>NC_085987.1:14128871-14441333 GCF_910591565.1 Cydia splendana | reverse complement strand
TGACAGCGCCCGTTCAAAGGGCGAGAGTCAGTGCGCCCGCGCCGCGCTACGCGCTACACATTTAACGGCACATTTGGCGACTGCAGAACATGGTGGGTCCTTAGCAGAACCCTGCGGGGAAAATGGCGGGGTTCCCTGGACACCCGCGAGCACCAAACAATGCGCCGCAGCGATTCAGCCGTAATACAGACGTACGGCAACCATTCACGCTTTACAAATCAAACAAATTATATTTGTCGAAAGTCATGTTTTTTTATTCAGACGGTTTGTGTAATTATAGTTATTTAGTACCCGTGAACACTAGATTGAGTAAAGACTACTTACTACATAGTAACCTACCTCAATACATTATGTAGGGAAGTAACTAAGTAGGTACTGGCACATGTGCCGTTTTAATAATCAAATTATGTATTGAGTATGTACTTAACACTTACCTAATAATTGGTAAAAAACTCAGAAAATTAGCCCGAACAGTGCCTGATGAGATGAGTCATAAGCTGAATAAGCATGTTTTATGCCTTGTTAGGGTAAAATTTAACTAAGATGGGCCATATTCCAGATCACCGTGCAGGCGAAGGAAACGCCATTGTCGTCTTTGAAATGTATCTCAAAGTTAATTAGGCATTTGCTCTACAACGCCTATTTAATTTGAATTTTGAAAGATATCTCACCCGACGGTTTAAGACTCCAGAACTCCCACCCCGAGTTGTAATCGGGCTTAGTAACCTAATCATAAGAAGTGGTACCTGCTCAGTCTCGTATAGGTATGGTACTGGCAATGAGTCCCCTCCTCAGTTTCACTTCCGTAACACATAAAGTAGACGTGCCAGTGCCCGTCACCGTCCTAGTACAAGTCAAACTGAAAGTGTTGTCAGTAGAAATACCAGCGGGGTGTCATCTATTGGGCATTAGCACGTCGAGCGCTAGAACGTTTACTTTATAGAGTATTTTGATCGTAAGAGGCTGCAACAGTTACTAATGGGGTAGGTACTTAAATAATGATAAATATGTCAGTCATCCACGTGAGTCTAAGTAATAATGCCGTGATAAGAGTATATTTAGGCGACCGAAAGCGAACGAGTGCCCACTGAAAAGTAAGTGAGCACGCTCAGAAGTCGAACAAAGCGTGGAATGATTCCCAAGCACATGGCAGTAAGCAGCTCTCGAGCACACGTGACTACTGTTCTCCGCCGACCATTGTATGAGGTTCTCGAGCGGCGACTCTAGCGGAACGAACATATGGAGTGCCCTCTTGACTTTCTGGAGCCCTTAAATATTACTGGTCTATTGGCTCGTGCTAAGTATGCATCTATAAGTAATTTAATACATCCTTATTTACGGATATAAGTATTTTATAGGGTTCCGTGCCTCAAAAGAAAAAATGGAAAATTATTTTATTCGGTTCCTCACTCTCTCATGTACCTATTACATTGTATTATTACACGCACACGTCACGGTCATGACTAGTAAAGGCGGTGCTCCTGAGGCAGTTCCTCGAATATTGGATCGAAGCCTGTCGAGCGTTTATTGGACTTAATAATACGAGAGTGACCCGTTTACAATAATTTTACATCTTGCGAAACTATATATACATATCATGTGCCATATATGAAGTAAAATCTAATTATAATACAGTAAAATTATACATTTTGCGTTTGCGTCAAATCCGGTAGTTCAGATTTTTTGCAGACGTGTTTATGATGTTGGCCCAATGAATAATCCAAGTTTGTGACCTCGAGCGCCGAACGCAACTTTGTCAAAAATCGAATAAACCGCAATTTTTTTAGATTTGGGGGATTATAACCCTTTGATAGTAACTTCCTAGGGCGTTTTTAAAGTAGACTAAATTTGCAACAATAAGACACTAGAATTGTCTCTGTATATGTAATATTTTCCGAGATAAAGCCTTTCAAAATTTATAATTTTTTCGAACTTGTAGTCGTAGGCTAAGTAAGTGCAGTGAGTATACACTTTTGTCTCAGGCGATGCCGGTTGGCACAATTGTTTCTAAGGTCAACCAAAGCTGATTTGGCCCGGTAGCCACAAGATCGTACCCCCCCCGTACGAAAGACTTGGGGCGTAAGCCGACTCGCACTTGTATTGCATATATATATTAATACTTACCTACCTACAGATGTAGTGCATTAGTGCATAGTGCATAATTATTTTCCTTCATATGTTCACGGAAACGTACGAAGGTGTCTTGCTATTTCAGTCAGTCTCGGTACAAAAAGTACTGAGAAATACGAAAAATACGGAGGAAAACAATTATGCGCTACATCTGTACTTAATATAGTGAAAAGTTTAAATTTATGTGTTTTACCTTCTTAACATATTATTATTAATTAAAAATTACGTAAAATAACAATAAAAAATACAAAAATTAAACTAATTACCTAAACTGAACGTCGGATTGAGACGAGCTATGAATTTACGACCATTTTATCTACGCAGTTAGGCATGAGATATAAAGTAATTTTCGATGATGTACAAATCCTTATGTTAATAACACTCGTCAACGCAGGGCCTCGTGAGAAGAATTAACCGTCCTCCATTGAGTTCGTTCAATACGCACCGAGTCAAAAGTCAGGGGTATATGAATATAACATATTCTTTGATTTTATGCGCAACAATAAAAGAATCGGTGGATAATTATACGCTTGAACAATACGCGTCGCCGAGTTGACTTCAATGCCTCGCGCCGATTACAAAAATTCCAATGCGCATTAGCCCTCTTTGCAGTTCTAGTTTTTAAAGGTTTTAAGTGTAGAGAGCGCGAGCGCAAGAAAATCGCCGCATCCCGGGGGTCCCTGCACTTCCGTTCGGTTTCGGGTTTCCGAGCAGTGGTATTGTTTTGCGCGCCAAGGGTGGTGCGCGCGCCGCGGCTACGGGTCGCGCGATGTTTGCGCTGGGCTCTACTGTCATCAACTCATCATACCTTTAGTAATTTTTTCATTTAATATCGGATATTGCTTCTTCATCTGTGTTAAACATTATAAAAGTTTCATAAAATAAACTTTAGCTACATAGTAATAAGTAGGTAATTAGTTAATTACTAAATGGGTAGAAAGCATGTTTTCGCGATACCTACCTACATACCTAGCTAAATATAAAATGTTATGTTATGTTATGATTATTGTGAAATAATTTGCCATTCTATTTATTTGTCTTATTTTAATCGCCTCGTCGATCAAGTAGTACTGCCGCTCGTACAATGCCCTTGTTCATCAGCGCCATTGTGGTTCCCTAATAACAGTCATTTGGGGAATAATCGTCATTCTCTTAGCGCTGGGGCAAAACAGAGCGTTGAAAAGCACATTGTTCAACACGATACCTGTGGGAAAAGACGTTGACAACGTTGATTTTATTTTCTATAACTATATATTTTTCTGAATTATCGAATAATTATAGTGAAAGTCAAATATGATAAAAGCGATCAACTTAGGTTACTTAGGCATGATCTAGAGACAAATACAAAAACCGACCAAGAGCATGTCGGGCCATGCTCAGTGTAGGGTTTCATTAGTTAAAGTGTAAGGCGGTACAGACAAAATTTTTGACATGCTGTTCCTAAAAATAATTCCCTTAGGAGGGGAGTGCTGAGTTATTTTTTTGTATGGGATTTTTTATTCAGTTTTTTTAAGTATTTTTAGTTACTGAATTAACCATGAAAATACATACTCGTATAACCGTTTCACTACTTAGATAACGGCGTCACAGTCACCGAGAATACAAGCCCGTTTGGCAAGGATTTTTGAACAATATTGTACCTATATGATAACGACAGAGTTCTGAGTACACTCAAGATTTCTATGCTCTCACTGTACGGGAAGATGGGAGAGTTTTATTAAATTACCGCTTTCACAAATTATGTGGAAATAATAATTGGGATGGCGGCGCGCGGAGGCGGCGCTGCGGGTGGCTGCACTTTTAATTAAACCCTAAATTATTGTTCACCTTCATTAATTCTTGTGCTCCTGGTCCCTTACTAATGAGTTTGTACTTTTTGTATTGGACTCTGTTGTGTTGGGACTCTCCCAAACAACGCCACAATTGTATCGGGTCGCAGTTATCCTGGACTCACCAGAAAAACTCTTCCTCCCGCGCCAGCCGGCTTTATCTACATTTTAGGCCTTTAGGCTCTTATTTAAATCTGTTTCCATAAATTTGCAGTTGTGAATTCCTAATTTTCTCAACGCCGCAATAAGTAGTATACCTACTACTGTTGCCAATAATTACTTGTTAATTTATTCTAGGGTAAGTAGTGAGTGTCATTTGTTAAATACCTGGGCGATCCAGGAAAACAAATATTCCAAGAATCAAATAAATGTTCTTTTAACTTGCAGAAGGTGGCTCAGCACGTAGAGGTCTGGGTCAAACACGAAACTGTACAGTTCGCGCGAACACACTTTTCTCTCCCGTGGGCAATAGTTAACAGCTTATATGTATTAGGCATGTAGGTAATGATTTTATCATACTTATCCTAATAAAAGGAATACCTTTTCATGTGGATAAGGGTTAAATAAGAAAATTAGCCTTAGCCCTTAACTTTCGTGTACCTATGTCTACAGGAAATACGCTAACACAGTTTTGTATTTGACCCGTCGACACTAGTTACTTAAGTACGAATATTACCAAATAATTGCCAATATTATTTCCAACTAAGTATTTGACCGTAAACACAATCCAAGCCGAAGTCCTCAAAGATAGGCAGAATGGTGGTAAACTACTTATTTGCAGCACGCGACGCGGTTGTATTTCATCGAATTTTCTTCGGTTATTTATTTATTTAAGGGTCATGTAATAAATTGCGTTAAGTGGGGGCGGCCGGAGCCCCGCCGGGCTCGGCGGGGGCGCCCATAACGCCGGGAAAAACGCGCCCGGCCTGTAAGTGCCTTCTACAACAATGCTTCGTGGGCTAGTATGACACCCAGCCTTACATATACACGCGTCTTCACCCGGCAGCGATTCGTTGAACAACCCGCTGCCCCAGTTTGCCTCGAGAAAGTAACTAAAGGCGTTGTAGCTACCTTAGGCTCGTTTAGTCACACATGCACCGATGGCCAAGTCATGGCCGAGCTGTCAATTTTGGCATTCATCAATTCAACATAGATAGTTAACCCCTTCATCAATCATCCAATTTCTAGTCTAATTGGTTAACCTAACCTAACCTAACCTGTGGTTAAAGCCGCACGTAAAATCTGATTTAGTGTTGTATTTTCTGTGAGAATTTATTTAACCAATATAAACAATTCGTATAATCAATATTTCGATTTGTTACTACATCGTAGACATCGTAGTTTAAAGATAATATAAGAGTTTGTTCTTTAGCCTGAAGACGACGTGTAATTTTAAATTATTTCATACTCTACTTTCTATATACATATGTGTAACTTGCCTACACGTATATGTTGATCCAGACGAGACGCATAGATATCTATAACCCTCGGAGTAATTAACAAATAACCGATTAATATGGGATTTTGAAAGTTCTATAGGGGCTCACTGATTACCAGTCCGCCGGACGATATCGGCCTGTCAGTTAAACGCAAAAGGTGACAGTTCCGAACAACAGGCCTCCTGTTTGTTGACGTAAACGACGTCGTTGAAAAGCTTGAACACACACGCCCAGCTTTAGCCAAATCAGTATTATAAGTACTAAAAAGCTTTAAGGGGCTCCCCCGCGCCAATGACCTTCGAACAGAATCCCTTAGTTTTCTGGTGTTTTTGTAGCTTGTCTTATTAACAGCAACGAGCATTTAAGCAATATACATAGTATCCCATATTTACCTACTTCAACGTTCATTGTCTTCGAGATATTTGGCATCAAAGATGAACAATTTTAGGCCAAAAAACTGGTTTTCTGGCCATAACTTTTGTGTTAATTAGTTTAAAATTCAAATCCTAAACGTTTTTCGAGACGTCAAAGACGAACCTAAATATGTAAATTTCGTATTAGAAGATATTTAACAGAAATCGACATACGAAAAAAGTATTTTTTTGGCAATATCAATAAAATCCTAAAAAATATACGTATTCATTTCTTTCAAAATCCGTTAGACAACAATGGAGATAAAAGATTGAAGAACCGATAGCCGTTTGTCTTATAATTCTATCTGTAGTGCAAAACTAGGAGATACGATTCAAAACTTGTCAAAAATCGATGAAAACATCGGGTAGTCCCTTAAGACCTGTTACTACACCTGGTACTATCTACTATTTGGACAAACGAATAGTTTGTATATTAGGTAAACTTTTGTCGTGTTAGATCTGCTAATAATTAGGGCGAGCGAAGCGAGCCCTATCACTATTCGACAATCTATGCATTCTTGTGGTACACTTTACGGAAAAACTACTGCACTGTTAGGTGTGAGATTTAACATAGTAATTCTAATTCATGTCTAGATGTGTTATCAAACATAAAAATATCATTTTATAAACATAAAAAAATAAAATAAAGGAATAACACTTTGTATTACTACTAACGCCATCTGTTGGAGAAGTGACGAAATTAACATTCGTGCTAATGTTAAGTAATTATTTGTTTTTCTGACAGATGGCGTTAGTAGTAAAAAAAATAATGGACATTCTTACACAAATTGTAAAGCCCCACAGTAAGCTCAAGAAGGCTTGTGTTGTGGGTACTCAGACAACGATACCTACTTATGTGGTGTTTTCAATTATATTGTCGATGGTGCTTACGCCATTAACAACGATGAATACAAAAGTGGGTTAAAATTTTGGATTCAGACCCACCTCGCTTCGCTTGGTTTGATTCCCAATTTAGCAATTAAGTTTCTGTGAATACTAGAACATTCTATTCACTGCGGAGGTCAATTTACTCGTATGTTTTGTGACGCTGTTGAACTGATCAGTCATGTTGTGTTAGCAAACTTAAATCGGGTATTTTCAGTTCGAGAAACAGTTTTGGCGCCATTCATTTATTACGTAAGAATGTTTTGGGGTGGAGGGGGGTCGAACATATCTTATTTTTTCTTACAAGGGCGAGGAAGGGGGTTTTCATAGTTCTTATGTAAGATCACAAAGATGCGATTCTTTTTTAATTTCTATGAAATTATGACGTTCAAAATAATACTTCCACATTCTGTGTATCAAACACGGTGCAGAGTTAGCTTAAACGGGATCCAGTGCCTTTGTAGGCACAAATAAACAATCAAAAAATTATTTTTTTGAAAAATAAACACTCATACAAACCAAACGTGTACTCCATTTTTTCCTTTTTTAGATTCTTACGTAATATATGGTATTATAGGGGGGAGCGAGTCAGCCTATTCTTATTATTTCTTACGTAGGGGGGGAGGGGGTCAAGAACTGGCAAAAATTTACTAACGTAATTAATGAATGGCGCCTTTACTGTTACTATTGCTTGGAACTGCTAAAATTATAAACAAAGATAAGCATACAACTTCAGTGACTTAGGGCCGATACAGACGGACGACGAGTACAACCCGACTGCAACTTGTATGGGAACTGCACAACGACTGCACGCCAATTACAACGTCGGCGTGCAGTTCAACAAAATGACCCAGAACCCTGGCAGTACCTAGCGGAACTCAGGTTTGGTGCAACAAAGGCACATTATGTTTTGGTCATCCGAATCATCTTGATGAGCACTTAGGAGAGTAGTACCCAAGATAGAGCTGATGCTGAACCCTGGCAGTACCTAGTGGAGCTCGGGTTTGGTGCAACATTAATAGACAAACGCTGTTTTGGACATCCGACTCGTCATGATGATCACTTGGTAGAGCAGTACCCAAGATAGCTGATGCTGAACCCTGGCAGTACCTAGTGGAGCTCGGGTTTTATACAACATAGGCACACGCTGTTTTGGTCATGCAACTCGTCTTGATGAGTACTTAGGAAAGTAGTACCCAAGATAGAGCTGAAGCTGAACCCTGGCTGTACCTAGTGGAACTCAGGTTTGGTGCAACACAGGCACACGCTGTTTTGGTCATCCGACTCGTCTTGGTGAGCACTTAGGAGATTAGTACTCAAGATAGAGCTGATGCTGAACCCTGGCCTGTACCTAGTGGAACTATTTGTGTGTGTTTATGTGCGGAGCAGCGTGATTACCGCCAGTAGGTGTCCAGACGGGATAGTTTTTCGCTCAATTGTGTGGTGTGGACGCAAAAATTAATTCAAGGACATTGGCGCGCTGACCCAGCATTATGTAGGAAAGCCAGTTGGCTTCCTTACAAATGAAAAAGCTGGGCGACCGTGTAGGATGTAATAAGCGCTTATGAAATTGTATATTACGTGTGGATGATATTGGTAACTTGATTTTGTCGTCTGGACACGTTTTTAATGGACAAAGTAAAAACTGTAACAGACAGGCGTACCGAACAGCGACCGCTTATAGCTGCGTCCTCCTTAACGTATCTTCTTTGTATTAGTTTGTGGACCTTAACGGACTTATTACGTACCCACTCGATCGAACGTGAAACAAGCCTCGGATTAGATCAAAGTCGCGGTTTTTCTACCTAAACGTACCGGACTTTTAGGTAGAAAAACTCCGCGAGCCCTTACAAAGCTCTGCTTTTTGCTAGTATATAACTCCATGCCGGGGGCATGTGGGCGGGCGCGGGCGGGGCCTCCTTATTAACGCTTCCACGCTTATCAATAACTGTCCTATTTTTCTTTATAATCACCATTACACGCATGGCCCACATATTGTAGAGAAAGCGCTTATTAACTAAAACTTTGAATTCCAACCTCCTCAGGGTTCGTAAGCAAGGATATATTTTCATGAGCTATGATTTAAGATTTAAGATATGATTTAAGTTATGGCACGTCAAGAGTAGTATAAATAAATGACTTTTGTGATTTAAATAGATGCGTATATTGTCAAAATATTAGTATTTGATAATACAAAATTGTGTTTGAAATGCACATAAAATACAATAACATTACAATTACCTACAATAAAATACCATAACACTTGAAAATAGGTAATCAAATAACATTTGTGAGATGTTATTTCTTACTGTGAGATGCTAATCCTTTGTGAATTCTTAAGCAGTAAAAAATGCATAAAAATACCCAGTGAACTACGAGTTATGACAATTATCTAAAATGTAGTTTCTAATCAATACTTCCGATATACATCTAATTCGTCAAGAGATGTGTGCGATATTGGGACCCCTCTAGAACAGCTCAATAGCACTGATTGACGAGATCTTGATAAGGCGCGCAGCGAGCCCTTTCAGGGCCACTTCACCGTTGTGTAAGTAAGTATATGGGAGTACGTTTTACTGATCACCTTTGATTCTGATTGCGCCCTTTGTTGATACAGAATTATGATTATTTCGCAAAATTATGCATCATTCACATTAAAAGGTTCAATAACATTCTAACAAGAAGTAATTGCACGGCGTCGAACCACCGGCGTTACGCACACTCACAAGAACTTAAGCTATGTAATTATTATTTTACACATCGTTAAATATGAGGTATGTCAGATATGCGCTTTAATATATATTAAATAGGTAGGCGACCTGTGTATATTTAAGTAATTAGTCCTTTTATGTGCACTGTGAAACACTTAAAACTTAACAATTAGGTGGATATTGCATTGAGGTTGCGTTGCTTAATTACAGAGGTCCCGTGGTTATCTTATCTTGCGTCTTCGTTATCAGAGAGCCTAGCACAAAAAACGAAAATCGATATTTTGTGTTCTGCCTCTCTATGGCTCTTGCATATTTGAGCGATTTCGCAACAGGGCCTCAGAATAGGTACAATTCGAAGTCAGGTAACCTAAAATTGTATTGTCATCGAAGTACGTAAGGTATTCCAAACTTTAGCTTGATCAGAGTAACAACAATGGAAAATGGAACCAGAGGGCCGATTTTTTAATTTCGACTGCTCGATTTCGTGTTGTTCGTTGAATAACATCTCCACTACTAGGCATTTAAATTCTACTAATAGAATTGAAAACGAATGGTTAATGACCACTCGATTCCAAATTTCTATCGCTCGTATTTCAAATATTAGCATTTCGCCGTTTTCCACCGATTTCCGAGTGACGAAATCGAGCGAAAGAAATTCAAAAATCGCCCCCCAGTTAGTAAAATCGAAATACTTATCAATAAAATTTACAAAACAGAGGGCCTACCTTCAATATCGAAAAACGTTATCTGCTTCTCTGTCGCTCAAATATGCAAGAGCGATAGAGAGGCAGATGACGACTTTCAAATCAAGCTTGTGACGAGGAGTTTAGATATTTAATAAAAATTCAGAGGCGTATGCTAATGTACTTAATTGCAATTTTCTAAATACTTAAAGGAAAAATTGAAATTGCTTAATTGCGTTCTGAACGTAACAACATCCACGTAACAGTTACCTACATAGTCGATGTAAATTGAACGTAAGGTAAGTACGTTGCCTGTAGGTAGGTACCTACCTACCGAAGCAGTCGCTTTAGTCACAGTAGCCGTTTTTTAAACCTGCAGTAAAGTACAAGATCGTTTTTCAAGCGATTGGTCTATTTTGAAAATAGAAGTAATTTGCCGCATTGGATTTGTGGCGGTGCGGCGACTTTGATCGGTTTTTGTAGGCGGTTACGCGGCGCGATTGGTCGTGGTCGTGGCCGCGGTCGCAGACTAGTTCAATTACTTGTATTGTAAGTACCCGAGGAGGAATTGTAATGTTACTCGAGGCCCTTGGAGTCCAACAAGTACCTAATACACGGCGCAGCGTAGAACTGTAAAGTTCACATCGCTTATCGAGCCTAGACGAGTGATTACGGTCTCACGCGATTAACCACCTTATTCGTAAAAATTAGCAAACCCCTGTTAAATTTTATCCTTTCTAACCAACACAAATGTCAAAATTACAGAAAGGGACAAACGATTAAGCGCGGTTTCAACTAGCGTATTTTTCTGCGCGTATACGGTCGTTTCGGCGGTACGAGTTTAAACGCGCGTTACATTTCCCTACATTTGGTATATATGAGCTTACGCGCGCGTACGCGTACAACGCTAGTCTGAAACCGCCGTAAGTAGATAGGTACTCGTAGTTAGTAAAAGAACATTACCGTGATGTTAACGGTTATTTACGCGTTACTTATTGCCACTTGTTGTCGAAAATAAAACAACTTCTACACATTTATTTTCAATTTCATTGCAATCCAATGGGAATACCTACCTACTGCAATTAATTAAAAATAGTTGGGATCTAAGCAAAAAGGACAGTACAATCGTCATCGTTTTACACCGGAACCCGTTTCGAATTGGTCTATTTCCATTTGGTTTTTGCTGCGGCATGTGGCACCACCGGCGTGCTCTCGATCTCTTATTATTAATAACCTTCTTTTATGCTAGACACACTTCTATCGATCGATTTGATTAAAATATCTAAATAATAGAACAACATAATGATATCATATATTTATAAAAACTTTTTACAAAAAAAATTAAACCGACTTCAAAAGGATGAAATAAAATATTATCCTTTTTTAAGTCGATGCGTTACCAACTGATATGTTTGAAGTCGGTGCCAAGCCAAATATTGAAGCATACCTACCATGATTTTGGTGCGATTCGATAAGGAAGTACCTACGTTGGATTGCCTTACACGACGACAATGAATGTACTTTCTGTAGGTACAGTCGACGTTAAAAATATGTTTACACTTTTCGCCTTATTACAAAGGAGTAAGGTGCAAAAGGGTAAACATATCATTGACGTCGACTGGACCTAAGAGAACACCTCAGAACACACGATCAAACCTTCTTAGCGCAGTCCGTACCATGTTTGACGGCACATTAGTGTAAATCCAATGCATTTTTTTGCCGTCGTATTTTTTTAAAGAGCATTTCTTACTAATGCTCGAACAGTCTATAGCATGCAAGTGTGGGATTGGGACTGAGTTATTTCCCATCCCTTATCCAGAGGACTACATTTCAAAATATAAAACAATTCAAGGAATTTACCTTCTTGCCAAATTTCACCTATAGCGGTTCAGTTGTTTAGCCACGAAAAGGCGACAAAGAGGCAGACATAATTACTTACACATTTATAATAGTTATCAGTACAGTTCTAATGGGATTTATAGTCATAAAGCTGATTATTTTTGACTGGTATTGTTACTACTTAGCTTGGCACCGACTTCAAACATATCAGTTGGTAACGCATAGACTTAAAAAAGAATAATATTTTATTTCATCCTTTTTGAAGTCAGTTTAATTTTTTTTGGAAAAGTTTTTATTTTTCCATATTTAGTTTTAACGCATTGTTAAGAGCACGACGCCTGAATGAAAAACAAGATCATGTTTAACACTAAATTCGTGTACCTATTACTTTAGTAAATATGTAATCAGGAATTTTCTCGAGTCCGTCTGGGAAATTATAATTCATGTCACTACACTAAATTCCTCCTCCGCCCCGCCACTGACGCAATCCCTCAACCCCCCGATCACTCAATCTCACAGCGCACCAACCCCTGATCCAGGAACCCCTCGACCCTAAACCAGCAACCCTTCAACGGCCATTCCCCGACCCCTTAATCCCTGACCCCTTAACTCCTAACCCTAACTCCCGATCAGTAGCCGTACCATGCAGCTTACCACGAGTTTGACATTGATATATTCGCTAGCGTGTGTATAACTTACTTTCTATGCATCTCGCTCGTATTAACATTAGAGTGAGCGAGATGCATAAAAAGTAAGTTACAAAGACGATAGCTAATATGTCAATGTCAAACTCGTGGTAAGGCTACTGATCGGGGGTAGTGTCAAACTCATGATAAGGCTACAGTTGCAGTACATCAAATTAGTGGTTTTCGGAAGCAAATGCTCGAGTTACTTTAGAAAACACTGAAATCACTTTACACGTGCCTTTAAAAATTGAGGAGTTCCCTCAATTCCTCATGGATTCCATCATCAGACCAGAACCAAAAATAATACGAAAACACCTTGGAGGTAACTTCTTCCAAACAAAAAAAGAATTACTCAAATCGGATCACAGGTGCCGGAGTAATCGCTGAACATACTACATTTAAAAAATAATCATCATTATCATCAAAACAATCATCATCATCAGGCCTACTTCATCAAATTGGTGGTTTTCGGGAGAAAATGCTCAAGTTGCTTAAGAAAAAAATGAGGAGTTCCCTCAATTCCTCATGGATCCCATCATCAGCACAGAACCAAATTAATATGGGACCAACTCGGAGGTAGCTCCTTTCAAACAAAAAAAGAATGGCTTATTATTAAGCGGGCAACTAAAATATTAAACAGGAACTTTCATTGGGCATATAATAATATAATTTGGCTGTGCGTTAATATTTTAGCGCCAAAAAAAATATATTAGCCTCAAATATAAGCATCATATTATTAAAAAAACTGGCAGCAAAATCAAGCCACCCAAAAAAATTATAGGGAACTTAAAGTGATAGGTTGGCGACTAAAATAATAAATTGGCAACTAATATTGTAAAAAGCGATCGTAAAATTTAGTTGTCATCTAGTTGTTCACACCTAAGTAATCAACTATAGTCATAACTGAGCACGTCGTTTCAGCTAAGGAGTACTTTAACAAGAAAGCTGTTAAATTTAATGAATATTGGTCACTTTTTACACAAAACACATCAAATTAATTTACCAATACGTCATGGTCAGTATACTTATAGTCGAAATTTCTAATCATGAAACGCCTAATGGCCATTATACCATTAGATCTTTAAATTTTTAATTACTAATTTCAATAGTGACCACTGTGTTCTGCTAGAGTCAACAGATAGGTGCGACGACGAGCAAAGCGAGGAGGAGCGTATTAGGTTGACCGTGTAATGACCAAACAAAATATTTTAAAAGAACTTCATTTTTGAATTAATAGATAGCCGTTTTCTTTTTAAAATGTGCTTCATAAATGGTCTGCAATATAATAATTCAGTTGCCAAATAAATACTTGGTACCTGCCTAAAAATAATCAAAAGCTGTAACGGCATTAAAATACAACTCATATTGATATATTTTAATGCTCCGTTTTTGCTGCCTTACTATTAATTTTAGTACCCATTTCTATTTTTTTAAACTACCCAAATTCGATTAATTAGTTGACCGGTTAAATACGTGCAAGTGCAAAAAGAATTACTCAAATCGGACTACGGATGTCGGAGTAATCGGTGAATGTACATAGAAAAAAAAAATAGTCACAACCGAATACAGAACCTCCTCCTTCTATGAAATTGAAGTCGGTTAAAAACTGTCTCTACTCTCCACAAAACAAAGAGCGCGGCACGCTCATTCTTTCTTCCGTGCTACTCTCCGACACAAAATGGCGTTCAATTCATAGCCTGTAAGTTGAGTAACAAATAACGAGACAATACTTTTATAAAAGTACCTACATTTATACTCACATTTTACATATGTTATTGTAAATATTTCATTTACAAGCTATCTTTAATAGTGGATTAGGTAAAAAACAACCTTAACATTAGGTACCCGCACTTAATTGATCGCAAATGTAAGATTATCGTGAAATTAATTCAGAGACATTTATAAACCGTTCGTTAGCGTGGAAATCAATAGCGAGCTAAGTTTAATAATGTTAATTGCTTTGCGCACTACCTGGTATTGGAATAATAAGATTTCATTAAAGCGCACGCACGGGCGCGCCCGGTCCGTGGATCATGCGCCGGCGGCGAGCGACGTGTATAAATTGCTCAATTTGGTCTGGAGCAAATGGCACATTAAATTATTATCGCTCACCATGTACAGCGGACGCTGGTATTACTGAGCTGCTGTGTCTCTGCACCGGTACCCACGTGCACTCGTATAGTTTATGCACGGGCAACGTTCGTTGTACGTACCGGCTTCTTGAGTACGCGTTCCCAGAAACACCACGGGAGTTGACACACGTATTGGCGGTGGTTACATGAGGCAGAATGAATTATTAGGCAGAATTTATCCAAACAACTAATATGGGTTTATTTTTCACTTGTCATTTATACTTCTGAAACAAGCACAGTGATTGTAATTTCTTAATATTATCGAACGAGCGAGCGAAGCGAAGCGAAGTTCTTACATTCGACTTGGATCACGCGGCTGGCTAGCGGCACGTCCCGGCATTTCGATGTTTTTAAGCTGAACTGTCAGAAGATAGTTTGATACTTAAGAACTTAAGTAAATTTGTTCTAATTTAAATGAATTTGGGTAAACGTGTAGTTGAGGGCATTATATTTTAGTCATTAAATTATGAGCCGGCTCGATCAAGGGATTATTGAGGTAGAAGACGTTAGAAGGCCAAAAAGCTGTTTGTGAGAGGTCTAGCTAGCTATTCTGGTCATTTTATTTGCAAAAAACATGGTCGAATTTAGTATCAAATGAAAGTGCTCGGTTTGCACTTTTATAATATCGTTTTTAAATTTACCATTTTGAAATAATTAACAAGATAAAAATAAAATAATATAAACATAATATAGGTATTTGACATTTGACAGGAAATATTTCGGCTTAGCACAGATACAGTTTATTTTAATCTCTATGATTTCTATGATGACTTAAATCCAGGGGAGGGACAGTCTTATATAAAGCACATTATTCGAAAAAATAGCGACATCTATATTACTTAACGCTAAACTTTTTTTTAATATGGCTTCACTTTATTTCGTCAGAACGTCTTAAAAGTCTTGTATTTAGGGCATGGATCAAACAAAAAAACATCTGTTAGAACAGATTATTTATGGCCATCGTTGCCATGGAGGCGATTGTCACAAAATAACAACTTTGTCAAATAAAACTCAAAATATTATAACACCCCATTTATTGTCTGTACTACGACATAATTCAGATAAATAAAAATACTTTCAGTTTTACAATGCTAAAAGAAACAAAGTTTTCATACGCCATCACAGTTGCTGAGAACTGTATTACCAAAAAATTTAGAAAAATTATGGCAGGTAGATTCACATCCTGCTGCGTGTAATTGTGTTTCGTGGTCAATTGTGTGTTATTCCAGCCGTGTATGATAGGTAATTTATTTACATCAACAGTCAAGTTAAAAGTACCTAATCTGTTTTCGTGTATTAATAAATATCCTGAAGCCTTTCTTCAAAGTCAAAGTTTTTTACGTTCGCAACATACTTAGACGCTATTTATGCCCCTTATGGTTAAGAATTACAGATGGCACTTCAAAATGGATGCAAAAATGTTCCACGAGAGGGCTCTCTTTGTCCTATATATTATACATACTATTCTTTGCTTAAATCTATCAGTCAAGGGCTCCACAGACCTTGCAATCCAGGCGATTTTTGATCCATTGCCGCCTATAGTGCGACATAAAATAGTAGAAATTAAATAAAATGGAACTCAAAAATTTCCATACTAAATTGTTGCCATGTGTAAGCATTTTACGTCAAAAATGTGACAGTTACGGAGAAAGTGGTGCCCTCATTTATTTTCTACTATTTTATGTCGCACTATACGAGTACCTAAGTAGGTGCAACAAAGTCAATCGCTCTATAATAATTTTTGGTTAACTGCGAGTTCTCAGTTCGGGGCGAACTACTAGTTTATTAAAATTAAACAAACTAATAAATAATCGTTTGCATAAAAAAGCGACTAGGATCGTAATTTCCTTGCAGATGTTGTATTTACTATGTTACTATGGAATGAGTAACGTTTCTACCGCATTCTACCTATATAATACAGTAGAAATGTTACCTACGATTCCGAATCTAATTTTAATCGCAACAAAAAATCGATCGCATTCGATTGTGTCGGCGAGCTCATAGGAATCGATATCAATAGTCATGGGATTGCTCTGATGGATTTCTTTCTAAGGATCGAATTAATTGTGCCTGTTAGAGAAAGGGGCAGAGGTGAACAGGTACCAAGGTTTTTTTTTCCGAAAGGTGCCGCTTGTTGTTTTCAGTATGACGTTTTGGAATTTTCAGTGAGTGCATGTATATATTTTACTAGATTAACACTATTACAAAGGTCTCAGCAGACGTAGTTGCTTTAATGTGTCGGCCTCTGGTTGGCTATTGTGAAAAGCTAGAGTCGCACCAAGAAAAGTCTGCAGCGGATTTGATAGCCCACGCAGTGTAAGTGTTATTTATACGTCATAATTTCATAGAAGTTTGACGTTTAAAATAACACTTGCACTGCGTGGGCTATCAAAATCGCTGCAGACTTTTCACGGTCTGACTCTAGTACGGACTCAAACCAAAAATTTACAGATGTATTCTGATTTTAATAACAAGTCTGCAGCGGATTTGATAGCCCACGCAGTGTAAGTGTTATTTATACGTCATAATTTCATAGAAGTTTGACGTTTAAAATGACACTTGCACTACGTGGGCTATCAATATCGCTACAGACTTTTCTTGGTCTAACTCTACCTTTGTATACATGGAAACCGAGTTAGCAACACGTATGGCCGCATTTGCCCAAACTTAATTTGAGGACATGTACCTACTTAAATATAATCACTAAACTGCGGATCTATTAGATAAAGATGAGTTTGGTAACGAGTTTTCAAAACAGTGACACTGAGTAAAATTATTACTTAATAGTCTACTAAGATACTTAGAACTATTCTAATAAAATCAAATTTAGTATCGTCCGTTTTAAATACTTTTCTAACTTTTACGAAGGCAATGAACCAAATAATTGTTTCGCACGATCCGATCGACTCAATAGTCCGGGATGAAATCAGAGCGTGATGCTGCGATAGTACATGGTTCGCTGCGCCCAGCAGTCAACGCCTCTCGGCCACTGATCTAACTGTATACTAAGAAAAAAGAACAAAATATTAAGAAACGCCTTTCCCGTGTCCTATGATAGTAATAGTAATTTATTAGTGGATAATTAATTATTGAGGACAAAAAAATCTGCTGAAAAATGTTACCCACACGAAATAGCGGGTCGTTGCTATTTTAATATTAATGAAAAAAAAATCGTTAACACAAATACTAAAAAAACTTAACAAATGATAAGAGTACGGATCTGAAACGTGGTCGTACCTACCGGGCGGCTCAGAATCACTCAACATGAAATGGAAAGAACTATGCTCGCAGTGTCTCTACGTGATAGAATCAGAAATGTGGATATCCGTAGAAGAAAGTAATCAACATAGCCGACAGGTTTTCACAATTTAAGTGGCAATGGGCAGGCTACATAGCCCGGAGAGACGATGGCCGTTGCGGCAGAAAAGTCCTAGAGTCAAGTACGGCTGCGAATTGGAAAGAAAGCGCAGTGTCGGACAGTGTTGGCCGAACGTTAATTGCAATTGACCATTAACCATTACAAATTGAACCGTAAACAGTAACGGACGGTTACAGTTGACGGGTGAACTTGTACTGGTTAATGGTCAAGAATTTTCAATTGCATTAACGTTTCGGCCAACACTGGTGTCGGACGACCACAAACGATGGACGGCTGCAGCTGTGTTGTGCTGTGCTACTATAGATCGCAGGGAGGCCTATGCCCAGCAGTGGACGCCCGTGTCGGGTAGGTAAATGATAAAAGTATAGATTCCGTTAACCCGTTCAGTTTTACTTTTAAAAAGGCAGGTACATATTTTAATTCGTTAGAAGTTTAACAGAATAAGCAATTGATGATAAATTAAGCATTATTTTATAATTTTCGTAATGCATTTCCGACACTCGAAGTAGCAATTTGTTTTTAAACAGTTGTTAAAACAAAAACAAAAAAAATATACTACCTACGCACCAAATATGAAAAGAACCTGAACTACGCGTATCTGTAATCGATAAACACAACACTAGCTTTAACTGATTCTCATCTTTAAATTCACTCCTTCAACCAAAGTTTAAGACTTTTTAAATATGTCTTAAGAACTTATATTAAAATACCACACGTCACACGGTTAAATATACTGGTCATTTAAATCTGGTGTTAATTTGCAGAAAACCTCATCAGCATGCAGAATAAGAGTGCTTAATCACAGCGTTGCAGGGACGATTATCCTCAACCGTCTCTTTATGACAAGTTGATACGGATGATAAGCCTGGAATACTGACATTATACTCGTACTTAGGTACCGTAAAATCAGATAACCATAGTCCTTAAGTACAACTATGGTCCAGTTTTTAACGTTGATTCTTAACGAGCCTTTATGATTTGTTACATTTATTTTGGAGTTTAGATACACTAATACCCTTTTTATAAATTTATATTATATACCTACTCAACATAATTTGAAAAATACTTACCTATAAATACTCGTATTTTACTGGTAATTTAATTTGGATAATAGTTGTTAGTTGTGGACTAAAGTTACCTGATTTTACGGTACCTATAGCCCTACTGCCAAAGATAAGAAAGTAATTTACAGCCGGCATCAATCGTAGAGTATAAAACATAGTATCTACTACCACCCTCTATATGTGTTACAAGACAGATTTTAACATAATTAAGACGTGTGGTTAGATTTACCTTGGTTGTTGTTGTAATGCGACAAGGTATTAATTTGTATTTTAGTTTTTAACTCAGCAGCTAGAATAAACTTTACTGCTTGAAAACAGTGAGCATAACATTTCCTGCGAGTGTGAAAGTAAATTACCTTAAATTTTGATTGTTATGAATGGATATGTCTACCAAAGCGGGATTCATTATGTTTAGTTTCGACTCTGTTCGGTAAGACTGCTAGTGGACGGGACTTTGATTGGGAGTGTTGGTGGGAGTCAATATGCAGAATAGAATTGTGAGTGAGTGAGGTAATAGGTCCGGTGGTGACAGACTGTAACTGGTGGTGTCGTGGTGGGAATGGTACCTACTGGGGGTGAGTGTGACTGGTGTTAAAAGAGAAATTGGCGGTGGGTTATAAGTGGTGGTATCGGTGGTATCTGTAACTCGAAATGTCAACTTTCTATTTAACTTTGGGTAAGTAAGTATAGGGACTTAATTACTTCCATATTTCCTTTTAATGATTTTTCACTGCTGATCTGAAACTTGTATGTGCCACCGGAGACCAAAGTTTTTTGCACCTTTAGTGGTACCTTAGTGACCCTCGCAATACTCAAAATAAGATAGGTACACGAGCTAAACGCAGTTATAGTTCCTATCTTTCGTTTGCTCGCGACTCAAAATCAGCACTTGCAGCAAAAACTACCCTTGCGGCCTTGCAATAAGATTTTATTGCACATATAACTATAATTTACATCAACGCTATCTCCTAGGTCCTGGGTTCGAGTCCTGGTAGGAGCATTCGTGTGTTTAGGTATTACAAATATTTGTCCCTGAGTTAGGTATGGATGTTTTCTAAAATAGTATCGAGGTATAGTGTGGTGCTGTCTGCACTTACCACAAGAGCTCAAATCCAACTGAGCCAAATAAATAATTGAGTCAAATTAGACAAAAAACTAATTATATCGGAAGTTTAGTTAATCAGGTTAATTTCTGACTTGGTTGTTACGCAAAAGCAACCTTGGAAAGATTAACATAGAGTTTACATTAGAATACAACGGATGTTTGGTTTGGAGGGTAAGTAGAGCATTTTTTAATTTAATATAATATTGCTTTGAACCAGAGCGCCATCTGGTGGACCGCTCGTAACACAGAGATGCCCCGTGGAGGCATTGTGTGCGATCATTTGTAGCATCACTCCCAAAACACACCCAAATAAATAATTACGTTATTTATTTTAATGAAATACCTACCCCAACTCATAAAACTGACGAGGGAGCTTTTGTACAAATGTTTAAAAATGGTTATCGTTATTTTATTTCAGGTAGGTAGGTATATGCACTTATAGGTACTTAGATTTTTTAATATGTCCGTATTGTAGGATAACAGTAAATAAATTAATAATATAGGACAGTTTAACACAAATTGACTAAACCGCACAGTAAGCTCATGAAGGTTTGTGTTGTGGGTACTCAGAAAACATATAAATACATAGAAAACAACCATGACTCAGGAACAAAGATCTGTGTTCATCACACAAATGAATGCCCTTACCGGGATTCGAACCCAGGACCATCGGCTTCACAGGCAGGGTCTCTAGTGTCACTACCCACTAGGCCAGACCGGTCGTCACATACACACACAGGTAACAGTAACATTCGGACTAATTAGAAAAATCCAACGAAGTATATATCTTATTGTGTAACCACAGTACTCCTTAATGGCAAGGAGTTTGTAAAATAGTGGTTTTTTTTTTGTTAGATGTAGAGCTTACCATGGACTGGACTACAAATATAATATGTCACTCTCAGTACATATAAATATCTACGTACGTAGTGAATTTAATCATTAAATTATTCTGTTACAGATAGGCGTGCAATATTCATACCGAGGTTCAAATTCTAGCTCGAACCAATAATTTTCACGGGAGTCATATCAAACGCATTATTAATATATCATAATAATATCGAACATACCTACCTTCACCTTCATCTTTAAAAGTCAGTATAATCTAGCACCAATGCAGTTAATTTAAAAATATGTAATGTTGTTTTGTTTAAAAGAAAATATTTTGAACACATAGTCCAAGTGAAACTTAGGCTATGGTTCGTGCCTATACCCAGTGCCTACCGAAAATTCCGGTGCTTCAAAATAATGGTACTGGTTCTGCGGGGCCAAAACTTTATGAGATCCCCTGACATGTCATTTTGATTTTTCCTGGAATACCAGAATCCGACTTCCTCTTCCTCCATGCATATTAAGAATCCGACTTATTATTAAATAAAAACATTCTAGTTAGATCATTTACGTTCAAGAATCAAGATATTTATTTACGTACCTCTGTAAGTAGGTACAGCCAGCATCAAATAAATACACGGCCAAAGTGGACAAATCTATCGGAACACATCTTTATTTCTATGGTAATAAAGGTGTGTTACGATACCTATATTTAAGTATTTGGTAATTTTGCCTTCACTATCTACCTATTTGATACTAGCTGTACTTAAAAAAATATTAAAAGTGTACATATTAAACAAAAAAGATATCGGTACGATTACCTACCATTATTTTACCTTAATTCATAAATAACTCAATCATTTTAAATACATCCACGCGGTTTAATCGCAAAGAAATCAATAAACATAATCTGCTACAAAAAATGGATTCATGGCCACCACTAATCAGAGATTGTTAAAAAACTTATTGCGTGAGCGAAATAAAGGCTCGGTGAAAATATATTAAATTAATCACGAGCCTGTTCGTGCGGACGATAAAATAAAATAAAAATAAGGTTTGCGCGCGAGTGGGCCGCACCTCGCGCCGAGCGGAGCGGCGCGGGCGCCGCGCGTCCAATGGAGCCCGCGCGGGGGCGTGCCCTCCCGCGCTACCACGTGGAATGCCACTTTTTACTAAATAATTACAAACTAGGATCGGAATGTCAAATTAATTGTGCGTCAATTATTTTAAGAGCGCCATATTCAGCCATAGTACGCTCAGAATGTTAATTGGCCGTGGGATGTTTTAAAACCTATTGTAATGCAAATATTATTGTTATGATTTCAGTCTTTCACTTACATGTAATGAATACGTATAACCGTGGATTCTAGGCAGTTTACAAATTTTTTATTGTTTCATTTACTATGGGTAAATAGACGTCCTTAATGTCCAAAAATATTGATACTTACAAGATGTATATTTTTGTTTAGTCCGTTTCGGTGACAAAATGAAATAGGTAAGTGGGGTGGGGATGTACTATTTTCAAAGTGAGATTTTTAGGTGTCACATGCGTGTTTTTACTAAACCGGTAACATAAATATACTATAGACTATTTTTTAGTCATAAAGCACATTTAAATACATCGAGGCATATTAAATATACCACTGTGATTATAAATACATATACTTATGCTGGAAAAAAGTATCCAAAGTCTGCGTGCAGTAAGTCTGTGAGTCGTGTCACACTCGCGCTTTTCTTTAAAACAACTAGCATAACTTCTTATCTTTATACATTACATTAAAGTTCTATACATCATTAAATGACATCAAATTTCGCGTGCAATTATGCATTATTTTAGTGCAAAATTTAGTTTATTTAAACGCTGGTTGGCCATTGTATCTTTGACACACGTACAGTCTGAATACGTCTTCTAACGCCGCTTTTGAGACATTATGAATAAGTAGGTACATACAATAGTTGTGTTTAGTCAGAAATGTTAAGTGGAAGTTGGTCTATAAAGTGTTAAGCTGCATACGAGGTGTGCTATTCGAGCGGTACCTATAAGTATTTTCATCCTCGTAAAATGTCATTACTTGGATTGATTTTTAAGCACCCATAACGACTATATTTCAGATTACTTTTATATTTTTGCTATTTAATAGCTCCTATTATCCTTATTTTAGTGTAAAGATAACATGTAAGTACTATAAGTATATGGTTACCCCGTAGTCGTAAAAACATTCATCCTGGCGTCATTATCCTGGCTTATTCTCATCATTATAATCTGATTCGTCTTATTTAAACAGTAGGTAAGGTCAATAAAAATCGATTCAGGTAAGTTAAACATTACTTTTGGAATTGATTTTTGTTATTATTAAGGATAATTATGGTGTAGACTTGTAATATTTATGAAATTGAAATGTGTAAAAAAAGTTATAGTTTATGACTGTGTTAAGTAAAATCTCTAGTTTGACATGAAATTATCACGGGTTTTATTTTAGATCCCATGGGTTCTCTTTTCCGATCTTTTACCTACTAAATCACCGTAAGTAATAACCTCTCCATAGTTTCGGGTGTTATTTATGTAGCAAAATAATACCTATAATTTAGTAGGAAAATGGCGCACGGAGAAAAACTACCCACCTCTAAGCGCGACACGCGCTCGCAGCGTGACGCGATTAAATTAAAAGCGACAACATGTGTTTTCCTTCCCACAGGAAAATACATTAGCCAGAGCATTTCCCGGCGTCTTCTCTCTTTGTCCCACCAGAGCCTTCGGCGCTTCGCTAGAAAGAACGCTCGACATGGCGCCCTCGAAAGCTAACGGGGAGCTTTCAACGTAAATCTGATAAAGCAAACACATTACGACACAAACACAAAGAAAATTTCTTCTCAACACTATCGTTATAAGCTCGACGTGGATCATCTGGCTCTTTCGCACACGCAGTATAACTATGAACAGAGGGAGGCGGCTATAACTTACCGGTTACAACTGTGGAGCGGGCGTCATTGGATGAAAAAGTTTACGCTGTACCGCCCTCCTCACCGCGTGCAGGGTAGCCAGGCCCGTTTCGTTTACAAAATATTTTCTTAGAAACAGTAAGTCGCCTGGGCCGAGGGGCGGCGACGCGGGAGCCCGCAGTCATGCTGAGAGCCTCAGCGGAGTCGGTGGACACACGTCGCGAAGCTTTACGTCTCTACCAAAAAAAATTGCTCGGTTACAAACACTCTACCAAACTGATGCTACCGATTACACCTCATTTCATCACGGAATGTGGCTGTGAAATCAAAACAACATTTTTATAACAACGCGTCAACCAACCCTGTGATCAATGTTCTAATTTCTTGGAGATACTGAAAAATATTTTCTATGTAGATATAGATTCAGTGAAGTGCTCTGAATATATTTTCGTGTGCTAACCGACAAACTACTATTTGTGATTTTACTTACGTGATTGTTGAAACGAAGACTGACTGAAAATTATTCAAGTAAGATTTAACATATATATTTTACACATATACATTTTTACATTGTTAAATGTTGACACAAAATTTCAAGAGGTCATGGTGCTGTGTCTTTCCCGCAAATATTTTCCTTTCTTACTGGGATAGGTACCTAGTACGGGAATGGCATATTGCAACTTATACACAATTAAAACAGAATCCAATAATGGGATGATTCCTATTTATTTGGTTTGTCAGTTTCGTATAAATACTATTAAATACTTATTGGTGGGTAGGTAGAGCTCCTCATTCTGTGTCCCAACCAGCCCTACAAAATATTACATTAAGCACGGCCCAATTCGAGCATTGCTTCTTAAGATATCACAGCAGTACGATAGAAGAAATTTCACTTTTTATACTGACAGATCGGTATCATACATCACATCACATCTTACATCTTAGAAGCATTGTTAGAATTGGGCCGTCTGTAAATATCAATTGCACTGATCTAAGAAAACGCCTGCCACATCATAAATAATTATCTAAATATCTAATATGTATAAT
Organism: Cydia splendana; assembly: GCF_910591565.1. Classification (NCBI taxonomy): domain Eukaryota; kingdom Metazoa; phylum Arthropoda; class Insecta; order Lepidoptera; family Tortricidae; genus Cydia; species Cydia splendana. The sequence goes on along the minus strand of NC_085987.1, from coordinate 14,416,220 downwards.
AAACTCAGTGCTTCACTTTGTACCTACTTCCATATTAGTGTTTAAATTTAAAATTAAATCAATGTCATATATTATATCATATGTGCCTCGAAATTTTATCATAATTATATATGTAGATATAACTGTGCAGTAGGTGTAGGTGGACGCTGTTAACCACGTGCTAGAGAGTAGGTAAACGTTTCTTTGAAACTGTTATATTATCACATTGACTGAACATTAATTGTCATTATACTCATTATAGATTTATGATAATGTGATCTTAATAAAATAAATAAATGACCCAGACCCTGTAGCCCTGTAGCTATAAAAATACTGCGTGCATAAGTATTTATAAGTAGGCAGGTAAATAAAAAGTGTCAAAAAATCCACTATTATTTCCTCTAAATACAATAGAGACAACTCAGAAATTCAATTTGAAAAAAACATTTATTGAAAAAAACAAAGCGCTTACGTCTACCTAGTTTACATTTTAAAGAAATGTTTACGCCTGCCTAGTTTAAATTTTAAAGATATGTCCAAGATCCAAGGAAGCTGTGGCTCAAAACAACGCTAGGAAGACGACGATGATTAAAGCAAAGCTAGGTACCTGGTGTATGTAGTTACATTATTTAAATAGGTCTCTGGCAACTGGATTCAGAATTTTGTAGGTAATTTAGGTTTAATGATTACCATCGGGTGATTAATTTACACAATATTTTCACACCTAGTTATTAACCGAGAAATAAAGTATTTATTATAAATAAGTAGTAGGTACACATCAGGTAATGAACTTTACTATTTTTTTTTATATTTATGTATTCTTACCTACGTCTTTAATCCTCTGTTTTAAATATTACCACGTTATTATATACCTAGGTATATAATTTTTTACTCTGGATAACATTTAAAGTTAGATAAGTACACATAAATAATAAAATAAATATCAATTGGAGTTCCTATTTCCGTTGTTCTAAAGTTATTCGTGTTTACATTGGACATTAATTGATGAACTTTACACACGGATATCGGTACCTATAAAAATACTGTCTAATTGTACATTATAGCTTAGATGAAAACCATACAGGCTTCCCTGTGTTGTTAATAAATAACTGTAACCTTCATAATCTATGTGGTAAGTAATACAATTTAAAAGAGTAGTTTTGAATTTAGGTACCTATACCTGTTATATCCTTAAAAGCAATTATTTTTATCACTTATCTTAGAAAATAAAACTTGATATGAATTTTGTAATTATGGATTCGGATATACATATTATGGTGCTATAATAATACATATATTTATCTTGCGTCAATTCGACCATTTCGACCAAACAAAAAGAGTCAAATCCAAATTAGTTCACACAATTATGAAATTTAACTTAACATATTTAAGTAAGTAAGTGTTACTACTACATACTACTCGTACATTAGTCCATACGAACTAAATTATTTTATTAAATATGTTGATTTGAAATGATACAATAGTTAGTTGCTTAAATAAATAAATATTAATAGGACATTATTACACAATTTGTCTAAGTAAGCCCCACAGTAAGCACAATAAGGCTTGTGTTGTTGGTACGTAGACAACGATATATGTATGTAATATACTTAAATACATAGAAGACACCCATGACTTAGGAACAAACATCCGTGCTCATCACACAAATGAATGCGCCCTTACCAGGATTAGAACCCGGGACCGTCGGCTTCATAGGCAGGGTCACTACCGAGTAGGCCGACAGGTCGTAAATGTTACAATCAATCTAGTACTCATTTACCTACCAAAGTTGCCCGTACGTTTTTACAAGCACATATGGAAGTAAATACTTATGTAAATAAATACAATTTCTAAAAAAATAAAGGAAGATAAAGTTACAAGTAGGTAAAGAAAAAAGCTAGTAATTCAGTTTTTTTAGTCTCATTCAAATTTACTAAATTGTCTATTTATTTCAAATCATCGCCATCGTTATTAACGTGATTTTTGTATTTTTTTTAAATATTGGTCATTGTGGTCAACGGTTGATCTATATTTAATATTAGCTTCTGCCCGCGACTTCGTCCACTTAGGATGATGAATTGATGAAGATAATTGATAAAACTATTCTAAGTGCTTCCTCGGGTCGCAAACTATACCCATCCGTACACATTTTAATCGGTTTATCATTTTAATCATCTACATCGGTTCAGCGGTTTAAGCGTGAAGAGGTAACAGACAGACAGATAGAGTTAAGTTCGCATTTTATAATATTAATAGGTGGGGATATGCATCCAACAATTTTAATGATAGAAGAGGGGCTCATTTGAAACTAATATATAATGGAGCATAAACAAATATTTGATGAAAATCTAGGATATAATTAATTATTTATCCCAATATATGTATACCGGGTGTGGCCTGTAACATGAGCAAAAAATTAAACTGTAGGCTGTACTCCTCATACTGACCAACATTTGTTCAGCGACTTTTAAAAATAACTTGTGGTTTGATTTTTATTACACTTATTTTATTCTAAGACGCAATGTATTGCGAATTTTGTTATGTTTAAGGCGTGACAAGCAACGTCAATCACACTAATATGGCGTGGCGATGGCGTCCATTGAAGATAATATTTATTTTGTATGAAAAATAGGGAGTCTAAATACTTCATAATTTTTAAAAGTTGTTGAACAAATGTGTCACCGTTTGAGGAGTACAATCTATGTTTTAATTCTTTGCTCGTGTTACAGGCCACACCGTGTATAATAAGATATATTGTATATAGTATTAGTAATTGTTGGCATAAATCTATGCATACTAATTTAACAATATATGTATACTACTGTAGGTTATTATACTTAGGTACCTATTATTCTATTTTTAAATTTGGTATAGATATTTCTGTTTAGTTAGGTATAATTACGGTTTACTAATTAATGATTTAATAATTAGCAATTAGAATGGCTAGATATTGTATAGGTAAGGTAAACGTACTGGTGCTCTACGTGGTCCCAGTACATGTCATCTTGAAACTTAAGTCATTGTCAATAGAGGTGACAGCAAGGTGTCATCTATTGGGCATTAGCATGTCGAGCACTAGTACGTTTACCTTATAATACAATTAAAAAGTTCAATCATCAATCAATTAAACAAGTTCCCGGCCAAAGTATTATTTGAAACACACTTTCATTGCCGACTTTACTTTTCTGCTTCCATTCCATCTAATGAGCCTAAACTCAATGTGTTCATCAGATCAGCTCAATTTTAGCATATCATTGCATTGTCATCGGAAATAAGAAAATACTGATGCCAAATTTTTACTTAATCAGACACCGGGAAGTGGTTAAAATTTAAGTTACAAGATTTGCACTAATACCTGTACTGCACGGCTACCACGAGTTAGCGTGTGACATTTACGTTAGCGAGTGCGTGAACTCGATAGCATTCCCTCTTAGGCACATAAGGTGGTGGTACTGGTGCTCGACGCGGTCCCAATACCTACATGTCATGTTGAAACTTAAGTCATTGTCAATAGAGGCGACAGCAGGGTGTCATCTATTGGGCATTAGCATGTCGAGCACTAGAACCACCACCTTACATCGAGTATACGCAGTAGCTAACGTAAACATCAAGTGTCAACTCGTGGTACGCCTAGTATGTACTTACGCGTTGATGCTAAATAAAAATGTGAAAAAACAGCAGGTACATTTTTAATAGCAATAAATTAAACCACATACTCGTATTCGTACTGTGCATTTAATTTTAAATTTATAACCAAAATTCTCGATACATTATTCATCTTAACCATCAAAATTACATAAAAATAAACTGAAAAAATTATAAAATAAAGTGATCTCAAGTTTAAAAGCCTAAATGCAGTAGGTACCTACACGATTTAAGTAGCTCTTATATTATGCGGCTTTACAAGAAGCATAAGTTAACAAAAAAAATCAAAAAGGTACTTATTAAAATTGAACTTCAAAATAGCAAAATCGTTTCGAAAATTGTTTTTACTCATATTAAATTTGTAAAGTCCAGCTATCACTTTACTAAAAGCAAATACCGAATAACGTGATACTCTACTAAGTAGCACACTTTTGATATTGGCGAAAACTTCATTATAAATTTATACAAACGATTTTTTTAAGGCAAAGAGGAAAATGTCCATAATTAAAATGCTGCCAAAAGCTGTTTTCGACAGTCTTTCCATTTAGTAAGTGAGTTGGGTTGATAATAGATATTTTTTTTTTTTTTTTTATTTAAATAAATCTTTATTTACATACAATATATATACAGTGGTACTACTAAACGAAATTAATAACTAGCTTAAATCTAAAATAGGCCCTTGAGGCATTGTACCAAGGATGCTGGCGGCATTTCCTCGCTGTATCGCAATGCTGATACGTTGTGCGAGGTAGCCGCCAGCTCTTCGGTCACCAGTTACGTCAACCAGACGCTTCGTGATTTCTGCGAACAACTTATGCGCGCTGGGACCCCATGGACCTAGAGTTTCAACACCAAATGGTACAAAATGGTACTCTCTACCGAGGCTCTTATATTTGTTACGTTTTAGAATTTCGGCGCTTTCCGCCGCTCCGCCCGCTTTTACAGTAGTCCGTTGGAGGTGGGACGGTGCCAGTGTGTCTACGCAGGTTGCATCCCACATCAACATCCGTCCCAAGCTCCAAGGAACTAAGGACACTCCATCGGGCCTCTTGCCATCATCTCTGATATTAAGCGACGCATGTCTCGAAAAACGGCCTGCACTTTTTTGACAAGGTAATCCGTGGTGTCCCAGTCGGTCCACGTCCGTGCCACAAGAGCATATGTGTGGCGTACACACCGAAACCCCGAGTCGCAAACCAGTCGCCAGTCTAAGGGAGGCCGGCTCCAAGAAAGTACCAGTATTGGGCGAAGGATGGGCATGTAGCCAGTAACCGGCTTCCCGGGCTCCGACCGCCAAAAGCCTCGCGCGGTCTGGACCTGTACAGTTGTTTAGGAGAGTATTGTAAGTTAAATCACAGTAAACATTATCCCAACTCCTTTGTGAATTTGGGTTGTCTGGAAATTGTTTGCCTGGGCAAGCAATTTTAAAAGCATTTTTGGCGTCCTCATAGCCCGCGATCTCACAGTTTGTGGGCAAAGCCCTTAAGATATTTCCTATGAGACCAGACGTGCTATGCGTGGACGCCAAAAAGGCTGGGGAAGCCACACTGGAAATTTTGCGAATTCCTAAACCTCCAAACCGAATGGGGAGGGACGCTTGAGACCAGGAAGGCTCACTTAGCTGAATGTTTAGAATCGTCTCTAAACTAATTTTGATCAAATCATCTATGGGCGACAATAAATTTTGATGTATCCAGAAAGGACAACAGCGGAGCACATACGTAAATTTAGGGACAAAAAGGCAGAATTTAAGAATCACAAGAGCATAATGAGGGCTAATTTCGAGTAAGCGATCCGTGTGACTTTTTAATTTAGTTATGGAGTTAGAAATATAATCGGGAAAAGATTCTTCGAATATAGGAGAACCCAGGAGGCAAAGAGAATACTTGTCTACTGATTTGATATTGGGAGTCAGATCGTCAAATTTGGGTTGTAAGTTGGTCAAAGTACAAGAAGATTTTTGAATAAAGAGTTCGCATTTACTGAAATTCAGTTCTAAACCAATATTTTCGAAACTACTCTTAATAAAAGACAAATCAGAGAGTACAGTATTCACGTCACCTCCTAGGGTTCCGTCATCTAAGTACCACACATTGAATTTTGATTTTAAATTTTTGATAATTGGATTTATAGCCAAACTAAAAATTGCTGGCCCGAGAGGGTCACCCTGCTGACAGCCAACCTCAGAAGATAATTCATGTGACTTGTACATTAATTTAGATGAGTCTGAATAGCAAAAGAAAAGGTAATTGTATAGTTCCGGAATTTTGTCCTTAACTTCTGTCAGCAAGGTGTCTCTACTAACCGAATTAAAAGCATTTTTAACGTCAATTTTGACAACAATTTCGCAATCATCGAGTGAAAGGTAGGTCCTTAGGGCATGGACGGCTGCCTCGCACCCACCTTTCGTGCCGAAACCTAGCTGTATTGGTTCAAAAAGGAATTGTTATTTTGATCTAATGTGTCTAACCGCAATTTTTGAAGCCAGACGTCGTAAAGTAATAGATATTAGTTCTTTGGAAAAATTGATATGTTGGTTATATTATAATATATTTATTATAAAAATATGTTATATATTATACTTATTATGGTTGGTGATATTATAGTTGTCTGGGGAGTTATATAGGTTATTACTATTATTATTATTCTTTATTCAATTAGGGTCTTAGGTTAGGATTTTACAGTGTGAGTATAAAAGTAAAATATAAAAACACTTACAAAACATAACAAAAATATATAAACACATTATAAAAAACCTAACCTAGGGTGCCGCCGGCAGCGGGGCTTGGCCCAAGCTGCCGGTGGTCAGGGCCGCAGAGTGAGGAACCGACGTACTATACGCGCCGTGTCCAAAATTACCGCCTTCTGCATCTGACCCTTGATCCAACCACCCAGCGAGAGTCTCTCTAGGTGTTGGTCGAGACTCTTCGCTATGAGACCGTTCGCTGACACAACTATCGGAACAATGATCGTCGAGTCAACATCCCACATGGCGGTAATCTCGTGAGCTAAGTCTAGGTACTTGCTGGACTTGTCCTTCTCGGCCTTCACGAGATTCTCATCATGGGGGATGGTGACGTCGGCGAGCACTGCCCGGCGCTGCGATCGGTCTATCAGCACGATGTCAGGCTTATTGGCGACAATAGTCCTGTCAGTGATGATAGATCGATCCCAATAGAGCGTGGCACGACCATTCTCGAGAACAGGCGCAGGTAAGTACTTGTAGTACGGTACTTCGCGGTCCACAAGGCCGTATAGAAGAGCAAGTTGTTGGTGAATAATCCTGGCTACGAGATTATGTCTGTGCAAGTACTCACCGTTAGCAAGATGAGAACAACCGGAAATATGTATATGTAGAATTCCCACAAAGAGATGCAAGTAAATAGTTGCATTTTGAGAAACATTATGTATATTAATATCTGCGTTTACTCGAAAAATCATAATCCTCTTGATTCTCCCCGTAAGTACCTACTAAATTTGTAAATACTACTGTACTGATAACCAGTTTTATGTCTACAAATGCTGCTATGTCACAGTTAGCAAGACTTCTATGATCTAATTAGGTACAAACCCACCTAATTACATCATCAGTATCTTTTTAACCGACTTCAAAAAATGAGAAGTTTATCAATGCGAGCGTTTTGTTTTTCGTATGTTTGTTACCTCAAACCCCGCCATTTCTGTACCGATTTATTATTCTTATTTATTATTCAGAGCCCACTGTATCGCACTGCTGGGCAAAGGCCTCCCCCCTCTTTTCCCATTCGTCTCTGTTTAGTGTTTTATCTGGCCAAATCGATTTGGATTTTTTTATCAAAAGTAATTTGGTCCCTTACAAGTTGGTTTCATTTTTGTCAAAATACAGTTCCGATCATGGGACATCTATAAAGAACTGAGGGGACTCTTCTTTAGCAGCTGCAACCGCACCAGAGTTCTTCAGTTTGACAGTGTATTAATGCTTTTAAGATTTAGCTTGGCACCGACTTCAAACATATCAGTTGCTAGCGCATATAAAAGGGATACTATTTTATTTTAACCTTTTTGAAGTTGCTTAAACTTTTTAATTATCTACTACATTTTGAGAGCCAGCGTGATCCGTTATCTAGGTATGTACTAGGTAATCTTACACAGATCTATCTTTGTACCTAATCATAATAAGTACCTATTCTTAATAACTGTAGGGTGTTAAATGTTTGGTAAGGAAATAATATCATGGCAGATGATAATATGCTTCTAAATAATGTATGAACACCTACCTATATGAGAAATAACTGAAATAAGAATACCTTGTAAGTAATATAAGTAATCCATACTAATATTATGAAGGCGAAAGTGTGTCTGTCTGTCTGTCTGTTACCTCTTCACGCTTAAGCCGCTGAACCGATTTAGATGAAATTTGGTATAGAGATAGTTTGACGCACGGGGAAGGACATAGGATAGTCTTTATGTCGGAAATCATCCCTGAAGAGAGTACAAAGGTGGGTGGAATTGAAAGAGTTAAGGAATTGCCTAATAATTGAAGTAAGCAATGCGCGAATTGAATGATTGCTATTAGCATTATCCTGGCGCTATACCTACTTTAGCTGCTGTGACTAATTCCACGCCGACGAAGTCGCGGGCAAAAGCTAGTATTTTTGTATTGCTAGATTCTGGCTCTATATTATACATGCATAACTGCAAATAATACTATGTAGCTACTGGTATAAAGTGAAAAAAATAAAATCAGTCAATTTATGTGAAATAACAGCGTTAATATCAGAACATTTGTGATAGTAAGAGTCCTTGGTGGTCGACTACAAATAAAAAAAAACTGCATGTAATAATAATTATATTACATATTTTCAAAGTAGGTAAAAGTCTAGTCTTAAAGAAACATTTCAAAGTGTCAAAGAACTGAATAAAGCTTCAATGCAAAAGTATTAACAATAACATAAACCAACTTATATAGCGAAAATCTTTTAAACTGATAAATATTGCACATCTATCTCAAAACGACTATCCTAATAAGATTAAAGGTAATTCTCAAAAACAGCCATAAAAAGCGTGTAGCAGATGCAGAGTAGGTACCTACTCACCTAGGTAATAGAAACCCGAAAGTTGTTCCAAACATCTTTTATGTAACGGACCATAAGGTATAAAATGCCATGGGAATTGATTTAAACGTCAGCAAATGTCATATTTTTAGTAATCCTATTCCTGCATGTCTTTCTGTAAAGATCTGTCAACCCGTTGCTTTGTGATGAAGCGGCCACACGGCAGGGAGCCTCGCAGATAATGTACAGATTAGATGGAGATCTGAAAGGAGTGACATTGTTTAAGCGAGCCAGGTATAGCCGCGCCGATGCCTGCGCCTGCGCCGCTGAGTGTTTCAAACAATGCATAAACAAGATTATTTCGGAATAAGTCGATTTAGAGTTTGCCGTTAGAAAAAAATGCGGATAAACAAAGAGATGAACTGTTGCGGTATTTAAAACGGGAGTTTAATTATATAACAAAGAATTTAAACGGTACTGCATTTAAGGCATAAATGATATACTTAGATACTTACCAAAAAAAAATAGTCTGAATTAAACAACTTTTAATATTGTAATTTTCAAATTGGCTGCCTTTTTAGTGCTTTTAAAAACTGGAATTGTATAGAACTTAATAACTGTTATCTGTAGGAAAATAACTTAAAATATGAAAAAATACAGAATATCACAGAATAATTTTTTATATTTTGGTAGGTAGGTGTACCAAGTGAAAAGCCCCACCTTAAGATTTCTTTGCGTAGAAAACCCATCGATTGCGATAAATTTAGACAATTTAGACATGTCCCTATAACGGGAAGTAAGGAGCTACGCAATCAAATATAAGTACATAGTTTACAATATGACGAAAATGTGAAAAATACTAAGCTACCAAAGTAAAGTGACACTACTTAGTCTAACCGTCGTAAACTATTATATATTGTGCAACTCTTGGCGTTAATGTTATTATAATTGAGCATAATTAATTCGTAGGTATATTAGATAGATACCTTATAATTACGAATATTCGTATTCATTGCACCACTAGTTGTGATTAGTAAACTACATTTAGGTATATGGACGATATTTAGAGTGCATGCGCAAATTTTTAGTTTATTTATTTAATTAAGGTTTAAGGTTTAATTTGTGTAAGAATGTCCCTATAATATTTATTTATTTATCAACTATTACACCAATAGGTACACCAATACTTAACATAATATACATACATGTATGACTCGTTATTGAATTGTGTAATAATAATCACTTATTAGGTGCAGTAGGTTCAGACAGCCGAGTTTATGAATAATCGTAGCGCTTTTTTGGATCATACGTATTACGGTTGCCAAATTTTTAATTAGCAAATTTGAGGTCTTTTTCTAAGAAATCGTCGATACGAAACCTGATTTATTGACTTTCACTCGATAGAAAAAAAACACGAACATAGGTCTAAAACACACCTTATACAAACAAATACAATTTGTAACAATTTTTGCGCAAAAGCTAAAAATATGAAATGTGCTTCTAAAAATCGGCAAATATTATTTATGATCCAACTCATCGATTATAAGTGTACTACTAAAACAGACATATGTATATGTAATTGGTTTCTGTCTAAAATAAAACAATCTTTATTAACTTAAATTAAACGCACTTAAATTATTGCCAATTATACCTATACATTCAAAGCAAGACGATACGGGTATTAAGTAAGAAATCGACTTGCAAGATTTAATTACAAATGTATTGTTTGTTAGGTACCTACATAACACAAAAGTTATACAATATACTCTTTTACTACTGTACCTAATATTATTAGCAACATGATAAATAATTTAAACTGCAGAAATATCTAATTAACTAGATTTACCAAAGATCGGACATTGAACTCCCTAGACTTTCCATAATTACTACCTACTATTCTACTATATTCATATTGTTTTGTATCAAAATGGTAAACATCCATAAAGTATTGTGGTATTAATGATGTGTGTGTGGATGTGAATGAACCTCGATAATTCACACTATCTGGACGCGGAGAAAATTATACAATTAGTTTAGATCGTGTACGAATTTCTCTGCTTACAAATCATCCGTAGATACATAGCTTGGCCTATAGAGCGCGCGCACACATGCGCCACTCGCGCAGGACAGGTATGCGTATACGCCTTGCCAAGGAAGGCACTGCACTTTGGATGCCGTGCCACTCCACAAACAGGTTTAATCATTCATCTATATATATTAATAAACTATCCATGCCAACGTGCCATAAAAGAGATTGGAGCCAGACCTAACAAATAAACTAAAATTAAATATACACGAACACAATCGAAATTTTTGTCTCAGACGTATAAAAGTGTCGTATAAATTCACCCACAGTTTAATTTAATGTCCACGAGTACCTGCCCGGCCTCACATTTTTATTATAAGTTTTCGATGTTATAGGTGTCTAAAACATTATTATTTTTTTAATACGATTTGTGGTCGCCAGAGGGATACGGTCACGGACCGTTTAGGCGTCTCTCTACCTACCTGTATGACATTAACAGAGTTCAAAGTATCCAATGAGTAATAACCAAAATATTTATATCTTAAATATTAAAACCTTTATAGGTAATTATACTTTAAATTAAGATTTTTACTAAATATAGGCCTATGTAGACTACAATAGAATTGACAGATTTTAATGTTTCTCCAACAGGAAAGCAAGATCACGAGAAAATTTGGCGACGAAACAGAGGCACACCTAAAAAGTAATTAAGTGAAGTGGAAAAGCGTCGACGCCGACGCTGTTAAAGACCGAGGCTCCAGCGGGGAACACCCGCCGCGTGGATGGTGGCGGGTGAATGGGGCTATGCGCCGGCGTCGGCCACCCCCGCCATGAACGCCTTCCTCGAAACGAACCACGCGCACCTGGCGTCCTACGGGCTGAAGATGTCACCGCAGCCGGCTTGCGGTGTGGGCCCGCAGCATCGGGCTGCCGCACCGCACCCGCCGCCGCACCACCCACCGCACTACCAGCCCTACCCGCTGCATTCCTACCAGCCTGGCTACCTGCGCGAGTACGGTGGCTGCGGCGAACTGTTTCCGCAGCAGCCGCTTGAACAAAGCTGGGATTGGCGTGGCGACATGCATTACCAGGGCGGCGCCCCGCCGCTCGTGCCTCACGCGCATGCCCATGCTCCACACGCCTTTCTGCGCTACGTGCGCGCTCCTCCGAGGCGCGACATGCGCTGCCAGTGGCTCGACCCCGAGCAACCACCCCCGCGCAAGTTGTGCAACAAACTCTTCTCGAGCATGCACGAAATCGTGACGCATCTTACAGTAGAACATGTCGGTGGACCTGAGTGCACGACGCACGCCTGCTTCTGGCAAGGTTGCTCGAGGAACGGTCGCCCGTTCAAAGCGAAATATAAGTTGGTGAACCATATACGCGTGCACACCGGCGAGAAACCCTTCCCTTGCCCGTTCCCTGGCTGCGGAAAAGTATTTGCCCGATCGGAAAATCTCAAGATACATAAACGGACACATACCGGTAAGTGTCAAATAGATTTAATAACTAGTGTAAACGTAAGCAACTAAAATTATTAATCTATATAATTATTGGAAATAACAAAAATCATTTATTCATCTCTCGTCAAAACGAAGGTCAATTTTATTATGCGTATCAAAACCAACTTCAGCAACGTTCGTAACAGAGTGTTTATAGATCTGTGGAATCATTTCGATTCTTATTAATGCATAATGATCCGCCTCCTGCGGCTGCTGATTGCCGCCCGTGGTCTAACAGACGCCCACTGTTACGACAGTTACGAACACGAAGCGCATCATCACAATGCCTCCAGACGACACAATGACACCAAACAACAACCTCGTATCAAAGAATATCCTTGTAACTCGATCTAATCGCAAACACCATTTCTAACGGGCGTCATGTAAGGCCTGAACCGTCGACTTGTGAAGTCCGTTTCTCGGTAAGGACAAAAACCGTTCAAGCCAGGCACCATTTTTCAATTCATTACAAAAGTCGAAAGATTCATCTGAACTGTGTAATGTAAGATACTTAAAAAAAACTATCATAAATTAAAATGTCCAGTTCCGTCGACTCGTTCTCTTGCGTTTGTCTCTCTCGCGCACTATAGTGTCGTATTGTTGTAAGGTATTGGTAGTTAACTTTAAAATATCGATTTTAAAGGAATAGGTCTAGGAATTTGAATGGCCAGATGGTTTTATTCTTTTTTTTTGTCATCGTTGTTCAGCGTTGCGTTGAGACTTTTGTCCCGTGCCCCCGTACGCTATTATCTCATACGGGTCTCTGAATAGAATATACCTTTTTGTGGGGAGATTTTGAAGAATTGTTTTATGTTGTGCCATAAATTTGGCTCTAAAGCTGGTAAACTGGAAGTCTACTGTCATTATACCCTTAATTACTTCACAACAAACAACAGGGTTGTTTAAATTTACTTTTATATATATGAGTTTTTTTAAAGTTCTTAGGTTAAATTAAAAGTTATTATTTATCGTTTTGTTTCAAACATAATTTAATCCGTAACATCAAAATGTATCACAATGTCAAAGCAAATAAGAATGTTTCAAATATCTGTGTTATCGGATAATATCTGGATCCGTCGCCGGCGTCTGCCCCGGCCGCGACCGGTGTGCGTGCGCGTACCTACTCAAGTAACTGATACTTTTATTAGGAACGTATTTTAGCCGTAAAGTGATACCTTATGTCGAAAATCAGTAGCGAGTCAACCGGGCACCTTCTGAATTTCCCCTTATAATGAATAAATATTAGTGCCTATTTCAAGTAGCAAATCCCTTAATTAACTTTTAAATATTTAAAGTGATTCTAGTTTTGATCTCGTGTTATAAATAAGTAGCTATCCGGGCATAAATGCTACATATAGTAGGTACCTATAAATTAGTTAGGCGATCTAATTTGATAAAATTGTGAATGCTATGGCGAGTGATTAATTGATTATTTAAACTTGTAATGAAGCTGTGCGTGACCTATTATTGGTACAATTACATATGATACATAATAGTATAAATAATTGGTACATAATTATATAAAGGGTTTCAAAACCGCTTTGCGAGTTGTTTTCGATTTCAACTGTATAATGCCTTGAAATGAATTACTAAATTTTGTCTTTTTTGCCAGGCATTGGTCTTAAATTCTGCACTTCCATGCTTAAGGGGAAACTTAGTCGCCTTATAGTCGCAGGGTGAAAGTGTTGAAAAACGACTATTGCTGAAACGAAAGGCGCGCGGTGCGAGACGGCAATGCGCTTGAACTAGACTCTCCCAAACCCACGCCGCGCCGCGTAAAGAGCAGGTTGGAGGAAAGTAGATATAGAGCGAAGAGTTATCAATATTTCCGGAAGACTGTGACTTCGAAAAACATCTTCATGAAAAGGCGTGCTTCAGTCACAAGAGACAAGCGAGAGGCACATTGCTTGAAATGCAAAGGTACGTAGAGTATCTTTGACGTAACTTTTCATTGCTACTAGCGAACGTATATTTTTTGTGTTTAAACGTGGTTAAACGTGGTTGGTATGAACTCTATACAATATGCTCATTTTTATGACCAGAGATGAATAATTGATTAAGACAATTTAATAAGTATATACCTACTTCGTTTTATATTTAAGGCTCAGATGCGTCAATAGGTACCTATACCTATGTCTCGAACTAGCAGACTTATTTTATACCTTATAACATTACCTCATTAAATAGTCGAGTATTTAAGAATGGCTCATGAAAATATACAATAATTCGACAGTAAACAAAATATTAGACATGCATTAGAGTTTCGGAATAAAGAGGCCGCGAGCACTCGGCTCGTGTCAAACTGCCGCCGGCAAAGCTGCGGCCCCGGCCCGCCCACCCCACCGGAGCCGATTACTTCATCTTACTAATAGCTTGTTACAAATCTATTAACACCTTTGCAATTAATAATTCCCGTTACACTGTAAATTTGATACTACATAATTACTAAGTATGAGTTTATACTAAGTATAGTCATCGGTTTTTGACATACCTATAGGTAAGTATAGGAAGGATAGTTTGCCCTGAATTTCATGCGATGTCCAATGTAAAAATGTGTTAAAAAACTTAACTCTAAAATTACCTTCATAAAATTAATCTGTTAAGTATGAATACAAAGTTGAAGAAACTACACAATAGACATAGACAGTTGTAACTTGTGATCACTTCAGACACCAGCTAGAGACGAGTTAGCACGGCGCATAGGGTGAGCGTTCAACACCATAATGATGATATGATTTCGACGAAGACGTCCCCCGACTATCAAATGCAGTGCTGGCTAATATGCCGTATAAAATGACGCTTTCAAAATATTTTGCAAACAATGCGGAACCCTTCCCGGCCGCCCCTGTGGTTGCGTGCATTGTGTGCGCACGTCGAGTGCAGCTCTTAACATCCGTTTATTGCTAACTAAACACGCTTATGTTCATTCTACCAATACCACTATTGACAATACTAATCTGCAACTACTTAGCGACTTTGATTCAGATTTTAAACATGCCTTCAATAAAAAATCTTTATTTTCAAGCTACTAGTGACCCATAGATAAACCTTAAAACTGGCATTGATATTATAAAATATAATTAAAAAATTATAGCTGCCTACATGAATATTTTTATTAAAAATAACAATACATTTGTCATATTAATAACTAACTTACATATACATTCAAACTAAATTTAAACTCTGTAATACTAAATTGAACTAAAATATGTCTAAAAAAATTTGGCCCTTATGGCATAAATAAAATTTATAATTAAATATAGTATTTAATCGATAAGTGAGCGAGTACTCAAATTAAGACTACGTACGTATTTGGATATAAAGTGTTGGAATTACCAAAAATCTGCTAGCATGCGTATTTCATTACAAATATGTTCATACTTTTATCCCTTCACACTTTAGATTTTCTTGAAAAAATGTTACGGAATAAAATTGAACACGTATTGAAGGTCTAAGCGACAATATAGCACATTATAATGATAATGCACTAACCCTATAAAGTTGGCTTGAATAAAAGGTGTTTATGTGCGTCCACCATCTGCCCCGGATTGTTAAAATGTATAAAAAATCTCCCGTACAATAATGTCGCGTATGTGTGCGTAACGCTGTATGAGAGTCCCTTTTTGTCACTGGATAAGTCCTAGCCAATAATGTCATCACCATTTTTCATCACTTCATAATAATAATAAAACAGCGAATGAAAGAAATTAGGTATTTTTACTACGCTCGTACAATTTAAAGTATTATAGGTCGGAGTGGATTAATTAAATATTATATGTAATTTGATTATAGCTACAAACAGCAACACTCTTAACTGACCATCGGTGGATCTTATGCCTTTTGTAATAAGGTTTACCTACCAATGGACATTTAACAGTGTGGGCCATCGCCCACCATCGCGTACCATCGTACACAAATACTTTTTCAGTTCATATTTATTGGACCCGGGTATGTCCTTAAACTACGTCCAAGACCACCGGTGGACGGGCAGCCCTCAAATTCGGTGTACTCGACTGCGATCGCCAACCCGCCTGCCAAACGTGGCGATTATGGCATACACCCCCCAAAGGGGAGGCCTATGTTCAGCAGTGGACGTCTTATGGCTGAGATGATGATTTATTTATTCATAAACCTAATAGTGAAATGTCCAAAGTGGAGTTATTCCTACCTAGGCCTTGTTTTGACAGTTGAACTATAGTTGGTACCTATAGATATCTTACGGTGCCATACGTTTTGGAGTATTTATAACTGGATTCTCAAATTTTAGCGCTTGACAACTTAGAGCGGAAATCAAAGTTTGAAAATCAGAACTTGATTTGATATTTTTATTATTTAATAGAGCGCACCTCGTTGTATAAAGAGATTTTTAAAAGTCGATGCCGCTCCTAGTTAAGGCCTTTAGGTACCTACAACTGATTATAACACTTTGTGCGTCCTACTATTCATTTGTCTATGGTATGTATGTATGTAAGTATATTTATTATTCCAATAATTTTCTTAAGCTTCAGTGAACTATTGACGTGCAATGTAAACGGTTGATCGCACCTAATTTGTAACGAAAATATATTAAACCTTATCTTACCAAAAAATGTATAAGTGCCCGTGAAAAAACAAGCGATTATCTCATGGGCGTGGTTGGCCGTCACCCGTCAGCAACAACATTTCAACCCTCAGCACACATGCTTACGACAATTGCCTCACACTGGCAGCACACATGCACACGAACCTTACACATGCACATTGCACACACTGATCACTTGCTACCCCAAAACACACAATACCAGACAATAAATGCGTTAAGCGCTTTATTTTTTCCCGACTACGACAAAGCATTTAAAGATCGTCATGATTTAAATAAGGTATCCTTCGTACTCAGTGAGAATTGCATTAACGTCTGTTTTTTAAAATAGTAATGGGTACCTAATTATATAATACTTTATAAATTAATAATAAAAAGTACAGTGTGTCATTCATAGCTTTGATATGTTAAATTTACACCTTACTAAGAAACGTGTTTAAGCAGACGAACAAGTTTCAGAAATGTAACAACATTCCTGTTTCAGCAGACTTGAAAAACATTTTTGTTTCTTTTAAGAAATTCGCTAAATGTCAAAGAGATGGTGCGAACAGCGCTGCGGAGCGCGCGTAAAAACGTCTCCGGCGTGATGCTAAAGGCGGCGCAGTCGGAGCTCGCGATCGATCCAAAGCTGTCTCACATCGGCGAGCATCGCATACCATTGGATAGGATACGAATCTTGCATCACTAATGTGATTCGAGCAATTAGTAAATTACAAAGTCGTGTAGGTAAAAACTTACAATTTCATGAAAAACTCCACTGTCAGTCTACGTTACGATGAATTGCATAACTACATCTGATTAATCTGGTCATAGGACCATTTTGATTAATAATTAAATCTACTTATATCCCTGTCTATATGTGGGCTTGACGAGTTGCTGTAACCATTTCTTGCTTGCCCATCTCAGGCTACCTTCTACTTGCTGGATGTTCTTGCGATTGCCACCCGCATCGAACTAAGACTTATGAATCGTAAATCAGTTAATCCCCGAGTACTTGATGAGACGAATTAAACACTGTTTTTAAATGGAGTATCTGCGCGAGGTATACCTACCTACCTATCTCAGAACCGCTTGGTTTAATAGCTTATTTTTATACTTTATTAACAGGCCACCATCTCTATTACGAATTTCTAAAAAGAAAATAAAACACAATATGTATAAGCCAAAATTGTTAAGGGATCTTGGAGTGTGTTACACACAGTATCTTTCAAATCTAGCGAGGAAACATATATGTACATTTTTAAAGTACTTAATTAAAAAAATATTTGAAACTATAGTAAAACTTATTAACTATTTACCTGACTATGGGTAAAAAAAACTGTTTCTTTTATATATTTAACTAGTGATCCGCCCCGGCATCGCACGGGTTAACAAATTATACACCTAAACCTTCCTCAAAGATCACTCTATTTGCAGGTGAAAACCGCATGAAAATCCGTTCAGTAGTTTTTGAGTTTATCGCGAACAAACATACAAACACACAAAAACACAGACGCGGTGGGGGACTTTGTTTTATAAGGTGTAGTGATTTGATTTACAATTAATGCCTGGCTTGTAACAAATTTGATTTGATTTAAAATATCCGTTACTTCCTTTAGGAGTCAGCTATAACGTTACTCCCTTTACGCCTGCGTTGAATAACATCCTTTACGAACAAGTGTGATGAAAAGTGTATTTGCTGCAAGGCTCGAGCCCCGCACGACAACCCTGTACGGGCACTACATAAATTGTTCGAGGTTGCAATCTAACAATGCTTTCAAAACCGCGGGATGCACCGAACGGCCCATGCTTCCTACGCTGCTTCGCCCTTTCTATCTTATTACTTATTACTAACATTTCTTTAGACACTTTACTACCTATGTTCGTATTTGAAGATGATTGAGAAAGACCATGCCTACGCTAAATTTATTCTAATGTCAGTTATTGCAAATACTATTTTCGTTCCTTTAAATTTAAAGCATACTTATTGCAGTTTGAGTGTACGCTGTGCACGAAAATACTTATGGCGGTGTTGGAAGTTTCCTTACCTACTGTTATTTAGTTTCATCATTAAATTAAATGAGCTATCAGCCGTTTTCAATGCATCAAGAAAAACTTTGCTCTTTGAGGTTCCTAACTGTGCGAAATTCTTTCGTCTTGTAGGGCAACGGCGGAGGGTCTCACTGCATCATTCATGCGTTTTTTAGCCAACACCTTGTCGCTATCAATATGTATGGAAGTGAGTGATGTTGCCGACAGACAGCCGTACGTCCTGGCCTGACTAATCTGCGCGCCATACTTAGTTCGCTACGCTCCGAACACGCACTAGGAACACGGCTAGCGCTCACCTTAATACCTAGACCTTGTAGCGGCTTCTTTTCATGCATCAGAATAGTTGCAATATTCAACTAAATATTCTACTGCAGGAATCATGTACAGATTGCTGTACCGTCTTGGCCATTTGCAACTCGTAGGGATAATAAATAGGGAATATACCCCAGTTAATTCATGCGTTTTTTAAACACGCAAAGGCGGCAAAAATTGAAAAAATAAATCACTGTTTACGTAATATGTAGTTACATTCTTGTAGGCAATTATTTATTATGCAGGATGTTAGTTAACATTTTCAATATAATTATAAATCACTGTAAAATAGCACACTATTTCTAAGGATGCATTAATATACATATTTCATAATATGCCATGCCTTTACTGTTACAAAGAACACCGTTTTATCTGTTCTACTGTATCTTGCTATCTAGGTAGGTATCTTTAAACCTGAGACCTGCATATTTAGTACCTACTTGTAACTATCTTATGTTACTGAGGTATTAGGTATGTGTGATATACAACACATGCAGAGACCGCCAACCCATCGATCGACCACCATTGTGTTCAAAACACTCGGAATGAGAATTCTTCACATTTACACCACATCCCAAAAACTTCTGATCGTAGTGACAAGAAATGGATAAGAATCGAATCGAATGCTTAAACAGAGAGCAATAAGAAAACAAACATTTACATTCAACACAAAACATCTTGTACCTATTTTGTCAAACTCGTATAAAATGTATCACAAAATCTATTTTTGGAACAATATATTCTTTTTTTAAACATGTAATTATACACATTAAGAACAAATAAATCGCCCTACCTGTTATTACACATTGTACTATAATAAATAATAATGATAAGTACAAATTATTGTGAAACGAATCCACACCTAATTAAATGATAGTGTCGAAGTTGAACGCATAATGTCCGAAACATTTAAGTTATGTCAAGAATGCCGGGCGCGCCTCACGAAATGACAACCAAATAAAGCAAATTAAAAAAAAAACAAAACCTGCTATTAATATTCGTTAGAAATATTGGTTTGTCCCAAAAATGCGCCTGGGGGCTGAAACTCGAGCCCGCGTGGGAGCAGAGAGGACACGCCGCCGGTCGCGGCCAAATTGTTGTATCACTGGGACAATTTATTAGCCCAAATAAGTCAAACGTAATACTTATTTCCTTTGTAATTTATGAATATTACGAGTAAATTATATTGTCCATAAATGAGGCATAATTTTTCGCATTAATTCGCCTTGAAACTTAAAATGATCGAGTAGTACCTAACCCATGACCAGTAATTAAAATCGTGTCCACTTTATGGATAGCCGTTAATCCATCTCGCCCGTAGTGTATCTAGAGACATGGGTCCTGTTTGCCAGGAAACTTGATAGGTACACACCGATTTACCATCATGAAAACTTTGTGCCTATTAAAATATATAATTCTGTATAATTCATGAAATTAACGCATTCTTAAACAATTTTTACAGTAGGACTAGGTACATAAAAGAGATTTTTACGTCTTAAGAAGTGATAAATGTCACCTGTAAACTACATACCTTATGGGAAACCGTTACATCGTAATAAATAAGCAGAATAACTAGGGATTGTTGTTAGTCACATACTCGTATTATGTGTGTAGCTGGGTTGGGCCTGATCGGCGAACGTGCCCGTTCGTCTTCGACGTAGATGCCAACACCGAGATAAGCTATCGAAGATCTCGCGACACGCAGCCGCCGCCGCTCTGGGCGCCTCTCTGACCCCTCCATCTACTCCGTGCTCGGTACCACAAGCTTTGCTTTGCTTTTCTAACATGTTTAGCATTGCAAATTCACTGGTAATTCCTAGTGCGAGTTCAATCTAGTTAAGTAGTCTAACAGAAAAAAAATTAAAAGAGGTAGGTTAAATGAGAGTTGTACAGTAAATTAGTTGAAGTAGAAAATAATTTGCCTTTTCCAAAGTTAAAACAAATATGACCAACTTAGCATTTTTTAAGATAACTACTCACAATACCAATATATTTAATAATGTCAGCTGCAGGTATGTTTCGACGAATATTTTGCGGTTGTTTTATGTCGTCAAAGAACCTGTCATTGGAGTGACGTATGGAAGGGGCCTTCCCACGAATTTTCGTAGAGGTGGGTGACAGTTGGTTGGTAGGTAGACAAAAATAGGTACCTACACAGAAACAGTCACCCAAAAAACGTGATCTATTAGTAATAGAATAAATTCAACAAGTTATTTGTTATTATAAATATACGATACCTAATTGTATTATTATTTGTGATATTTTTTCCCCGTGAGAGCCTCGATGATGGCGGTTAGGCCTGTCAGAACGCTTGACGGCGGATTGACGAGCATGCCAGAATTTTAGAGATGTTTTGTACTTATTCTCGCAGGTGCCTCGTACAATATTGTTTATCTACCAAACAAAATTATACAGAGACACAAAAGGGATTTAAGCAGTCAGTTTTCGATTATTTGGGAATATAAATAAGTTAAAACAAATGAACGAGTAAAAATATAGTAGACTTACGTACAAACATTTGCAGAATTATCATTTCTTTATTTCTTTATTTCTTTATTCTGAACAATAATTATTGTGTCGAACACTGAATTGCTTAATACCTAATTAAAATTATGTACATTGTTATCAAAGAATAAAATATATACTGGAGTATATAAAATTACAGAATTACAATTACAAATGTCAACAGTTATTACAATATTATTAGAATAAAAATTCACTGCACACATCCAAATTAAAAATTAGTCACTAGAAAATAATTACAAATGCCAGTCTCCAGTCAAATGTCAGGCAACTTAAAAATAACTAAATAAATCCCTATCACAATAATATGAAACATTAAAATTTTTATTTCAACATTGGAGACAAGTTTCTAAGTGCAAACACGAATATTGCTCGTCTGATAAAAAATCTGCTATAGAATAATATGATTTTTTTAAAAGATGGTGTTTGAGTTGATCAAAACCGTTTTAGGCAACTAACCGGTTTCTATAACTTGAACCGCGGACACGTAGTAACTGTATAATCAAGAAGGACAGAGTTCTACTGGTGCGCCGTGGCAGAAGTGATCTGTAAGCGTTAGTGTTGTGATTTGCGATGTGAACAGCGCGGGTCACACGGCGCACTCTCCGTGAATCAGCCCGGGCCGCGCCGTGTGCTGTGACTGAAAAGGAAATCCACCTACCTATCCGGTCTCTAGCCAGCTTCTTCTGCCTCGTAATACGACTCGAAAATCAAAAAGAATGATAATACCCCAAAGTTTTAGTTGTACGGATTTTAATTGGTTTTTCATATAAGGAAGGAACGGCCGCCGTCCTTCGTACGTAGTACGTTTTCATTTTAATTTATATTTATCAGCCTGATATGACTGAGCAGTTTGCGGGCTGCGTTGTTGTTGGTACATTTACTATTATATTTTTATTGGGATGCTTTTGTATGAGTTGGCAGATATTTATCGGGTATCGGAACATTATTCGGTCTGCTCATAATCGTCCGCATAAAGCACCTTGTCACACGGTCGTTGGGCGCCGAATGCGCCGGCCCGACCCCGCGTATTCTTTTTGTATTCTCAGGACGAGGGCCCTTATTCTCTGAGAAGTGGAAAAAATGAAGATATTAATATATCTTTCTAATTCGAAATACGTTTCGGATAAAAGGAAGATCATAAATCATTAGGCAGTACGAAATATCTTTTAAATATGCAATGAGAACTCACTTTTCTGAGAAGCGTCCTCGTTCCTGCACTTGACTTGACAAATCGGTGCGGAGTGGTGCACTTGGTGCAGGGTTGTAAATCGATAAACAATGAAACCTATTGCGAGTACAAAGTGGCCGTCCACGGCACGCCGCACCGCCCGCGCCGCGGCGCGCCGTTGTCAGCGCGGCCATGTCTGCTCGAAGGGGTCCACTGTCCGCAAACGACCAGTCATTGTCTGCTCATTAGCCGCCTGTCTATTAGATATTGAATTAACTCGGATATGCTCCATTATGTGCTATCAAATAACTGATAAAACAATACTTATTATATTCCAATTCAGATAAATTATTAAATTCGTCAGTGTAATCGTCGATGGCTACGTTAGCCTTTTTCCTTTCGGCCGCTGTCTAATTATATATTCGACCTCTACATAAACCATGGTTCAATAGTAAATGGAAATACACAAAGAACACCATTCAACCTAATTACTCCGTAATTATGCACGTATAAAGATCAAAAGTGGTCTTATCTCTGTCTGCAATTTAAATCATAAATTTGAAGAGACTTTATGGAGGTAATTTTTTCACCACAACAGCTTTTCTCTTTATTCTTAAAAAAATGATGAGAAAGTTGCATTTTATCCACAAGTGTGGCAAAGTAATTTGATGCAATTTTTAAATTGTTTCCTCTTGTTGGAATTCATTTAATGATGATTTTGAATGATCAATATTAAATAACGTTTGGTTTGTAATGTTTTACATTTAGTATTTTCCTCGCTACGCTCGTGGTTTAATTTTGGAATCTTTCACTTGCTCGGGTATCAATAGGTATTAACACGATGGGTTAAGTAACAACTTTGCCCCCTTGTAAAACTAATAACTATTAATATTTCAGTTAAAACATATTTCATCTTACTAGGTTAGGATTTGTCAAATGCTCTTAGGACTCGCATTTCTTAACTTTTTTTTCAGTTTCTATTCACAGCCATAAAGCAGAATATCGGCGAACATCGATCATAGGCGTTGCGTCCGATTTAATTATTAGTATAGGTACCTTTAGATACAAATACTTAACAGCAGTTAGTGTGGATCAAGTAGCAGCCACAGAACTTGATACCCAATAACACGCGATTGTTTTTGTTTACACTCACCTCAAGCCATTTACCACAATTTGGGTGCAAAGGCCGAATGTCTCGGATTTCCTTTGCCCGTGCTATTTCTAAAAAGCTTGTTTTCTCAGCAGAGCGCTCTTAAGTAGCGATTTGTAATCCAACACCACGGAGTAATTTTGGCTAGGCAATGTGCCAACTGTTATTTTATTACGTAAATAGGTACCTACTCCTGAATTTTGTAAAAGTATAGATGCTAAGAAGTTAATTGTATCTAGATTACATAATGTACACACCTATCTTTTTTTCTTAAATAATCATGTGTTTTATTGTAAAAGTATGAATAATAATACTTCGAATTCGATAATAATGTTACAAAAAGTGTCTCCTGTGGGTGATACAGCCGTTTAAGATAAACATCTGACCTTAAAACCCGTGTCCCGACATGGCACGCAACGAATTCACGACGCGCATTCCCTTCGTGTGTCTTCTGTTTTTATTTTGCCACTTTATAGATGCACCATCTGATAGGTGTAAGATCTTAGTATTTGTAAGACTGATTTATACGGTACAATCGAACCGCAATATATTTTAATATCCCAAAAAACCTACAAATAGTTATGGTAGGTAAATATAACTTAACATACAATGATAAGTGTGTTGGTCAAAAACCATCTCGCACGGTCGGTGGCGCGTGCGCCGATGATAAGCCATCTCACTCTAATAGGATTTGTCGTGCATCCTTTTTTTCTTGTCATCCTCGAGATAAGACGCCCGATTAGTAATTAGACGGGTGACACATGTTTTGGCCTCTTTTATCGCGGTATTTAACTCATTAATGTTTTGTATTGGGCTTGTTTTGTTTTGAACCCAAATGAGATCATTATACCACTTTTTGTTTGAGCTACAAAATTATCCAATCTGTTGGAGGGAATATAAAAAAAAGGAATCAAAATTTCAGCTTGAATTTAAGATTCGGTTTTACAATACAAAAATATTTTGAGACGATGTGCTGAATGAAAGAAAGGAAGTATCAATCCATTCACAAAAGTTGTCGAATGTGAGATCAATTCAATGAATACGTATACGAACTGTTACTAATATTGCGGTAAGGGCAGGTCTAAAAAGTCCTATTATCGGTGCGTTAACAGACACTTGAGATTAGCATCTGTGCCTCCTCAACGCGATCTTCGAGTTTCAAACACAATGCCGAGGATTACAACCGAAGAGGCTTATTTGTAAACATGACAAAGAAAACTACGGGCATTGTTGCATAGTGCGGTCACACTAATCGAGCTGTGCGCATTCGTGTTTATAGAATGTAGCTCTCATACGATTCGGTGAGCTCATTTCTAATGTTATTTATCAATGAGCATGCGCGGAAAGCTGTCATCCGTGCTTTTCTAATAGATCCATATAAATAGAGGGCTATTATATTATTTTCAAAAGACGATTTCTGTTACAATTTATCGCTATCTTATTCCATAGCACATTTTAGGTACTATACCTAGTTTTACATAATAATACTGAAGGTATCTGAAACTAACAGTTGAAATTGAGGCACTCCCCGGACTTTTATCTACTCACCTGTTGGATTAATTACCTACGAAGTGTATTTGAGATAACTAAACCGTAGCGAAAAAAAAATCACTATTCTATCTAGGTGAAAAATACTAAATTGATACCCTTTCTTAGACAGCGAGGTTCAATTTCGTACTTTTTTTTACTGTCTCTCCCATTAACTCTGGCTTTTGTGTACAACATGATTTATAGCAACGTTAAGTAGTTTCAAGAAATTGTTGTCAAATGTTTATTTAGTCTACAAAAACGCGCTAATCTAGTTATTTATGGCGTGATTAGACATTTGCACAGAAGGCTACTCTTAAGTTATAAGAAGCGAAACTGGCTCGAATAATAATAGTTCGAATAAAGAAACATTTTACGCTGTGTAACGTTAATCTAAATTTATATCAAAATAAATTTCTGATGAATCACGTAGGTAGGTAACTCCAAAATATAACACCTATTTTTCTTTGTCAACAGGTGAAAAGCCGTTCAAATGTGAATACGCTGGTTGCGATCGTCGATTCGCAAACTCTTCCGACAGAAAAAAGCATTCTCACGTGCATACGTCTGACAAACCTTACAACTGTCGTGTGCACGGCTGCGACAAGTCCTACACACACCCGTCGTCCCTGCGCAAGCACATGAAGGTCCACGGCGCGGCCGGAGACGCGTCCCCGCGCTACGACAGCGACGGCGACGACTCCTCGTCCGCGGGCAGCGTCAGCGTCACGGCCGGGGCCAGCAGCCCCCCAGCGCCACTGCCGCCTCCGCCCGCAACTGCGCCCGCGCCGATGCCGCCGCACCACCCGCCCCACCACGCTTCGATAGCAGATAAACTCGAGAGCCTCAACAATAAGTACCTCAATCCTCACGATCAGAAACCTTACGAACGACCACCCGCACCGCCTCACCACAATCAAGCCCCACATCTCACTAATATCGGAGGCAACGGCGTAATGGACAATAAACTCGGTTTTGGTGGGCACTGGAGCCAATTTCAGCAACCGGCTCCCGCAATGCCGCATGGAGTACCTGACTGGTGGTGTCCCACACAGGAGACCTACCACCACCACCACTTAATGCATCACTCAGGTGCTGCCGCTGCCTACTGACAGCATCGCACTTAGGGAACTCTTCACTCGACGATAAACTCACGCACTCTTCTATGGCGGGCATCAAAATAAAAATTATAGGAAATCTTACTTAAAGACACTTTCGATTGCCACACGACGATTAATTGATCCATTTATGCTATGTTGAGTCAATATTAAATAATTTATTTATTAACGTGGAATGAAAAGTTTCCTAAGGCGCCTTAATAGATGTTTTAATTGTAGTGCACTCTACGCTTATATTAATTGTATTAGTCTGACCGCTGTAACACTTATTCTAAAAAATCTTTATATTTGCACTATCTTTGCTGGTTGCGCTACTTGCGCTACAATTTCCTATTGCCCGTGAAGGGCGTATATAAAATATGGGGATTGAAGAGCTATTAGAAAATTGTAATAATCGGTTGTTTGTTTTAAAACAACGAATTAGAATTATTACGGTGAACACTGTAATTTAATGTCTTATATCACGTTTTCAAATCTTAATTTGTGAGCACCATATGTCCATTGCTGACATTTTCTGCTCGCGTCCCTCTGGCAGTACAGGAGGCTTTATATAAAAATACTAGTTTCAATAACACAAACTGCAAATTACTCAACTGCCTCTTTGACCGTGATTTGATACAGCCTTTTAGAGAAATAAGAAGCAATGTACAAACTGTTCTGTTATTAATTCTATGAATAAATGACTTTATTGATTGTTAAATACAAAAATGTGTTTTCGGTAACGTATCTACAGATTTTCAGGGGACTCGTAATTTAAGAAATATGAAATGAGACAATTTGAGCAGCGAGGCCAAAGCACCCAAGTCCATTAAGACTACGATTTGTATTATTTAAAATTTGTGTACATTTTTTACTTTAGGTTATAGCGTCATGTAAAATATATAGATTAAGATGAATGCCCAGTGATAATAGGTATAAGCAATTGATTTTAAAATAAGTTATCAGTGTCTTTGCTATTGAATTGTGCTATCCACTTCTGAACTTTACGATTATAGCTATACTTATATAAAAATATTGATGTATCTATTTTTTCACATACTGACATATTATAAAAAGGCAAAACCTATTTATATTGCATATAAATGACTGAAAGAGCACCATGTATTCTAAGTTATTTTAAGAGGATATTGTTGAATGCCTTTTCTACAGCCGTGTAAATAGCAGACTTTTAAAAGTAATAAAAAATCGTATTTGAATTCTAGAAGGTAATTTTTACTTTTTACCTTTTATCTTGACATACTTTTAAAAATACCCGAGGTTTACGCCCTGTATTTATCAGTAAGTACCTATACCTATTTAAATATCAAAAATATAAAACCAACAGAAAGACACCTAATATTCGCTGCAAAGTGCAAAAGTGAGAATCGTCTAATTTTCCTGAGTCTGCAAATAATACGAGTAAATAGTTACGTCATTGTTATGAAGAATTTTGCGTTCGCTTGCTATTGCTAAAAACATCGTGTCGGAACTATAGGTATACGTAGGTACGTAGTACCTACCATACCTGACTTTAAAGTATTATAAGATTGATCATTCGGGATACGAAATCTAAAATGGAAATCCAATTCTCGCGATGATTTCGATCGGATTCCGATCAAAAAACCTAACTCCGTGACGATACTCACAATAAAACACCACCGTTACAAAACGATGAACAATCATATTCCAAAAGAGAATTGAATTTATCATTGAGAAGGAATGAGAGAAGAAAATGATAAATGATGTGAAGCGTATAAGAAGGGGCGAGTGCGAGCGAGACGTCATATTCGAATCGACTTTACTGTCCGCGGAGATGATTTATAGTTTCTCAACAGGGATTGGCCGATTCAGTACTTAAAAGATTTATAGATCCTTATGGTGCAAGCGCGGTAGGAGCTTTTTCTTATTATAAATCTCACTCCGGCGCATGTACTTTGCAATTGCCTCTTTAAATGTCTGAGGCAGAAATTAAAAAATATGTTAACATATTGCGTGGAACGTGGAGCTTTCGTCGCGGAGCCGAGCTGCGCCCGCGCTCGCCGTGCCTGCCTTCAACGACCACAAGCTTTGTCTACATTATCATTTTAGGTACTAAAATCATCGGTATTTATATCTCCCACTAAGTATAGGGATGTTGACACATGTTGAATTTTTGTACTAAATTTAGTTGAATATATAGAAAATGAGCAATTCATGACAATAATTAGAAACTTAAAAAATATATGGGAATAATAAGAAAATACAAATCAAAATTTCAGTTTTTTAAACATCCAAAAAATAATAATAATAATGGTACCACTCGATTCTTACCATTTATTTAAAAAAATGTATGGCAACTATACATATACATAAAAACAATATTTCACCGACAAAAACGCAATTTCCTTATTTTCCATATCTCGTCAAAACGGCTTCTAAGCAATAGTGACGTCACAATGTATTGCCATATTTGCGATTGTCAGACTTTGACTTTTGTATTGCTTTAATGCAATGGATCCCAAATAGACATATGATCCTCAAAACAAACCTGTTCGACACCACCAAGCTAATCTGATGATAGAGACCGATACTACACTGAAGGAAGCCGAAAAACGAACAAAGTAAAAGCTATAAAATACCTAGATAAAAATTGCATGGAATTCTTTAAAAAAATAGAAAGTAGTCGATAGTTGACCACAGATGGAGTCTATACAGTACAATCATCAATATATTGTATGTAGGTATGTATATCAATAGATAACAATAGTTATAGTTCGATTTTTTTTAGCATTAGAAAAAGACTACGCAATCTTGACGCGTCTTTTAACTGAAATCCGAAAGCAAAATAATGTAAATAATCGTATATGATTCATAATTGTTACATATTTGCCGTGACTTATTTTTCAAAAGTGTTTTTCAATAAAAAGATATGACAAGATTGTTTACCTTTTTTCTAATGCAAAATAAAACGAACTATAATCTTATTGTTGGGCGACCTGTTTACATCGACTTTGTTGTGTTTGCGTTATGTGATTTAGGCATCAGTCAACATTTAGTTTACTAACCGACTTCAATTTCATAGAAGGAGGAGGTTCTGTATTCGGTTGGGGCTAATTTTTTTTTAAAGATCATACTTTGCCGCCGTTTTAGAAGCGACGGCGACGGCAAAGTATGATCGTAGGTCGGCGTGCCTCCCCCGGCAGATAAGATCTGCAGCCTGCCAGTGACACCTGACTCCGCCCATTGCAACCCTCGACAGGGACCCTTTTTGTTTACACGTCGACGTCTCAAAATGTACAAGTAGTACCTACTTACCTACTGTCTACTACATAATAAGCTCTTAATACACCTAGAGAGCGAGCCAAAACAAAATCGAGCAAACGGTATTTAAACGATATCATGTACCTATTTTCAGAATATTGACTGCCAAAATAAATGTAAAAAATAAACAAATTTCGACTTAACACATTCAATAACTACCTAAAATAATACATGTAGTCCTAACACTGCGTTTAAATGAAAAGAGTTTTAAAATGTTCAAGTTAACACTTTTCTCATTTGTTGCCGATCTGACACATTATTTATGAAAAAAAAAACGTATGTTGAATGATAATTTTGAGTGATAGGTATGTCAGATAGACATGCCATGAAAGAATGTAGAAATTTAACTATAGTTAAATAAGGCTAATTTTAACAACTGATTTAATATAATACATTATTAGTCATTAGCTGAGCCATGATTTTGTATTATAATTTTGAAGTCACGCTGTAGGTATATTAATAGATGACACCATTAATGGCTGTCACCTCTACTTACACACTGATGCGAGTTTAAAGATGACATGTACAAGTATGTACTGGGAAAGTGACGAGCACTCGGATCTCTAACTTATAAACTTGGAGAAAAAATTTAAAGCCAATAAATCGGGCAACTCGGCTCCCCACTTTTTAGGGTTTGTAGTCACCTAGAGACCCTTATAGTTTCGCCATGTCTGTCTGTCTGTCTGTCCGAGGCTTTGCTCCGTGATCGTTTGTGCTAGAAAGCTGCAATTTGACATGGCTACATAAATCATGCATTGCAACAGAACGGTAAGATAAAATTTATAAAAAAAGTTTTTTTTAGGGCACCTCCCATACAAAAAGTTTTTCTTTTAATTTTTTAGTTTGCGTTTTTCCGATAGTGTGGGGTATCGTTGGCTAGGTCTTTCAAAACGAATAAGGGTCTTCTAAAACCATTTATTGATATAAAAAAAATGTATCCCCACCTCCCCTCTAACTTTAGAACCACGGGTCCAAAAAATATGAAAAAAATCGAGAAATATTAAGAGCTTAATAAATACTTTCAACGAAAACTATAGCGAACAAGTTCTGTCTAGTCGTTTTTAAGTTATTGAAAAAAATCTTCTTATCTTAGTAAAAAGACGTAAGTACAAAAGTGCTGCAAAGGTACTCCCTTATGATACTTACTAATAGCCCCCGTTTGGACTATTTTGATAGAATGGTAACTACGAAACCCTACACTGAGCATGGCCCGACATGCTCCTGGCCGATTATTTATAAAGGCTACAGGCACAGAATAAATAATAGTACTAGGTACAGAAGACTCACTCTCTAACAAAACGCGTCTATTACGATCAGCACAGATATGGCCGCTAGGTGGCGACAGCGCCACGCGCGGCTTTTATGGCTTTCCCCAATATTGGTGTGGAACGGATGTACTTTTAGCTACCTGTAGCAAAACGACGAAATCGCGGAGTGAGCCACGCCTGCTACAGCCTCCGTCACCCGTAAGTATAGTAGGTAGGGGAGACCGAGGCGAGTTGTGACAGAGGAGAGTTGTGACATTGTCGATTTTTAGGAATCTATTAACTGTTAGTGAGCTCGCAAAAGTGTGCGTTTGTTAGCTCGCAACTTGAACTAACAAACGCGCGCTATTGCGACCTAGTTTTTAGTTAATAGATTCCAAAAAATCGACAATGTCACAACTCTCCTCTGTCACAACTCAACTCGGTCTCCCCTACGTATACTACAAGTATGTAATACATAAATATAAAAAAAATAGTTGTTGTACCTATGCAAACTTTTCAGACACATTGCAGATAGCTAAGATGATAATAACAAAAATAAGTAGCACTACACCTGCCTTTACTTCTTATTCATCTTATAGTATAAAAAATGGTAGATGATGTCTTAATATAACACATTCGGTCCGCCATTTAAACTACTTAATATGTTTTCATTAATAAAATAAACGCACCTAGTGTTCCGCGAATGTTGGAAAACCCTTAAATTTATGTATTTATTAATGAGATATATACAGTCAGACGCATTTACATGGATAGGTATTTCATTGTCTCCTATATATCACCTGATAATATGTTTATATTCAACGTCATCCAACCCCACTATACATTTCGTATTGAGCTTACTGTGGAACTAAATAGATTTGTGTATATTGTCCCATAATATAATTTACTTAAGTATTACCTAATTCAAAAAAAAAACAAGCCACGTTTTGTTTTTATACTATCTATTGTAAACAGGTAGGAAAAATAGAAAAGTAATGAAATATGTTAAGTTATGGTGTAATCAATCAAGCGCCTTCCGAATTAATGTAGACACAATCAACGCTACGTAAAAACTTAATCTATGCCATCGCCAGAATGAAAATTGCAAATGAACATTGACGAGGTGCAAAAAAGAATGTATGATAAAACACAATAGAGTTGGAAATTCTAATACACCCACCCGGGCGGTCGTTTTTAGAGTGAGCCCGATCTGTAAGGTCTGAAATCTTTATTTATTAGAATGAGAAAATATAAAAGTGGAGCGTTTTATGCCCATCGTATTGTTATTGGCAGGCGACAAAAAATGTCTAAATCGGACAACTAGAATGTTTATTACGCAGCTATAAAGCAGAAAATCGAATTATAACGGATGGTTCATTTGCATAACTTAGTATTTGTGCCTTCCGAAACTGATCAATGAAATACATGTATTCTTCCCTATACCTCAGCTCAGGTAGGTCTCCCTATAACCTTAAATTAAACATCGATATTACGGGTTTTCAGTTATTTGCAAAGTAAGTAGGTAATTTGTGACAGTATAACGGTACCTGTGCTATATCTTATCTTGTAGTTTTACTAATTTCCATTCTTAACACTGGCACCAAAATGCATATATGTCGATCGTGTTCAGAATTTAAATGTTTAGGAGCGGAAGCACGATAATCGGCTATTGTAAAAGAATACGCGTAAGTGTCAGACCAATCAACGGGGTCTCAACAACCTTCCCATCTAAAACGGAGTTCAATAGAAAAGACAAATAATATAATAATCCATTAACTTTGTCGACTTTTGTAACGTGGTTCATTTGCGTCAAATCCGGTAAGTACTTCTTATTTATTACATACTTGTTTATGATGTTGACTCAATGAATTATAATCCAAGTTTCTGACCTCGAGCGCCGAACGCAACTTAGTCAAAAATCGAAAAATCTACGAAAATTTCGGTTTTTAGGGTTCCATACCTCAAAAGGAAAAAAGGAACCCTTACAGGATCACTCGTGCGTCTGTCTGTCTGTCTGTCTGTCCGTCTGACACAGTCTATTTTCTCGGAAACTACTGGACCAATTAAATTGAAATTTGGTACACATATGTAAATAGTGACCCAAAAACGGACATGTAACGTAAATAAATGAATTTTAAACATGGGGGATTTTTGGGAGATAAATGAGAAAGATAAAAAATAAAGTTTTTCAAACTCTATCATGTTATGACGACCGGTCTGGCCTAGTGGGTAGTGACCCTGCCTGTGAAGCCGATGGTCCTGGGTTCGAATCCCAGTAAGGGCGTTTATTTGTGTGATGACACAGATATTTGTTCCTGAGTCATGGTTGTTTTCTATGTAAGTATTTAAGTATTTATATATTATATATATCGTTGTCTGAGTACCCACAACACAAGCCTTCTTGAGCTTACTGTGGGACTTAGTCAATCTGGGTAAGAATGTCCTATAATGTCCTATAACATTTATATATCAAATGAAAAAGCTAATTTTGAGAATTTTAAATATATATTTTATTAATTTTAAAATTAATAGTTTAGGAGTTATTTAAGAAAATAGCCATAAAATGACCATTCCCCCCTCCCTTATCTCCGAAACTACTCGGTCTAAAATTTTGAAAAAAAGACACAATAGTTTTTTATCTATAGATAAGAAAACCTATTAGAACTGTGCAGTCAAGCGTGAGTCGGACTTAATGTACGGAACCCTTGGATCGCGAGTCCTACTCGCACTTGGCCGGTTTTTTAGATTTGGGCGATTATAACCCTATAGGACTAGTTTTTGATAGTACCTTCATAAGACGTTTTTAAAGTAGACTAAATTTGCCACAATACGAGAATAGAATTATCTCTGTAGATCTAATAGTTTATGAGATAAAGCTTTTCAAAATTTATATTTTTTTCGTATTTGATATCGTATGCTAAGTGATACAGAATAAGTAATAGTATTATCATAGTAGTGAGTATATATGCACTTTTGACTATTAGGCGATGCCGCTTTGCCCGATTGTTGCTGTCAAAGCTGATTTGGCCCGGCAGCCATGAGATACCGTGCCGTACCGTGCCTACCCCCCAAAAACGGGGGAAAGGGTCGGCTTTGGGAAATGGTAGTGTAAGTTTTTTGTTAATGTTCTATTTGTATAGATTGACATGCGCTTCCCAAAAGGAATTGCTAGTATGACGAATTACGTTCTGTACTTTTTGCTAGTAAACAAATGGGTACTCATAGAGTTCGCGCATCCGTACTCCGTTTTTTAGATCTCGCGATGTAGGGGGCGCTTTTCGCTTGCGTAGGGGGTATAATTCACACAAATCTTTATTTTTCTTTGTGTTCACGTGAGGGAGAGTGTTCTCGCCTCCCGCGGGGCCCTGATGATGAGTTACGACCGCGAGCAGCAGCCGGAACGAGGAAGTCACCCCTCCCGTCAGCCCGCCCCGCTTCCGATACCAATCGCCGGCCGACGACTATCACACTGCTCTACTATTTCATAATTTAGTGACAAACTCAAACCTATTGGAAACCTCTCACGCGCGAGGGTGCTGTTGTGAGTCCTTCTGATTATTCAACACTTAACGTGCACGCCTTCTAAATGTTTCGATAACAAAACTTTCTGTTTGCCACGTTGCGTACGAAGACCAAACCAATGTAGTGCTAAATATTTCGTAACTATGGAGCTTATTGATTGGACATCTTTACCAAACATAAACTATCCTGCAGGTACCTATGCATCAGAGGAAAAAGTTCGTCTTACCATGTCTCATCGCTCAAATTAGAAATATTTAGGTTCACAGGCGCAGAATTATTTTATGTTTAGATTATGTGTTATTAATAAAAGTTTCAAATTCTACAACACATGACGTTTTTTTAGAAGTATAGTATTTATACAAAAGGTATATGCTGACAAACAAAAATAATATTATCGATAAACTGTTACCAGTTTGTTGGCCAATGAAACATGTGAAGATAAGGTCCTCCATATTCAAAACAAAAGGGAAGATGTACAGTTTTAACGCTGACTTCGACACCTCAATATGCACCGACGCCAGCTATCATCAGCGTTACCACACTAAGTGTTCAAAAGTGCATGTCGACACGATTCGGGGTTGGAAACGTACTTCTGCAATGAACAATATTCATAAATAACCCCGGCAACAATGCGAGGAGTCGGCACGTGGCTCGGCGCCAGCACGTGCCTCCCAGCCCCGATGCCACATTTTAATTATTATTTGCCCATAAGAACGATATCCGTTCAACCACTTATCATAAAGTACCTAGTGTCTAAAAATATTGAGCTACCAATGTGTAAAACGTTCAATGCCCAGTTTACCACATTAAGAATTCTCTAGTAATATTTAACAAGGCCTTCTAATAGCAAGTAAAAACGTATACCTACACATAATTATAAGAAGCATCGCTGATACACAAAATTGTAAATATTTAAATCAGTTAATCAGTTTTGAAGATAAATGGGAGCTGTGGGACATACAACCTTTAGCCCTCAACGAATATCTCGTCTTGTCTCGGATAAAGCAAAGAACTATATTGGACTACTTAAATAAAATGTACAATTATAACACCTAGACTTGTAGGTACAAATATACAGTGCAGTCTTTACCTACAATTCTTAAGGAAACTAAGTCATGTTAAATCAATAACGCACAATTATGTAATTTAATAGTCCATACTGTCTATTCCATACGCAACGCATGACATTAAAATTGACCGATCCTGGGGAATGAACTGTGTTTAACATCCCAATTACCTCAGTCTATACGTTTTAAGTACGACATACAAAGAGAATATTTAAAGTAGTATTATAACGGGTCAATTTCAGTAAACTAGTACCTTACCTGAGAATGATAATTATGATTCATTCGGGGAGACGAAATTTAATACCTAGGATAAAACCAGACAAAATGCATAAAAACTACATCTAACTTTATGCTATTTAGATCTGCCGGTCAAAAAATGCGAATAACTGGTGTAAAGTTTTAATGTTACTTACTTACACTGTTTACGACATTATCAGCGCATACACAGGATCCCTCAACAACAGGACTCAAAAATCGTGGATAGGAGCAAGAGCAATAAATCCTTGTCATAAATAGAGGAAAAAGTGTGTGTAAAATGCGAGCGAATGTGAAAATTAATTGTATCCTATACATTAAATAAGAAAGTAATACATAAGCATCTGCTTTGGCAGGTTTCTGTAAAGGAACGATCTAACAGGGAGTCAAGGTGTTGTAATAACATGTGTCATGCAAGGCAGTACCTTCCTCCACCTTACGGAATAGGTACCATTGAGGTATTGACACAAAAACGGCGGGCTGCAATAAAGACATAACCATAGTAACTCTACAAGGCAAGTACTTATAGGGTTGCCTAAGTTTCCAAGGATACATACATTGAGTTAAAGATGATCTTCATTTATCTTTCTTTGAACCTGACATAATTATGC
Source organism: Cydia splendana (assembly GCF_910591565.1). Taxonomy (NCBI): domain Eukaryota; kingdom Metazoa; phylum Arthropoda; class Insecta; order Lepidoptera; family Tortricidae; genus Cydia; species Cydia splendana. Next base: position 14,379,643 of record NC_085987.1, on the reverse strand, counting down.
CAATACATACAAGGAAGGGGTAGACAACGAGCCTATGTTGCAAGCATATTTAATTTTAAGGTAAGTAAATATAGAGTTCGTTTATGGTGTATGTACTGTATGTAGAAATTGTCACAGCCGTGGTATAAAAATAATAGAATTAAAGGGCCCTATGACCTGTGGTTACGTAAAACAATTAACTAAAGTTTATTAATATCAAAATAATGTATTGTTCATTCTGGCCTCTGTTAATTATAACTCATGCTCCCCTATCCATATCCGAAACATTATTAAACTCGTTTAGTTTATTCATATACGCGTACGATTTTAGATCTAAATAAATACATTTGGAGCCCCCTACGCTGCGCTAACCCCACAGTCACAGTCACCATATGTAAACATTGGTTAAGCCAAGTGTAAGTAAAAACTTATTCGATGGAAAATGATTTAATGGTCGGCGCAATGAGACGGGAGCGTAATACGAGGGTGTTTTATTTCCTATTCGTATAAAGATAAAACTAGTTTATTGACCGTTGCTCTGTAGCCATTTTTTTAGATAAGTTTTAAGGTAGGTAATGTTAACGTTCCCAATTAAGTAAAATATATTTTTATTTAAGTAGGTAATTTTTGAAGGTGCATCATCATTATGCTTACCTTTCGCATCATTAATGACAAGATATAGCATATGTCCCTTCTAACATCGTGCGATAATTAACAAAGATGGCTCCTTTTAAAATAATTGTTGCAATATAATTATTTTAACACTAGTTTTAAAGTAACCAGTCGACAGCTCACATTCAAATAAAAACAGGAAACCTGGCCTTATCTGGGGACACGACAGTACCCCGTCAAGTCAAGCAAAACAAAGAGGCACGGCTGTACCATCCTTTTCTCAAAGCCATTCAGAGTATTTTCCACCTCCTGTAATTTTGTGTTTATTTATTATTTATTTTATTTAAAATTTAAGTCAGGCAACAAGGCCCATATTATAAATACCTTACCGACTAACATACATATATATTTTATAAACTTAAAAACTAAACACTATGCTGGCCCTTACCCGCACACAACGCTTCTTATGTGTTTTGCTCAAACTGCATGTCATTAGGGCTTGCGCTATGTTCAATTAAGATTATTTTAAATAGTTGACTATTATTCTTATTATGTGGCCAATTTATTATATGTAATTAAAAAGATAAAGATATCTAATAATGACATGGTTTTAAAATAGGCAAGTTAATGGAAATCGAGTTAAGGATGACTCACGTTAGACCGGGCCGTGTCCGGGCCGGAGCTTCCGGCGCATCGTTTTCTATGGAAAGCGTCACGTGATCGCCTGTCAAGTCATAGAAAAGTAAGCGCCGGAAGCTCCGGCCCCGGACACGGCCCGGTCTAACGTGAGTCATCCTTTATGTGACCACCTCCGGACCCACCGGTAGGTGTAGGTACTGACTAAAATAACCAACTTGATTTAACATTAAGTACGCTTCAAAACTTTTTTGGAGTAGAACTGTAACGCATTATACACTAACATTAGAACTTATTTGCCCAACCATGTATTACCGTAAGTGACACTGGAAAATCAGATTAAATTTGAAATTTATTGCGCAACAATACGGTAAACAATTGAATGAGTTTTCAAATGTCAGTTACGTTTATTGGGGGGTATGCTTAGCGGGACAGAATTCGAGTCGTCGTAGTTTCGAAGCTCTGACCCCGATACCGTTATCAGTGTTATCACACTGATGACCCGACTTACGAGCCACGAGGCTGCAATATTACGTCGCGAAACCATTAGTAATAAGGTAAACGGCCCCAAGTTCGTGTTAGTACGTTATTTCGTTAGTTTTGTTTCTGGCGCAAATAATAAGGAATACAATTATTTTTTATTCTAATTATACATATGAAAAAAATCTGTATTATTTAATCTCTTCAATAAAGTAATAACCAATATTTTAGTAATTAAACTGAGAGTAATACGACGGTCGAAACTGTCAGAGGGCCGCGAACAGCTGTGTTGTATGCGTGCACTTTTTTTAGGCGTAAGGTGCGCGCTCTCACTTGTTAAGCTTATAGGAAGGAAAAGCTAAACCCATTCGAATAAAAGTTTTTGGGAGTGTTTCTGTGGGTTCCTTAGTAATTGATTTGATAAGAAAAAAGATTGAATATATGCATAGAAATAACTTAAAATTGCAATAAATCGACTCACGAAATAGCGGTCATTTTATTTTTCGTGTGTCTCCTATTTCGTGCCACTAACGAATCAAGGATTTTCTAGATACATTTTGAGTGCTTGTTTCTAAATATAACAACGAAGATAATTAAAAAAATAAATTAGTAAACAATTAATGTATTTCATGAAGTTTCGTATGAGCGAAATTCGGTATATGTTTTTTTCACTAGAATTCTCATAAAACGAGTTTGAATGTGACCCGAGTTAAAATTTTTAAGGTATATTCCACGTATATTCTCATATTAACTACTAGCACAATTTTATTTATTATTCAATTTATTTGATTTATTTTTGTATATGTTTATATTTAACGTATAAGATAGTAAATTATTTTTTGTAAATATTTTAATTTTTTAATTTATTTTAATTTTAATTTTTATTTAATTATTTAAATAGTTTGGCTCTTAATCACGTATTAAAGTACCCATATGGTTTACAAAGTCTTAATTCAACCATTAAAGACGACGAGTACAAATAACTTTAAGCTAGCTCTCAAATTATTTTTTTTTTTAATATTATTTTTAATTTGACCATACAATTATTCGTAAGTAGGTAAGACCGTTAAATATAAATGATTATCAGCAAATTATCACCAATTACTCTAAGAAAACTTTATGCCGAAACAGGGGACACGAATTCACGAACTTAGGAGCTGACCTAAATTTGTATCACGAAATGGGAGCCAAATAAGAGGTTCACGACAAAATTCATATAAAATAAAGTTTCAACTAAAACCCTACAGTTTATACATTAAATTATCAACAAAGAACTAATATAACTTATTCAAAAGCTTTCAAGGTAATGATATGCTTAGTAATATTTAAAAAAATATACAAACTCTCAACTCACTCTCAAGAGCCTTAACCTGCCGAAACAGGGGCCCTTTACCTTATTTACGCATCCGATTTCTAGCGATTACCTAAGCACTTAAGCAGGATATTTATTTAATACAGCAAACATTGTAAAAATATTTAAAATAATCCTTTTTAAATTGATAAAACAGAGTACTCATATCCTGCTTTGGGAAAATTACATGTTGTAAATTTGTTGAAAAACAAATCGTCACTATTGATCGTCGCTGGACAATGAAGTATTAGGCAGTTTTTAAATTATTTTATTAAATTAGTACGTAGGTAGGTACAGATAATTCTGATAATTAAATATTCTGAAATTTGTTACCTTTGTCATTGGATAAGAATATCTTTGCTACTCTAGTTTTATCGTTAATACTAAACCTATACCTAGCCGGGGACTGGATTAACAGCCTTACAATACCTAAGCTATTAGAGCTTAAATAGACACGTTATAATGTAAGTAGGTTAATTTACGTTTTAGTGATGGAATTAGTAAGATTATGCAAGTGCATCGAAATCAAAAGCATTTTAAACTGACGGCACTAAACAAACATCACATTTCCCTATCCCATGCCTCTTATTTAACCTCGGCGCCGCGATGGATGACTAATGATGTAGTATTATAATGATCTACATGCCTCATTTATCCGTCCCGCCATGCGCCTGCGTCTCCTAAATTTACAAGCCCATGCTTTTTTAAATCATACCGAAGACAAGCTAAGAGTTTTAATGGATATTTGAACAGTCAAGCTAAGTTTCTTGTAGTGGGTAGTAAGTGTAGTAACTAATATCTTGCTGACGAGGCACGGTGGGTAAAGTTTTGAGAGTATCTAAATTTACGTCGAAATTTAGGTACCTAAGGTTCCTCTAAATAAGATTATAATAGGTACATGACAAACAAAACTACATGGCTTTGCTTGTAATATTCAATTAACTTATTCTAAGGCCCGAATTACACAAATTGATTAGTGTTGAGTGCGAGTTCATACATATGCTACTAAACGCAAGTAGTAAATGTATGAACTAGCACTTAACACTTATCAATGTGTAGATCGGGCCTAATCAAATGGTACGCTCAAAAATTAGGGTATAAATGGCGCCACTCATGAGTTGAAGGTTACCTACCTACATTCAAAGCGTCTCCAGTTCCACAATATGACAAATAACATTAAAAATGAAACTACACGAATACCAACATAAAATAAAAATGTCAAAAATTTAAATTAAGGATTAAAATATTTAAATTTAGTGCGAGCGAGTCCCGCTCGCGCCCGACCGGCGTTCGCCGGGCTGGCCGGCCGGCCACGGCGGCGTGGGGCGCGCTGCTATGGAGACCGACTCTTCACTTGCGTCTGCAAATCTCTAATTTGATTAACTTTACAAGAATGTAATAAAATCATTCGTAAAAATGTCAATTACTACTTATTCTTTGCCATCACAATTTTTTTTTCATCGCATTATGAAACCAAATTGAAAACAAAAGACTTCTGCTAAAGAGTGCTATTTTTGTTGTAAATCATTAACTAAACTGTTTATGTTTTGTAAAATCCATTATAAACGCCCACTTTTCACGTTGCGTTGACCATTTAGACCTAAACACGTTCCATATTTAGCCAACACGGCCGAATACTATAAATTAATGGAGTGTACTGTATTTTAAATATTTGAAAGCATTATACAGTTTAGAAAAAAATCAAAATATCCACCACAAAATAATATATTACTTAAAATAAATAATACAATCATAAAGTAGTTATAAATGTAGTGTTTATAAAACGTGATCGTCGTTTTATGGTCCATATAATATCTGGGATGGACGGACCGTCAGCCGAGAGGCGCGACGGAGCCGGCCAGGCGAGGAGTTAGGCGATTTGTATTAATTAACAGGCTGGGACGCCAAAACTATTCGTTTCAATCCAATATTGCCCTCAGTCATCTTCAACAAACATGTATACCTATTCGTAGATGGGTAACAAGTTTCTAATCTTTTAATTTACGTCACGATTACATCAACGTACCTAAATAATTTACATAAGTAGGTACTTTGTGATTAAATGCTTTCTTCTTGAAAACTATATCAAGCCACTTTCAAATCAAGTGTTACTCGCATTAATTGTACCTATTCCTATAATTATGTCACGAATATTTATTTCTGCGACTGGTTGGACTTATAAGCTAATTTTCATAATTAATTTGGTTTAGCTGTAAGTAGGTACGGGTATTTAGATACGACAATTCAAGCCCATCAATCAATTCAACACTACATTATCAAATGTAAAGATGAGCAGAACGATGAAATTCGTTCTAAAAGGAGGTGTGGTAGCGCTTGCATGGCATCGACGTCAGGTAGCCGCCGAGGGCTGCGCCTGACAACTTATAATTCGGGATCTCCGCCCTGCAGCCTGCAATCACCGCGTGTGTGAACTCGACAGGCGACCTTTGTACCTTAAATGGTAAGTACTGACACGTTAAAAGCTGTCTACAACAGCCGTAATATAGGAATGGGAAGGAAACTTGTTTAATTATTTTCTTATAGTAGTTTCCCCATCTCAATAAGATTGCTACAGTTAAGTGCAATGAAAATGGGTCACACTATATGAAAATTTCCATATAATGTGATCCATTTTCATTGCTCTTGATTGAACGTAGAGTAGTTTTCGACAGACAAGACGTCTTACATTATACGTGTTCCTAGGACAAACACAGGTAACGTTCTTGTTTTCTAACTCCCAAGCTTCGAGTAAATAAATGTGACGTTCCACGAGAAAAGGTACCTTATGGCGGCTGGCGCTTACGTCGCATAGCGCCGCAATAATATTGGAACGGCGTTAATAACAGCGTAAGCGCCAACCGCCATAAGGTACCTTTTGCCGTGGGACGTCACAAATAAGCTTTCTTCGTCTGCTCGAAAATGTGTAAGTAGGTACATTATTTATTCACTTGCCTAGAAAACTAGTCCACTCAATGTACATGATAATTTGCTTGTTCACCCTATCGGGTACTTGGGTAAAGTAGACGCTTGATTCCATTCCATTGTTTGTTGAATAAGTTTAGCACACGTGATAAACAACAACAAGCCGTAAAATGGTGCAACTTTGCTCCAATATTTACTCTACTTTTAGGAAATTTTGATTTTTGAATTGATATCAAGCAGAACATCTTATTTAACTTTATTTTTATCGGTAATTCGACGTTATGAATTTTATTTTATATATGTATCTGAAGCTATGAATAAGGAGCAAAATACATATATCCATTCATAGGGGTATTTTTGCTCTTACCTTAACTTTACTTAGGGGCGCAAAGTTACCCCATTGTGCTCCAAATTAATAGACCCCGCCAAAAAAGAAAGATTATTTTATGGCTAACGTAGCAATTCTAAATATAGCAAATCTAAGTTTATATAGCTTCTGCCCGCGACTTCGTCTGCGTGGACTGATGTTGATTAATAAAAACTACCCTACGTCCTTTCTCGGGATATCTCCATACCTAATTTTCTCCAAACGGTAGGTAACGGTAACGGTATGGTAGTATGGAAGTATGGATACGTTTTACGCTATCTCCCATACAACTTATTATTAAATAAGGAAACTGATGTATGGAGTGAGCACTCTAAGCTTACTTATATTTGTTTCTCTATGCTACAACGCTTACAATACCTCTAACTTCCATAGCTTACAATATATGTAACTAAAATCAGCTGTCAAGTTCAATCTTGAAACTGCACTGTATCAATTGAGCTAAGGTAAGGTAAGACTACCAACATTAGTCTTACCCCACCTTACCTTATACACTTTGTTGTCTCGCAGCTGGTTACTAAATTGAACCTGCCGATCAAGTTCACTAAAAGAAGCGCTGGTGGCCTAGGAAGCGCTGGTGGCCTAGCCGTAAGAGCGTGCGACTTGCAATCTGGAGGTCGCGGGTTCAAACCCTGGCTCGTACCAATGAGTTTTTCGGAACTTATGTACGAAATATAATTTGATATTTACCAGTCGCTTTTCGGTGAAGGAAAACATCGTGAGGAAACCGGGCTAATCCCAATAAGGCCTAGTTAACCCTCTGGGTTGGAAGGTCAGATGGCAGTCGCTTTCGTAAAAACTAGTGCCTACGTCAAATCATGGGATTAGTTGTCAAGCGGACCCCAGGCTCCCATGAGTCGTGGCAAAATGCCGGGATAACGCGAGGAAGAAGAAGAAGGATCAAGTTCACTAAAGGTGTAAAGTTAGGAACGGGACGTGCAGTTCCAAGGTCCAAACGGCACCAGGGTTACGTGATCTAGTAACTAAGTTGGGATGAAAGCAAAAGGGCTGTCACGTGAGAAAAGTGGGAGAGGGTGGTATCGATTGCCACGCCCACCCGCTGGGCGGTTGCCTAGCAACCGACACGCTACCTCCGCCCGCCCTTCCGACAAATGTCTTGCGCCCAGACCGATTTTCAGTGATACTGCCGCTCACAGCGTATCAGTGTTTGAAAAAACTAAACCAAATGGACATAATCGAGTTATTCTTTTTTGCGCAATATTTAAATTATGTATAAAATTCCTGTACGTGTGGTTGCGAAGGTGAGCTATGAAAATAAAAAAAAACGTAATACGCGACTTCTCTCTACATTTATTCGTGGATTGGTGGTTTAATCTGATGGAGTGTCCAAGGTGGAAAAATATAACAATATATTTTCTGGGTGTCAATATAGGTAACTTGATGTTTAAACCTACGTCTATTTATGTGGCACGCTGTAGAGCCCGAACGCCTTGAGGTGTTAAAGCCAAGCACCGGCTGCGAGAAAAATATTTCATAAAATGATTTGATTTGTTCCCTTGTCGGAGTTAGCGAGTTCGAAACGAGTATATGTGTTTAAATTTTATAGTTTAATTTCTTATCTACCTGTAAAATTTATTTAAATGTTGCTTCCGTAAAACAATACAGAAATAGCTTATTTCATTTTTTTTTTCTTAGCCTATGTGTGTGTCCCACTGCTGGGCAAAGGCCTCTCCCCTGGTTCTCCATGACTCTTATTTCATTAAACTTAGAAAATCATTAAACGGTTACTCTTATAATTCTGCAAGTGACACATGGACACTTTTTAAAATTTGTGTTAGGTATACTTATAGTATGAGCGAGGGACAAAATGGCAAGGGGCGGAACTTAATTTGAGGAAGGCAGCCTGTAAATTGTAAGCTGGAGTTAATAAAGAGCGCTCTGGCTGTGGCAGACTGAGGCGGCGGAGTACTGCTACCTCCGCTATACGTCTAACATTCTCGTCTGGGCGGTCAGTTCCGTCACTCTCCAAGCACATTGTCTCATATGAACCAGTTTAATTTGAGATTCAAATCATATAGGTTCTTACAGACCTGTAGATCAAACCTAAACTGGTTTGCCTGAGATTTAGTCTGAAGAGCGATGTAGTAACATCTTTAAAAGGTTAAGTAAACAATATTAGCGAAGTCTTTTGATTAAGAAAATGACAACAAAATGCATTTTTTTTAGATCATACACGTGGATTAATTAATTATAATTAGGTACCTATTGATTTACTGGATTCTCTTAGAACTTTCATGTAGGGATACCTGGGATACCTATGAATGTATAGAATTGAAGAATTAGGACTTATTCGTTTTTAGGGCTACATTTATTTCATAGATTACTGATTTATCTTGATTTCGGTTATTTTGTTGCAAATAAAATATTCTACACTTCATTTGTTTTTTTGCCTCGGAAACCCACACGCAGTTATTTATGTTCGTTTTATATCTTTAGAGCCATCTCTGTGACGATCGTCTTTTGTCGCAGGAGCCGCTGTTTTTTAGCGCCCCAAAAAACAATGTTGGTGGTTAAAGGGAGCCGTTGATTGCACTGTTCTGCTAGATCGTAATGCGCGCGGATTTCTTTGTAGATCCCATCTTTATAGCTCGCCTACTCTTTGATCTGCAAGCACTATTGGTCGCCGGTGAGTTATGGTTATCACTTCGTATTAGAAGTTGTTATTAGTTTTTCTGTTGTTTGTAGAGGTCTTTAAAAATTTAAAGTTAAAAGAATTTTTATTCTAGCAGGGCCACAGTTATAATTATATAAGTAGGTACGGGTTAGGTAGGTAATAGGTAATATCTAAACGTTTTACATTATCTTTTCTTTTAGGTAACTGCAAACTTAATGTCGTTAAAATGAACACGTTAAGTTGAAAAGTAGGTAGGTATAAGTAAAGTCTGTGTACGCTCTGTACATATAATATTTGTCTATTAGATAAATAAATAAATATATAGGACAATTTTACACAGATCGACCTAGTCCCACAGTAAGCTCAATAAGGCTTGTGTTATGGGTTCTAGACGACGATATATATTATATATATATATATATATATATATATATATGTATACATAGAAAACATCCATAACTCAGGAACAAATATTTGTGATGAACACACAAATAAATGCCCATACCGGGATTCGAACCTGGGACCTCCTGCTTCGTAGGCAGGGTCACTACCGACTAGGCTAGGAGGCCGTATACAGTGAAAAAGTAAAAAAGTATTTATCTAGTTTAGTAGTACTAAATATGAATAGCCCCATTTAAGTAGGTTTCGTGTAGGTAAACGAAATACCTACCTTAATTAGTACACATTATGCAGGTCTATAAATATAAATATTACTAAAGATAAATATCTCTAAAACACATTCCTTAGATAGACATATATTACACACCTATCATATTAGAATTATACCCTATAATTTAATTTTCGAAATAGCGTACGCAAACAAAAACTCATGCCGGGTGTTGTCAGATGAAAAAAAACCGGTCGCACATTTGTTTCTTTTTTTCCCGAGTTAACCCGAGCTAGTGGTCCGGATTATATTAAAAAGATGAGGTTATTCTAAGAAGAACTATCATAATTCACAAGAGATCGGTCGTGGTAGTAATTATGATAAATAGATTCACCTAGCGTTCGAACGTCGATAGCAAGAACAGAACAGTAATAGGTAATGATGCTATGCACTAATAATTAAATGGTATACGATATACGATCATGCGTTATATTGGCACTTCTTTGCCGAGTTATCTTCTACCAATTTTTCTATAAGGCGATGTCCTTTGAATTCACGGTTATGGATAGAAGTACGTAGTAAGTAAGTAACGTAAGTAGAAGTATTTTCTAATAACTAATTTTTAATTGACTTTTTCTCGTTACTAGCTTACTAGCAGGCAAATTCGGTTACTGCCTTTATATAGGCACTTGATCAGGTTAGTAAATAAATTATGAAGTAGATAATTACAAAATCAATATATGTGTTACTGAATGTTACCTATAAATATGATTCCCACGACCCACAAGGAGGCGCCTCGACACGGCGGCGGCGTGACGGATCGCTGTATGTCCGTCAATATCTGACACCAATATCTATTTTCGTCTTTTTTAGACGGTGAAGTGATTTTATACCAATATATAACAAACAAGAAAAAGGAAATTCTACTGGTTATTATCATATAGGTACATATTTTACACATATTCATATACCTAAGCCAGAACCATAATGCATGTGTTTGTGTAAGTCGTCTATTATAATAAGGTTACTCGTAGCTACCTATATCGTACCTATATTTTGCCGATGGGAATTTAATGATCTTTGGAATTATTAGAGAGCTGGAAACTGGACCTAGGTCTTAAACCAAAATATAAAAATTGTTTATCGAGACCGACTTAATATTTAAAGCCGAAAAGTAAAGTTACCATTTGAGAGTTTCGCGATGATCCATTACGCTACTGTGTAGTATTTTTTGTGGAAATCGTGGACCTAAGGCTTGTGAGCGGTAAGAGTTGGGTAGATACTGAATTCATTAGAACAGTCTAACCTAAAATGATGTTATAATCAAACCGTTATCTGAAGGCACAGCACAGGTGGCGCAACGGGTGTTTTGCATTTTACAAAAGCACAGGCATAAAGGTCCATCTCCAACAATAGCCTCACTCCACTTCTAAGCGCCGAAGCGACAGATGCAACAATGCACCCACGAATGATTAATTGTACACAACTATTAAATTTTACATATACGAATAAAAAACGACAAAAACTGAACTCAAGTTTTTGCCTTTTGTTTATTGCGACGACGCCAACATGTCTGCACTAAAAACGGCTCGAATTCGAAGAATGAATATTAATTATATTTTGTCTTACTCATGCATTCCATTTTCGAGACCGATATGATCTATAGATCTGATCTACGAGTCTATCGATCATGTGCATTGTAATCGGAAATTATCGAAGTTGTACCTTTTTGCGGATGTTTGACGTGGACTGGTGATGAATAATTGAGAACATTTATTTTAAGAACATTATTATCATATTGAGTGATTATGAGAAAATCGCCTTTATTATAACGTATAATATCAATGTAAGCTACGGCTATCATTTGTTTATTGCTTAATATGCAGACGATATCTAAATATTAAATAAAGTTGAATAGAAAAAAAAGGCTTTATTAGTAACTAATTAACTTTTGGTAATATTTCATCTGCCGGGATTGCATGACGCGAGACAAAAAACGAAAGGTCGGATTGACCGCGCCAAAACCAAAACGCTGTGTCCAAAACAAATAAAACTTAAACAAAAAATGAAGCCGGTTAATAAGCTGGATGACATTAAGGAATTCGAAAAAATCATTTAAACCATTATTAATAGCGTGCTTGAAGTAGGTTCCATGTGATTATTAAAATGAGAAGACAGAGATTCTAAGGTTGGGAGATAGACAAAGCATTTTTAATTACAGCACCCGACAAGCCGGGTCGCGTTCGCACGTTAACCGCGCGGGCCCTACGCCCTACCACGGCTCTACAAAATGCTTCACGTCAGCCCACTCGATTGTAATGTTTTGGTTACCCACCTCCTTGTTTTATTGCTCAGACAATACTCTTCATAAATGTTGCCCATGCAATACGCTTATTTCATTTTAAAGTTCTGTTGCTTCTTCGTTACAAGCCTCGGATGGCGTGATAGCAAATAATTTTATAAGGACCTTTAACAATATGTCAAGCCGTTTCTTACCCACTTTTTTCTTGTTTTCACTCATAAGTTTACATTGTTCGATTTCGAGCCAGACGCGGCTTTGAGACGATATTTTTCAAAATTTCTTATTATGTAAAAAAACACAAAGCGGGTTCTTTATGCATTTCGGGACTACATTTGTTATTATGGGAGAATGATAATGTGATTATTGTTTTGCGAACTTCGGGATGATTGATAGTCGAATGTCACGGATAATGAAGTGTTTTAGGAGCCCGAGCCTTGCCTTTTGGGTTTTAAAATGATTGTCGTTAGTTAGGTAAAGAGTTTTTAATGAATATTTTACTGTGTTTGGTAACAAATCGGATTCTTATTATTTATAATCATTTTACTTTGACGATGACTTGATTAGGTTAACTTTTAGGTAGGTATTAGGATTAGGTACCTGTAGCTATGTAAGAAAATATTGAAAGAGAAAGCTATCGATGACAATTGTATTTTTAATACCTACTTATCCAAAGTGAACCTATTTTGTATTAAATAGGTAATTGGAATCTTGTTTATTAGGTTTCTTACCTAATAAATCAATGAGAGAAGAACTATCTCGTAACTGATGGATAAATTATAAGCCAAAGTGATTGTATTTGAAAGCAATTGGGCTTGTTGTAGAAATAGGTGGAGCTAGGAACACCGCGATACAATCGCTCGTTTGCCGCCACAATGCGCCGCGCAGGACAATGCTGCACAAATTAATAATTCACGGCTCTAATGCCATTAGGCGTGATTTTAATTTGAATCGATACGCTCTCGCTTGAGAACACGTTGTCTTTTTCTATTTATGGTATTTCGTCAATTGCCGTTTGTTGTTGTTGGAGTGGCGTGTTGATCGGATCGATTGTGAATCAATTTGGCCATTGTCCGAAATCAATTCTACAAGATTTTAAATATACCAATTATAGCAGAGAAAAGATTAAAAACACACAAGACATTTTGGGAGTAGGCCATATTCATAAGTACTCTGATCTCAAACAGCCAACTAAAATTCGGATTGACGACACTGCTATGCCACACCTACTTACCTCACTATTTTGAAAAGGGTTTATTTGTACGACTAAACAATTATAAAAAAAAATTACCTTGCGTTGTTTGATTTAAATGAAGTGGTCAGTCCCTGTCCTTTTTCAGTTTTCGTAGAAAATAAAAAGGAATTCCATGTGAGTAGGCGGCGCTGCCCCGCCCCGGCGCTCCGACCCACTCATTATCCACTTAGTCCTATCACTTCTGTGTGCAACTCCTAATATTAATTGGCACCATAGCAAATTAAAAACAAAAAGAGGCTTAAAAAATCACAAATTTATCAGTTTTAAAACTGCACGCAAATGATGACGATAATCAACGCCAGGCCCGTCCCCATGGCGTGGCGCAAGCCAAGCTAAAAACTAAGCCTACAACTGTCGAGAGACAAATAAATATTGTTATTTGATGTAATTGAATAAAGTTTTAAAAAGGGGTGGGAAACAGGATTGTTTGCAGGATTGTTTTCCTCGTTCTGTGTGAGAACACAAATTGTAACCACCCTAATCAAGTTACAGGCCCCTGCTTCGCGAATGTGATGTCTCTTGGGAGACATTTGTTCAATAAGTAAGTGAAACTACGATGATGACGTATTTAGGACAAAACTGTTGCTAATTAATCGAATATACACATAGGGAAAATACACTAGTGACTGGTACATATCAGTCAAGCTGCCAGTGGTTAAATTCGGCAAATATTAGGTACAAATTGTATTAATAGCAACTAAAATCATAACAATGTTATCTCATCTCATGTCGATGGCATTGATAGTCTTTGGAAAAGACAGTACCTATATCTAGCTTTTTTATTAACTGAGTTAATAAATATTCTACTAACACACACCACAGTGCCGGCTATTGAGTCAAAACTTATCTAAGAATCATAAAACCAAATAAAATCACTAAAATCAAAAAGCCTCTTTCTCTAAATTCATATACGTCTCTGTCTCTTTGGGGATAAAAAAAACTTATCAGACTCTAAAAGTCTAAACTTGAAACATTTTTTCTAACCAATATAACAACACCGTGTTTGCCAAATTTAAATAACCATAAAGTTAACTTGGCCCACGTTTTAAAAATAAAACAATTAACTTCTCTTTTGTTTGTACAATTTTAAATAAAGTCGTCTTGATTAAAAAATATAGAATTTATGTGACAGTAAATCTTTACTCCCAATAAAGTCGGCTTATCTGTTCACCCTTGCAGTAATCAATGTCTAATTCAGTATTCGCAGCTTACAATAATGATTAACGACAAGCTTTATTAATTCGATCTACTAGGATTAGAGGCTCACACAGTGGTGAAGGGTAGGCGGAAAAAACAAACGCATTTTGCAAGGGATACCTCGCCGGGGCGCTTGCCGACCTCACTCTCAGCTAGGGTTGCCTAACTAGCATTTTATTATTTTACTTACCTGCCGTAAAAATAACTAGATTACGCAATGTTACATTTTGTACATTAGTACAGGTATTGTGTTTTACTACCTATTCATAAATAAATACAAATATTCACAAAATCACTAACAAGCGAAAATACCTTTTTTTTTATTTTATTATTAAGTAATAGGTATATAGGTAATATTTTTACATGTTATACATTTTTACCTATACCAGGTATACATTTTTTAGAACTTCAATGTCCCAATGTTTAATAGGTATGTAATAAACATTGGCGCGATCAGGGGGCCGATTTTTGAAATTCGACCGCTCGATTTCGTGTATTTCGTTCAATAATATCTCCACTACTAGGCATTTAAATTCTACTAATAGAATTGAAAACGAGAGGTCAATACCACTATATTCCCAATTTCTATCGCTCGTATTTCAAAAATTAGCATTTCGCCGTTTTCCACCGATTTTCGATTGACAAAATCGAACGATCCAAATTCAAAAATCGGCCCCCTGGAGGTAACGTAACTATAACTTATACGTAGGTACTTTAGCTTTTGACCCACCTACCTCGTATACCACTAAGTTTGGGACCTAAATGCTTGCTGCTTGTAAATAGAATACTTAAATAGGTATACCTACATAATTATGTTGTTACTTGCGACATGGAATGCAAATTGCGGAAATCAACAAGCAAGGGAACGAGTGATATTAAATACAGTTGAATGATTAATGTATTGTTTGACTACGAGTAGTATGTGTACTAATATCATTCATTACCTATTACATTTACCTACATGTGAATACAAATTGGCATGGAATTACATAATTATCTGCTAAATAAAATTAGCCGTTGTTTAGAATTAATCGTTTTTACATCTAGGCGATTACAATATATTTACCTAGCATAAAATACCGGTGTAGTGTATTAGATAGGAGATAAGCGTTACTTACTGTAAGTACCTAAGTGTACCTGTTATTTGTAGCAAATATGATAACTACATGATAAAATTAGTATTTATTAATTAATTATTGTTTCCGATTATCCGCTTTATCTAAAGTAATCCATCACAATACACACTTACATTGATAAATAATCAATCATGACATAAAGTAATTACTTAAATTAGAACTTTGCCATTAAACTTTAAAATACAATTTTTGAGATCAAATTCTCATAGTTGCGGTTTTTATGTAAACACCTAAGTAAAAGAGACCTCTATATTACATCCATACTAATCCATACTAATATTATAAATGCGAAAGTGTGTCTGTCTGTCTGTCTGTCTGTCTGTTACCTCTTCACGCTTAAACCGCTGAACCGATTGTGATGAAGTTTGGTATAGAGATAGTTTGAGTCCCGGGGAAGGACATAGGGTAGCTTTTATCCCAGAAATCCCTCTTTAAGGGGATGAAAAAGTGGGTGGAAGTTTGTATGGGGAATCAATAACCGCTGAACCGGTTCGGTTGAAGTTTGGTATCCAGATAGTTTGAGTCCCGGGGAAGGATATAGAATATATTAGAACATTGGAAAGTGTTCTGGAAAGTTCCACAATGATCTAGAATGTTCTCAAATATTCGACAACATTCCAGAATATTCAGAAATGCTGTGGAATGCTCTCGAATACTCTCGAATGGTCTGGACTATTCTAGAAATGTCAAGCCACCGAGACCCGAGACGGCTTCGAATGTTCCAGAATATTCGACAACATTCGAAAGTATTCTGGAATACTCGACAACATTCGAAAGTGTTCTGAAATATTCCACAATGATCTAGAATGTTTTCGAATATTCGACAACATTCCAGAATGTTCTGAAATGCTGTGGAACGCTCTCGACTACTCTCGAACGTTCTGGACTGTTCTAGAAATGTCTCGCCTCCGAGACCCGACACCTCACCAGGTAAAATTTTTGTGTTATTTAAACATTATTGCACAAAATACAAATAAAATGTACAAATGGCGGACTTAATGCCTAAAGGCATTCTCTACCAGTCAACCATAGCCAACCATAACTTCAACTACTCCTACTTCTTCAACTTCAACTTCTCCTACTTCTTCAACTTCAACTTCTCCTACTTCTTCAACTTTATCTTCTCCAACCTTTTCAACTTCTTCAGTTTCAACTTCTTCAACTTCAACATCCTCAACTTCTCCAACTTCTTCAACAACTCCAACTTCTTTATCTTCCTAACCTTCTTCGACATCTGCAACTTCTTCATCTTAGTCAACTTCAACTTCTTCAACCTTTTCAACTTCCTCAACTTCTACTTCTCTAACTTCAACTTCTCCTACTTCTTCAACTTCAACTACTCCAACCTTTTCAACTTCTTCTACTCCTACTTCTTCAACTTCTCCAACTCGAACTTTTTCAACTTCTCCAACTTCTCTAACTTTAACTTCTCCAACTTCAACTTCTCCAATTTTATCAACTTCTTCAACTTCTCGAACCTCCAAGTTGGAGTGGAGGTGGAAGTGATGTTAAGATACAAAAATATGGTTGTCTGTAAAGTCGGACGATAATTTTGCGTGATAACGTCATAAGAAAACATGACCATTACATTACGTAACGTTACCATGGAGATCTGTCCACAACGTTACCATGGAGATTGCTCCACAACGTGACACTTTTTCGTGCTACCGGTGTTCATCGATTTATAAGACGTTTATCACGTCAACATTAATAAATAAATAAAAGAAAATAATATCTTAAATTAAAAAGGGCTCAAACGACGTTTCGTTACAAATAAAGAAAGTTCGCATTTTTGACTAATTAGTCATCCATTTTGGGGGTGAAAAGAAAGATGTAATAAAAACCGGACAAGGGCATGTCGGACTCGCCCACCGAGGGTTCCGTACTTTTTAGTATTTGTAGTTATAGCGGCAACAGAAATACATCATCTGTGAAAATTTCAGCTGTCTAGCTATTACGGTTCGTGAGATACAGCCTGGTGACAGACGGACGGACGGACGGACGGACAGCGGAGTCTTAGTAATAGGGTCCCGTTTTACCCTTTGGGTACGGAACCCTAAAAAGCAGATCTGTTAAGAAATTATGGTACCCAAATTACTAATTCCACGCAGACGAAGTACATCGATTTATAGCTGGAGGAGACTATAACGCCAAACACACCAGATGGGGCTCAAGGCTAACTACACCAAAAGGCCGAGAGCTCTTAAAGTCAATTGAGTCCCTCCAACTCGGTATAGCGTCAACCGGTGAACCCACTTACTGGCCTTCGGATTTAAACAAGAAACCGGACTTGATAGACTTCATAGTTACTAAGGGATTTCATGACTCTTCTCTGAAATGCAAATCAAACTTGGACTTGTCCTCAGACCATTCTCCAATTATATTACTAGTAAATTGCGAAATCTCACCTATTCCGAAAAAGTGTAAATTGCACACGAAAGGTACGAACTGGCCATACTTTCGGGAACTAATCCAGCAATCACTGGACTGCCAAATCCCTCTAAAATCAGACGACGATATCACCCAAGCTGTCGAATTATTTAATACTGCCGTACAACAAGCTGCTTGGGCTGCAACTTCTACCCCAAAGGATAAAAACAAAGAACTGCATCTATACCCTAAACATATTTTCGAGCTACTAAAACAAAAACGGCAGGCCAGGAAACTGTGGCAATCAACCAAGTTCCCAGGCCATAAAAAGAAATTTAACTACCTCGCATCTAAACTCAAGGAAGCCCTTGCAAGACACAGAAATAGGGAAACAGAAATATACCTACAAAATCTTGATGCGACAAAAGCCACTGATTATTCACTCTGGAAGGCCACAAAAAACCTGAAAAGGCCCATTGCCCATCAACCCCCGATCAGAAATGAAGATGGCAGCTGGGCAAAAAGAGATTCCGACAAAGCAGAGGTATTCGCGAGACACTTATCCACAGTTTTTACGCCAAATGACGATCTTGATACAACAAAATTGGAAGACATAACAAAAACACTAAACCAGCCTCACCAATTAGACTTACCCATTAAAAAAATTACTTACACAGAAGTCATCGGTGCGATCAAAAGCCTCAACATACATAAGGCTCCAGGATATGATCTCATTACTGCAAAAATCCTCACAGAACTACCGCACATTGGAATCAAATTCCTAACTCACATCTACAATGCCGCGCTCTGGAGAAATTTTGTCCCTCCACAATGGAAAGTTGCTGAAATAATTCTAATCCCAAAACCTGGCAAAGAACCCACAGAAGTAAAATCGTACCGTCCGATTAGCCTGCTACCAATACCTTCAAAAGTTTTAGAAATATTGTTCATGAAACGAATAAAAGCAGAAGTTACGAAGACTGATTTGATCCCGTTACACCAATTCGGATTCCGGCAAGGACATGGTACTGTGGAACAGGTTCACAGGCTAGTGGAGCAAATAAACCTTGCGTTTGAACAAAAACTTTATGTGTCATCAGCGTTTTTGGACATATCCCAAGCTTTCGACCGGGTTTGGCATGAAGGACTCTTATTCAAAATATTAAAAAAACCTTCCTATCAATTATTATAAATTGATCACTTCGTACCTTAACGAACGACACTTCTATGTAAGCTATGGCAGTAGCACGACAAACCTACATGGGATAGAAGCCGGTGTGCCGCAAGGAAGTGTCATGGGCCCATTACTCTACCTCATATATACCTCGGATCTCCCAAGTGCCGAAAATGTTCTGACAGGAACTTTCGCCGATGACACTGCTATACTAGCAGTAGCCGACACTCCCGCCGGTGCATCAGGAAAACTTCAAAACAGTCTCGACGATATATCGAAATGGCTTAAAGACTGGAAAATTAAAGCGAATGAGACAAAATCGGTGCAAGTAACATTTGCGCTAAGACGTGAAACGTGCCCGGGAGTAAAACTTAACAACATATGTATACCCCAATCAGACCACGTTCGATACCTAGGAATCTACTTGGACAGGAGACTAACTTGGACGAAACACATCTTTACAAAACGAAAAGCCCTCGGACAGCAGCTGCGAAAGATGTACTGGCTTTTAGAACGCAAATCTCAACTCATCCTAAACAACAAACTACTACTTTACAAGTGCATACTAAAACCAATATGGACTTATGGGATCCAGCTGTGGGGAACAGCCTCAAAATCCAATCTAGGAATACTACAACGCTTCCAATCAAAAATAAGGTAAACGGCCCCAAGTTCGTGTTAGTACGTTATTTCGTTAGTTTTGTTTCTGGCGCAAATAATAAGGAATTCAATTATTTTTTATTCTAATTATACATATGAAAAAAATCTGTATTATTTAATCTCTTCAATAAAGTAATAACCAATATTTTAGTAATTAAACTGAGAGTAATACGACGGTCGAAACTGTCAGAGGGCCGCGAACAGCTGTGTTGTATGCGTGCACTTTTTTTAGGCGTAAGGTGCGCGCTCTCACTTGTTAAGCTTATAGGAAGGAAAAGCTAAACCCATTCGAATAAAAGTTTTTGGGAGTGTTTCTGTGGGTTCCTTAGTAATTGATTTGATAAGAAAAAAGATTGAATATATGCATAGAAATAACTTAAAATTGCAATAAATCGACTCACGAAATAGCGGTCATTTTATTTTTCGTGTGTCTCCTATTTCGTGCCACTAACGAATCAAGGATTTTCTAGATACATTTTGAGTGCTTGTTTTTAAATATAACAACGAAGATAATTAAAAAAAAATTAGTAAACAATTAATGTATTTCATGAAGTTTCTTATTCGGTATATGTTTTTTTCACTAGAATTCTCATAAAACGAGTTTGAATGTGACCCGAGTTAAAAATTTTAAGGTATATTCCACGTATATTCTCATATTAACTACTAGCACAATTTTATTTATTATTCAATTTATTTGATTTATTTTTGTGTATGTTTATATTTAACGTATAAGATAGTAAATTATTTTTTGTAAATAATTTTAATTTTTTAATTTATTTTAATTTTAATTTTTATTTTATTTATTTAAATAGATTGGCTCTTAATCACGTATTAAAGTACCCATATGGTTTACAAAGTCTTAATTCAACCATTAAAGACGACGAGTACAAAAAACTTTAAGCTAGCTCTCAAATAATTATTTTTTTAAATATTATTTTTAATTTGACCATACAATTATTCGTAAGTAGGTAAGACCGTTAAATATAAATGATTATCAGCAAATTGTCACCAATTACTCTAAGAAAACTTTATGCCGAAACAGGGGACACGAATTCACGAACTTAGGAGCTGACCTAAATTTGTATCACGAAATGGGAGCCAAATAAGAGGTTCACGACAAAATTCATATAAAATAAAGTTTCAACTAAAACCCTACAGTTTATACATTAAATTATCAACAAAGAACTAATATAACTTATTCAAAAGCTTTCAAGGTAATGATATGCTTAGTAATATTTAAAAAAATATACAAATTCTCAAGAGCCTTAACCTGCCGAAACAGGGGCCCTTTACCTTACTACGTATTATTACTAAAGCCCCGTGGTACATCAAAAACGAGAATTTGCATCGAGATCTCAAAATCAAAACAATAAATCAGGAAGTGTCCGACACCTTAGACAAATATCGCAAACGAATGGAGAAACATCCAAACTTACTCGCGAGAAACCTGATGAAGGAACCACCTAACACTACTTTTACAAGGCTGAAGAGAAGAGCACCCCAAGATCTTATAAAATAAATATAAGATTTTATGAAATTGATGGGCGTATCAAAGGATATCGCACCACGCACGACTATTAAAAATACTTAATTTCCAGCTAAATGTCAAAGATAGACAGCTTGCAGAATTGAAATGGAATCAAAAAAAAAAAAAAAATATACTAATTCCACGCAGACGAAGTCGCGGGTAAAAGCTAGTATATGAATAGTTGACACCCCTGCGGGTAAAAGTCTTGTGTCAACAAACAGGGGTATGAGACTGCCTCGAGGGATGCGTTTATTTTTAATAAACGCTTTTATTTAACAATAATGTGATCAGTGATCGTCACTCTCCGACCACGCACACACGCGACGTCACCGCCATGCCCCTATTCATTATATGTTCTACAAAGTAATCAGTCTTAACCTTACAATAAATAAACATCATGCGACATGCTTACACAAATCGACCTGGTACAACTTTAAGCTCAATAAATGCTTGTGTTGTGGGTCGTTGTGCCGTAGAGAGTGATATAGGTACTTAGGTACATATAGGTAGGTACTTAACTGACAGTAACTGATAAAAACCTGATAAACCTGGAATAGTTATTTACGATACAAGTGTGGAAAAGAGGCAATCCGAAACGAGTGGCGATAAATTAAAACACGACCGAAGGGAGTGTTTTAAATCGACACGAGTTGCGAATTACCTATTCGCACGTGTATCGTACAACGTTTTACAGTATATATGGCCCTTTAAACTTTTGCCATACGCACGAAAAGTGTTATTTTACGCACTAGTGCGGAAAAATAGGACCATATGTACTGTAATAATAATTTACAGTACATATGGTGCTGCTTTCCCGCACTAGTGCGCGGGAACAAGCACTTTCCGTAGCTATGTCGAAAATTTAAAGCGCCATATGTACCTACCTACTGTAAAACGTTGTACGATACACGTGCGAATAGGTAATTCTCAACTCGTGTCGATTTAAAATACTCCATTCGGTCGTCTTTTAATTTATCACCACTCGTTGCTAATTTCCTACTTTCCGCACTTGTATCGTAAATAACTATTTGTACACACAATTAAAATATGTAACGGTTTTACCGAAAACCGCGCTACGGGCACTATCTCGATTAACCATTATTATGTGCTTAATGATGTGCATAAAACTGTTTTCCGCCTGCAACCCGATGCAAGCGATTTGGCTCATGCCCCCAAAGTTATAAAATGTTGATAGTAGACATTTAAATTAGACTCGCTTTTGTTCGTGCCAAATTACATAAATAATTCCACTAAATTATGTTTCAACTCGTACGGAGGATTCATAAAGAACAACAATATCGCAAGAAAGCAAATAAAAGGATAAAGTCTCCCTACTATCAAAATGAGCTACTATCAACACAGCTGACAAGCTACTTGAAAATGTCAAAAATGATACGTATTATCAAGTATAATCAAGTATAATATATGTCAATAGTTAGATTACTTAGTAAACTCATAAACGCTTATCGCATGTAGGTACAGTTTGGCTCAAAAGTCTTAAAAACCAGAAACGCCATCTCTATTTATTATATTTAGCTACATAAATAGGGAAGTTACAATTGTTAATTATTAAATTATTTATATGATTTTAGAAATATACTTCTATTATATATATATTTTATAAACTAATCTAAAACTAATTTTTAAAAACTTCTATTATATATATTTTATATATATTTTATATATATATAATAGAAGTTTTTAAAAAATTGTATGAAATTAGTTTTCCGCTCATACTTTTTATAATAAACAAAAAGTAAAACGAGGCTAGCTAGCATAGCTATGATCAATATACAATAAATTGTGTAATAGTTATTTGTTTTACAAGGGGGCAAAGTTGTTGTTTAACCGCTCGTGCTAATATTGATACCCGAGCAAGCGAAATATTCCAAAAATGAACCACGAGCGTAGCGAGAGTTTCGAAAAATGGAATTTTGAGCGTTGCGAGGGTTTCAAAGCACGAGGGTTAAACAAAATTTGCCCCCGAGTGAAACACAACATTTTTCA
Organism: Cydia splendana; assembly: GCF_910591565.1. NCBI lineage: Eukaryota > Metazoa > Arthropoda > Insecta > Lepidoptera > Tortricidae > Cydia > Cydia splendana. The sequence goes on along the minus strand of NC_085987.1, from coordinate 14,356,410 downwards.
CCACACCAACCCGAAGCAAATATGAAATGTAAAATATCAAACAAAATCAAACCAAATCAAATTCAAATGAATGTTATTAAATATTTATCATCCAAAATCATCATTTAAAAGTCAATTCTACCAGCAAACATAAGAAAACAACTCAAAATTTGCATTTGATTACTTTGCCTCACGTGTGAATAAAATGCAACTTTGCTATCAGTTTTTGAAGTGCAAAGTAAGTATTTCTAAGCTGGTGTGGCGAAAAAGTGTTTTCTATCATTCCAGTGTCAAGGAAGGAAAATTGGAAAATTGGGAATACGTTTGTATGGAGAGACGGTCGTCCACTATCGAAATTTAAAAGCTTGACGTTCATCAAATTGCGTAAAAATATTTTTTATAATGGAAATATCCAGAGAGGAAAACGGGGACTAAGTTTGAATGAAGAAGCAGCCACGTGACTTTGTTCCCTTTCCCCTTAATTGTCTGTGAGATCTATCCTTCTGCAGCGGAAGCAAGTTTAGCTGTGACTAAGACCCGGTGACAATGGGGTTATCCGGCCAGAGTATTAGCTACCTACCTACCGCCACCACAGAAAATAAAAAACATTGTTTTAGGGTGGTATTCCATCTGTCCAATATCTTGGTCCACAGTCATTGCGTCTTACTCTCTCATTAAGCAAAATGTGAAACAAAATACACATTGAACAAAGAAATTGGACAGATGGAATACCGCCCTTAGCCAATGTATGGTGGAAACACACGTGGCTTCCGCGCGACCGTGCTCACTCTGAGCGTGCGTTTCGTGGCCGAGGCGAGAGCTGAAAGGGAATCACGTGTGTTATCTACACGTTAGAGACGATGCAAGTGATGTAAACAAAAATTTATATACCTAATAGTGTCCTGAGCACTGAGCAAAACACGATAGAAATAACAGTACAATTAAGTGAAGGAACCAGGTTATTTGTAGGTATTGTATAGAAATGTACACATACAAGGACTTTTGTTATCATCGATCTTGAGTGTTGTTTGTTGTCTTGAGTATCTATGTCCTTAAAGCTAGTAGTTAAACAGTAAGTTTTAACTTCACATAATATATGTAGGTACATAATTATGTATGTAAGAGCAAATACATAATTGTCAAATATGTGATCAATCTTAGAAAATTTCCACTACACCTAGTTACCTACTGAAATACATCTAGGTACTAGCGGGAACAGCTATGATTTAACTAAATACATACTTACCTATAGGAAAAAATCTCATACTTACATACATTCTGGGAAACTGTTGTGAACGATCTGTAAAAACCGGTTTTTGTAATTATTTAATAGTCATCTAATTGGTTTTGTAAAACATGTTGTTTGTTAGGTACCTACGTTATGTCATAAAGAACACTGAAACTAGCTAAATATAGGTATATCATTTAAAGAGAAGTTCAAAATCATAATGTCCAATCATGGGTCTTAAAAACAGTCATTCTCGTGGGCATGACGAATTATCTACAGAAATGATAAAAAAACATATTAATATACTTTGTATACCACTTTGTATTATTTTTAATGAGTGTATACTGGAAGGTACCTTTCCGCCCCTCCTCAAGCGTGCAAAAGTTATTGCTGTACATAAAAAAGGATGCACGTTAGACATAAATAACTATCGTCCCATATCAATACTGTCAATTCTATCAAAAATCTTTGAAAAGTGTTTGTACACCATCAGGTTGGAAAAGCACTTTATTAAAAATGACCTTTTTTCTCGACATCAGTACGGTTTCAGAAGTATTAAGAATACCTCTAATGCTGTAATTGACTTAGTCACTGAAGTTATGTTGTCTCAATGACGGGCTCTTTTGTGGGGGAGTGTTTTGTGATCTAACCAAGGCTTTCGATTGCGTTGATCATGGAATACTCCTCAGCAAATTGGAGTACTATGGCGTACGTGGAACTGCCTGGAATCTGCTAAAGTCATATCTGAGCGAGAGATCTCAATATGTTGAGATTGGAGGAACTGAAGATGCAATTCATTCGAGAGAAAGGGTCATAAGATACGGCGTTCCACAAGGTTCTGTACTGGGCCCACTGCTTTTCATTATATTTATCAATGATTTACCACAATATCTAACTGGTGGAACGCCGTATCTCTATGCCGATGATACCAGTATTGTCATAAAAGCTAATACAGAAATGGATTTCAATTCAAAAATGCAAGACTGTTGGTCTAAATTATGTACCTGGTTTTTATCAAATGGCTTAAGAATTAATTCTACCAAGAGTTTTTATATGATCTTTCGCCGTGGTTTCAATAGCCCTGACCCTGTCTGCAATAAACCTATCGTCAAATCCGATTGTATAAAATTTTTAGGCGTAGAGCTAGATTCATTTTTAAGATGGCATAAGCAAGTAGACCAAGTCACAAACAAGCTTAGTAGTGCCTGCTATGCGTTAAAAACCCTTTCTAGTACAGAAGACAAGGAGACACTAAGAACAGTATACTTTGCTTATTTTGAGAATGTGATGAAGTATTGTATTGAAGTCTGGGGAAATAGTGTAAATACAAATGCAGTGTTCCTTAAACAGAAAAAAGCCCTGCGATATCTTGCAGGGTGTAAACGTGTGCCTGTTACTCATAGAGATTTGTTTATAGAGCACAAAATATTAACTGTGATATCTCTTTATCTTTACTGTATTTGTATATATGTTTTCAAAAACAAAGACCGATTCCAACTAAGTAGACAAAATACCTCCAGAAACTTGAGAACTAAGAATGAATTTTTGACCACTAAAAGTAATTTTCAACATGTTGATAAAAGTTTACACAACACCGCAATTAAAGTATTCAATAAATTGGACATTAACATAAAATCATGTAAGGATCAAAGGACATTAGAAATTAAATTAAAAGACTACTTTATAAACCTTATTATTCTATTAAAGAATATTTTGCAAATGCTTTAGATTAAAATGTATGATTTGTAATAAGAATACTTAGTTGACATCGATACTGTACAGTCACCTGCAATAATATATAGGCCGCAAAAATATCTGACACGATCTTATTTGTAGAGCCATAACCCAAGTAGCATGGAAGTGTCGGCAACATCAATATAGCAGCCAATTAAGAACTTAGAGTGATTTAAGGGACATATAAGAGTGTCAGAAAAGATTTAAGCTGTATAAAAGGTACTTTACAGACATTATACAACTCAAGCTGTATAAAATCATTATAAAGGATTCTGCGGAAGCATGGGGTGCTTTATCAGAATATAAAAATTCTACTATAAAACTAAAAGTGTTGTGAGAGACTACATGCTAATTCTATCGTAAAAGCTGTATACAGGCTGTATTGTAGTAACACTTGGCACTGTTAGCTGTACAAAAGTATCTGTCAACTCGGTTTTAAAACATTAAGTGTTGTGAAACACTACAAGCTAATTTTATCGTAAAAGCTGTATACAGGCTGTATTGTAGTATCACTTGGCACTTGTAGCTGTACAAATGTATCTGTCAACCCCGTTTTAAAGCTATTTCTTATGGCGTAATCTTACTCTCCTATAAGATTAGTAGTTGTATAACTACTTTCTGTAAGGGTATTATAAAACCAAATGAATAAATGGCAGCTATAGTACAGCTTTTTTCTGTATTACTGATAGAGTCGCTTATAACAATCTTTTGGCGTAATTTTACACTCGTATAAGTATAGTAGTGTAATGATTTCTGAAAATAAGTGTATTATAAAACTAAAGGAATATATGATAGTTACAGTACAGGTTTTTTATTTGTTATACGGATCTCTAAAGAGAATTATAACTTATGAACGGAGAACCGAAATACTATACTAAAAATTGTCGCCATTTTACAATTAAAAAAAAACGTATTTGTAAATATAATTAAAGAAATACTTGCAAATATTTAGCAGACTAACGCCGTGTTATGATTACCAGCTAAAATAAATTGTTTAGCCTTAGAATTAATATTTATAAATATTTTTGATACTCTAACCTTAAAAACAAACAGTAACTTTACCGATTTTTGATATTTTCCTTATGGTTTCTCTTTGTTATTTTGCAGGCGCGTAAATATTTTGCCAGAAAAGATACACAGGTTCACAATAAATAATAATCCGCACTTACCAATAATGTAATATTCCATTCAAGTCCTGTATAATATTTACTTTTACTTTTACCATCCACTATAACACTTTATTGTCGCCATTACTATATTACGAATGAACAAGATTAAGACATTTTAGTTTCTTAAATGATTATTATTCTCTTGTAATTATTTCTTATAATTTAAGGTTAAACAAACTTACCTGAAGTGAAGTTTGACCATAATTATACGAGACGTTACATCCGAAAAGATTTATTGTCACTCTGTAGTTCACTCTCAATGTATCAGGCATTGCACATTAGTTTAAAGCTAGAAAATAGAATAAAAAGTACTAAAATGACTACCTTTCCCCACTCCTGCCTCACCGTCACCCGGTTCTTGCGCCCGAGTTCGTGTCATTGTTTTAGAGATACTTAAGTGCCATTTTGCGACAGTTTTGGGTATCATTTTTTGAGCCTCGGAGAAAAAAATTGCAGGGCAGGGCGGGTGATAAATCTTTTCGGATGTAACGTCTCGTATAATTATGGTCAAACTTCACTTCAGGTAAGTTTGTTTAACCTTAAATTATACTACGACGTTACATCCTCAAGATTTATTGTCACTCTGTAGATGTTTAGCGCCGAGCAAAAACTGGCACTTAAGGGAAAGTAGCAAGACCGAATAAAATAAATGTATATGTGTAATCAAATTTGTATTTTCGAATTTAGCCTTAATTCGTTAAATTACATACAGTGCCTATTATAGTAAACTAATACTAGGTATTTACTAATCAACGACTTGTACTACAGTATTTAAATGCTATTTTAATCATTGTCCCCATTACATACAGCCTCTGCAAAAATGTTGCTATCTTCTTCAATTACCGGCCTATTATAAAATTTTGCGAATACCAGAGAATTCTTTGACCAGCCAGCTGACTTTTTGATAAGGTCTACAGATACCCCTTTTCGACTGGCTGCTGATGTAGACGCATGACGACAACTGTAGGCTGAAAAAACTGAAGTATCTATTCCGCTTGCTGCCAATACAGACTTTATCCAACGGCTAATGGTTGAAGGGCTCGCGTTGTGGACTGGACTTTTTGTTGTTAACTTGTCTGTTTTGGTTAAATGTCTAAATTGAGTGGTCTTTTCCATATATGCAATTAGGCATTTAGCGGGACATCATCATTCATCATCATTTCAGCCTATATACGTCCCACTGCTGGGCACAGGCCTCCTCTCATACGCGAGAGGGCTTGGGCTATAGTCCCCACGCTAGCCCAATGCGGATTGGGGACTTCACATACACCTTTGAATTTCTTCGCAGATGTATGCAGGTTTCCTCACGATGTTTTCCTTCACCGAAAAGCTAGTGGTAAATATCAAATGATATTTCGTACATAAGTTCCGAAAAACTCATTGGTACGAGCCAGGATTTGAACCCGCGACCTCCGGATTGAAAGTCGGACGTCATATCCACTCGGCTACCACCGCTAGCGGGACATAACTCGACCTTATGAGGAAAAAATGGAATAATTAGCCGGGGCATAGATCTACCCGGAGCTGAAGTTTTAATTAGGTCATTAATTACAATTTCAATATTCTTTTCATTTACCTTGATATTGGATAAGCTAATAAGGGCTAGCGTCTGCATACGTTGTCCTGTAGACAATGCAAGAAGAGCTACCAACTTTTTTGTAATTCTCTCTAAAGGCAAGTCCTCATTAGGATGCCAATTACAGACTTGGTCTAAAACTAGATTAGGGTCCCAGGTTGACTGATATTTTGGTAACGCAGGTTTTGTTTTAAAAACACCTTTTATGAACCTAGCGACCCTTTCATCATTACTGAACTTTTTGCCCAATATCAAGGAAAGTGCAGAACGAACTGTATTTAAAGTGGAGTAACTTGCACCTGCGTTATATTCAGCCGTAAAAAACGCAAGAATATCAGGAATATTGGTGGAGTAGATACTTATGTTATTTTTTGAACAAAACGTCCACCACTTTTTGTATCCACTATTATACTGATTTAAAGAGTTTTTTGATAAAGATGATATTAAAATATCAATTGTGTCTAGATTTAGATTTTGTCTTCTAAATGCTTCCCGGATAATAGTGATGCCACCAGGGAAAGGCGACTCCAGAGAGGGTGTCTCTTCCTGAAAGGAGAAAGAAGCAACTCAGGCTCGGGATTGAAATATATCGGTTTATGTTTGGAGAGCTTCATGAAAATTGGGTACCAGAGTTGACTGGGCCAGTCCGGAACGACCATTACACCTGTAGCTTTTTCATTTATGATTTTCCTCAGACTTTTGAGAATAAGCGAGAAAGGCGGAAAAGCATAAAAGAAAAAGTTAGCCCAGTTTTGCGTAAATGCGTCAATATCAAATGCCTCAGGGTCGCGTTTCCATGAAATGTACTTGAGGCATTTATTATTTAATCTGGACGCAAACAGGTCAATTTCAGGAAATCCAAAGTAACGTGTAATTTTTTGAAATGCTAAGGGAGATAAACTCCATTCGGTATCAATATTGCGATGACGAGATTCTTCGTCTGCCTCAACGTTGTCTTTGGATTTAATGTATGACGCATATATGTATAACTGGCGGGACTCGCACCACTGCCATATCTTACGAGTAATATTATTTAGATGAATATACTGTACTCCGCCAAATTTGTTTATGTATGATATGGCAGTGGTATTGTCAATGCGTAGTAATATTTCTACGTTGTTAAGATTCCGAGCAAAACATTTTAATCCATTAAAAGCTGCAAGCAGCTCGAGAAAATTTATGTGTCTTTTAGCCTCCTGTGGGCTCCAAAAACCTCCGGTTCTTTCACCGTTACAATATGCTCCCCAGCCTGTCAAGGATGCGTCTGAGAAAATTTCTAAAATAAATTTGCCTTCTCGGATTTGGTTATATGAAGTTAAAATTTTATTTTTCCACCATATAAAGTCAGGATTAAGGTGAACCCCAATACTAATAAGGCTATCATAGTTGTCTCCCGATTTTTGTAAAGCAAGAAATTTTTCACGCTCTAAGGGTTTGGTGTAAACCCACCCATAAGCAATCGCTGGACAGGCTGAGCATAATTGACCTAAAAGCTTAGCGAAATCACGTATAGTGATTGATTTTTTATTGTGGATATATTTGAGGCAGTCTACAATTTTTTGTCTTTTCTTATTTGGTAAGCCTAGACGCATATTAACAGAGTCTAACTCAAAACCGAGATAAGTCTGAACTTGACTAGGTATTAATTTACTCTTAGTCTGGTTTATTACAAAACCTAGATTTTTTAGTGTATTAACGGTTTCCGTAGCGCAAGTTAGGCATTCATCATAAGTACCGCCTAAACATATAATATCATCTAGGTAAATAGCTAGTACGTAGCCTTTGCTTCTTAGAACCGCCGTCACTGGTTTGAGTAACTTGGTAAATATATATGGCGCCAAGGAGAGGCCGAAAGGTAAACACTGAAATTCAAAGGTATTTCCCTGAAATTTGAACCTCAGAAACTTTTTGCTCTTAGTATTAATTGGGATCAAAAAATATGCGTCTTTTAGGTCTATGGTGGACATAAAACTGTTTTTTGTCATAAGCTTTGTCACCGTTCGCACATCTTCCATTTTAAAATGTTGATGTGCAATGTGTTTATTTAGGTTTTTAAGATTAAGTATGAAACGATTAGAGCCATCTGGTTTTGGAGTAAGAAAGATACTAGATAAAAACTGTCCAGGTATATCTTTACACTCTATCAACGCGCCTAAGTCCTTTAATTGATTAATCTCGCAATTGATTTGCTCAATTTCTAGAAAGCTAAAATTGTTATTTGCTGGAAACACATTTTGCGTGACTGGGCTATTGAAAGGTATGACTAGTCCTTTCACATAGCTCAAAACTACCTGATCGTCAGTAATATTACGCCATTCATTATAGAAATATTTCAGTCTACCCGCATGGGGTACATTTACCTCTATTAGGCTTTTGGGGTCTTGTTGGGCGGCTTGCGCGTCGATTGGGCTTGACGATCGGGAACTGGCGGACGGTACCGGTATTGCTGGTGAGGGTAGCGCGGTCTCGGCCCACCCTGTCTGGGTGCTCGTTGATAATGTTGAAATTGGTATTGGTAGTATGTTCGGGGTGGGCCCCTCCAGTTTCCCTGGTTGGGTAATTTCCTAGACGTAGACGCGATAGCGTTGACCTCTTTACGCTTCACTTGCAGCCCTGATGTTTCCGCTGTTTTTGTGGCTTTTATTTTTTCCCCTAGGTTTTCACCAAACAGGTAGGTATCCCTTTTTACGTTCGATATAATGTTGACAAACTTTTTGTCAAGAGTTGTGGTTATGAGTTTTCTTCTCCTAGTGGTCTGATCGTGATGAAGGTCTAGGAAAATCTGGCTAGCTTCAGAAAGTTTCTTTAGTATTTCGACTTTATCTAAGTTTTCTTTGATTACCGCTGAAGCTAGATTTGTGAGCTCAGAAATGCCTAGGCCCAGTTGGTTTTGCTCTTTTTCTAATAATTTGTCACGATATCTGACTGATTCGTTAAGCACCGATATAATCTCAGGATTTAAAATAGGAGCTTTGGCCAAACGAAAGTTATCCGGTATCAGGTGCTTTTCAGGCAGTTTTTGCTTTGCATCTTTCTCTAGGCCATCAACGAGTACCCGGCCCCAACGTTTAGAGATTTCATCAGGTATTTTTGGCCCATATATTTCTTCCTTTCCCTTCGGGTCCCCGAGGGCCTCTAATATATCAGACGGCAATGTTTGTGATGTATCGGTCTCGGTGGTGATACCGGGATCAGCCGATACCGTTTCATTGACGTTACTGGGTACGCCAGCATTAAGAGCTGGGTCCGCTATCGGTGTAGGTTGCATGACCACCGATTTAGGCGTTGTATCAGGAATCGAGTGTTCCGAATCAGACCACGGTATTAGGGGCACTTCGTCTTCATTACCTGGATTGTGAGGGTAATCGTACGGTTCTGGGACTACCCAGAGTACCCATCATAATCATTGTATTCTGTAAAGACGATAAAAAACAATTTTAAGTCTCTGAACATAGGCTCGCTATGCCGCTGGACTAGTGTTTTTAAGTCACTGGGTATAGGCTCGCTATATCGCTGGACTGAAACTTTTGAGTCACTGGGCATAGGCACGCTATGACGCGGGACTGTTAGTTGGCATATCTAGGCTTAAAATGGCTCGAGTAACCTTTTAATACTTTTAACAAGTTTATGTTATGACATTAAACTATTTATTATCTAATGTCCATGTTATACGATGAAAATCTTTCGGTTACAGAACCATTACTACCTAAAATGTAATTTTTAATAAAGTAAACAACGAACATTGATAATCCGGTAACAGTACAAAGGACATAAAAAAAAGAATCTTTGTTTATATAGATCCGTTCGAGTTTGAATCGAAGCATTAAGTTTTTCTCCGATTTAAGAGGGTAGATTCAATTTATTACGCATTCCACAGTATTTTGTCGTAGTGACATTTAATGCATGATAGTTTGAATACATTAGGTACTTACTATTGTTCTATTTAAACAAAAAAAGACACTAACCTTCGTCTGTTGCCGAGTCTGATGATGAACAACGGTTGAGTCGATCTTCTAATCGCCTAATCTTTTCTTTTAAATGACGATTTTTATCCTTACGTTTACGTTTTCCCATTATAACTGCTTTGTGCGATCCAAAGAAAAGGATACGATATTTCGGAATGACTAAGTTACGTAACACGATGTTGCAATGCCCGCACAAAGAAAGAGAATGACACGAACTCGGGCGCAAGAACCGGGTGACGGTGAGGCAGGAGTGGGGAAAGGTAGTCATTTTAGTACTTTTTATTCTATTTTCTAGCTTTAAACTAATGTGCAATGCCTGATACATTGAGAGTGAACTACAGAGTGACAATAAATCTTGAGGATGTAACGTCGTAGTATAACTCATTTAAAACTTATATTCTTATATCGTACTTATAAGAGATTATCTGTAGTGTTAATAAGGTTTCCTGTTACACCGAAATATAGCTGTAATGCAGCTAATATGCAGCTTATGTATTGCTTATACAGCTACTCTACAGCTCTAATAACGCCAAAGGCTGTATAATTTGGGCCCTTTTTTTACTTATATGGGCTGTATAAGCGCTTATACAGCCTTTGTACAGCCTAACTGTACAGCTTATAGTATACAAATAAACTGTAATACAGCTTATATACAGCTTGCAATGCTACTTGGGAAGAGGGTGTTACATGTTTTTGCGGCCTTCGAAGAGTAACATATTATTGCAGGTGACTGTACTTACGTGTAATTCTGACTCTGACATATTATTATACTCTTTGACATTCTCTTCTGACATTCTATTAATCTGTAATTACTATTGTTGTGATTGTTTCATTATACTTTTTGTTGAATTTATTGTGCACCATATAATTGTATATAAATGCATTTAAGTATGTTTTATTGCAAATAAAGTGATTGATTGATTGATTGATAACAAATGACTAAACCTTTCATTAAATATAATGTATAAAAAAGTTATAAGCCCTCATAAACGGCAGAAGAAATATTCATTATGATTGCCAAAAAAATCTTCGAAAGCAGTAGAAACTTTAAATCTATTATTTTACCATACCTACCTAACTATTATTTAATAATACCGTAAGTTATTATGCAAAATCAACTCCTAAATGGATCAAAATTTAATTAAAATTTGTGGTACCTATTAATTGGGATGATATAGTTCTAAAATAATTGCTAAAATAAGTAAGTATGCAGAGTGCATTTAAAGCGTGTATAATTTAGTGGCCGTATTTGCGTTAATTTACTAACGTTATCAAATGTATTGTACAAAATAAAATTATTAATAATGATAGACACGAATGAAAACATCAGTTCGGTACCTATTATTTATTTAAATTTATATCAGACAGCAAGGTCCATATTCCAATACCAATACTTATACTTACTGTGCTTAAATTTCAATTATAACAGTTGTGACATTGAATGTACGTTTCATATTGTAGAACAGCCCAGCATAGTGATCAATCGCTATCTGCTCGTGTCCCAAACAGTCGCGGCCAGTGAGACACTTCAACTACATACGTGCAGTAAGTACTTAATTGCGCAAGTGCCTCTGTCATGTTCATTAATTCGGAAACTAGTTTCCTATCTAACAATAATTACACACTCCTGCATAATTAGTACTATAGTAACTTGTCCACAAATAGCAAATGGTTTTATTAAATATCCGAGTAAATAAGTAGTCTGAGGTTAGTCCGTGGTATTGTGTTTAGTGTCTGTACAAAAAACAGTGGCCCTTGCAATTAACCTTCATTTCAAGACACGAAAAGAAGAATTAGAAACAAGTGAAACATAATCGTTAACTTATCGAATGTGCCCATCAGGATAATTTGAAAATGGTGAATACTTATAGGCAGTTTTCAGAAAATAGTGCACCGAATTAGCGCGAGTTGTTAAGAAAAGTTCATCGCTGTCAGTTTTATGACGATAATGATAATATTCAATTTATACTAGTTTTGGGTTGTCCTGTTACGATAACTGTCGACTTGTTGAAAAGACACTGTGGCTAGTAAGTAATATAAAAATATATTTTTGCATTGAAATACTACCTATTTAAACAAACTCAGATGTGACGACGACACGTATAGTTAGCTATTAACAATAGAATAATAAAATAAATAACGAAACAAAGTAATAAAATTAAATTGTTCGCAGTAGGTACCTACTCCATCTTCTGCACATACATAGTACCTAGGTAATTCTCTAAACACCTGTCCAAACCTGTGTGAATATGTATGTAGGTACTGCTACTGAACCACTTTAACTACGAGGCTAAGTCGAGACTGCAAAAAATGTATACCTACTTACAAAAATAAATTTATTAATAACAACCAAAATGAACATAAGAAACTAAACGTTAAAATTAAAACTTAAATAAAACAAATCTTAAACTAAACTTATAAGTAAAAATGCTCCCCAGGTCACCTTCATGCGTTATGGTGCTCAGAAGGCTGGCAGCGTTACCTTTTTGGATGGCCAGGCTTATCCTCTGGCCGAGGTAGCTGCCAGCCCTCCGGTCACCTGAGGTGTCAATGAGGCGCTGTGATATTTCCTTAAAAAGGCTTTTTGCACTAGGCCCCCACGGTCCCAGAGTCTCTACGCCAAACGGCGTAAATATCATAATCATAATCATTTATTTGCGATAAGAAAGGTTATATACAAGTTGTTTCTGTAAAATTATACATTTTCAAATCTCATCTTTCTTAACTGACTATGCAGCATGCAAATTTTAGTGTAATATATACCTAACTTAACCTACTTAAACTAGTTTTCTACAAATTAAACATGAACAACAATAGAAATAAAAATAATGTCAATACTGTCAAATATGAAATAATAATATATCATGTATGTATCTCAAACAAAACCACTTCAATTAACATAATTTAAATAAATTGTTGATTAACAAGGTATTCATTAATAGAATAAAATGTCGAAGACAGCAGCCATTGAAAAAGTGCTCTTTTAAATTTATTATTAGGCAATTCTCTGATATTGTTCGGTAGCTTATTAAATAAATTGACACACATCGCATAACAGTTTTTCTTAAAAGTGGCAGTTCTTTGCATTTTATTTATGACCAGCCTGTTAGTGTTCCTAGTATTTCTTAGAAATACTTCGTTGTCTGTTTTAAACAGGTCTATATTTAATTTAACAAACTTACACACTTCAAATATATACAGGCAGGGTAGTGGAAGGACATTTAATTTAGGAAATAAGGGCTTACAAGAAGTTAATGGGCATACTCCACATATAGCGCGAATGCACTTTTTTTGCCTTTCCCTCTGGATAGATGACACTTCACTACATTTTAGAATCCAATATTTAAAGTCAGATTTGTACTACACTGTTTATGCACTTAAACTATATTGTTCACTTATACCCTAACATGCTTTCATAGTCTTTTATTATTATTTAATAACTATTTAACTATTGGCTATCTGCACTATAATGTTCATCATCTCCACTATCAGACTCAATGTCTGAACTACCATATTCTTGGAGAGCTATCTTTTTCAAGGATGGTCTGTTGGATGGTGGGCTTTCACTCGACCGGGATCGCTTGTTACTGTTCGGTTCATTTCTAGGCACTGTATCATCCGAATCCCGTACTAAACACTCTTCTGGGCCTTTCACACCAATCATCTCTGCCCACTGACTCGGTGGAGGGATTCTTATTGTGCCAAAACCCTCATCTTCTCTTTCTTCTTCCCCTTGTTGAACTTCTTTACTATTACTTGATGGTCTTGCCTTGATTTCAACTTGTGTTTCTTCTTCTGTGCCACTTCTACTAAAACCAAGCATCTGATTTACATGTCTAATAAATAATTTATTTCCTTGTTTAATTTTATATCTTAACACTCCAATCCTTTTGACTATTGTTCCTTCTAACCATCTAGGCCCAGTTCTATAGTTCCTGAAACAAACTGTCTCTCCCACTCTAAATTCTCTCACACGTTTTGTTTCATTTTCCTGGATATCTTCTGTCTCCTTTTCTTGAATTGAAAGGGGGTGAAGCCTATCAAATTTAGTTCGGAAACGTCTATTGTTCAGGAGTTCCGCGGGTGTCTTACCGGTGATAGAACTAGGTGTTGTCCGCAACCCATACAATATCTTTTGCAGTCTGGTTGACCATGGGAGATGTGACATTTTTTTTAACTTCAATTTTATTGTCTGTACCGTTCTCTCCGCCTGTCCATTGGACGCAGGATGATATGGGGTACCAGTATATGTCTAATACCATTCTGTTTAAAATATTGACTTATCTCTTCTGACGCAAACGCTTTTCCGTTATCGCTCACTATGGTGTCTGGCAGCCCTTGTTCAGCAAATATCTCATCTAACTTATTAATTACCATACTTGAACTTTGCTCATTAACTATTTTGACCTCCGGCCATTTTGAGTATGAGTCAATTAATATTAAGAAAACTTTGCCCATGAAAGGCCCTGCAAAATCAATATGCAGCCGGGACCAAGCCTTTGGTGGGGTAATCCATCTGTGAGTCACTTTGGCTGGCATATTCCTTACTTCTCTACAAGTTTGGCAATTATGTATCAAGCTCTCTATATCTCTGTCGAGACCAGGCCACCAAAAGTAACTCCTTGCTATTGCTTTAGTGATGACTATACCATCATGATTGCTATGGAGCTCTTTAAGAACGCTTTCACGTAGCTTCAGAGGCACAATTACTCTACCTCCCCACAATATACAGTCATTATATTCTGTTAATTCATCCCGTCTTACATAATAATCTCTATATTTATCTTCTACTGTACTTGGCCAACCATTCCTAATCCAGAACATCACCTTTGCTAATATACCATCGGTCTTACTCAATTTAGCCACATCCTTAGCCGTCATCTGTAACTCAACTGGTGTCTCATTGAGCAACAAAACATTCACCTCTTGCAGCTCTTCTTCTATTCCACTGCTTTCAGGACCAGGCCATCTACTTAGGGCATCAGCATTCCCAATTTTTTTCCCTTCAACATATTGTAACTCGTAATCGTACGAGTTTAACAATAAAGCCCATCTTAACATCCTGGGTGATATCACATTAGGTATTGGCTTCTTTGGGTCAAATATACCCAAAAGTGGTTTATGGTCCGTCTGAATGACTATCTTACGGCCAAAAATATATGAGTAAAATTTCTGTACTGCAAAAATAATGGCAGCAGCCTCTTTATCAATCTGCGAATAATTTCGTTCATGAGAGCTCATTGTCCTGGAAGCAAACATGATTGGTTTCAAAGAACCGTCCTCCATCCTGTGTTCCAGAACCGCACCAAGACCGTACTGCGAAGCATCACATGTAATAACCACTGGTTTCTTTAAACCATAATGTACTAATGTGTTCCCTGTAGTCAACATTCTTTCTAAGAGACTAAAAGCTTGTTGGCAATTTGGTGTCCATACCCATTTGGCTCCTTTCAACAATAACTTGTACAGTGGTTCTGCTACAGTTGCTTTCTGTGCTATAAATCTGTCATAAAAATTCAATAAACCAAGAAAAACCTGCAACTCCTTTACATTTTTTGGTGCTGGCGTCTCCATTATAGCCTTGATCTTGTCTCCACAAGGATGCAGCCCATTGGCATCAATCACATGGCCTAGAAACTCCACGCTTGCCTTCCCAAATTTGCACTTCTCCTTGTTGACTCTAAGCCCGGCTTCCTTAAGGATCTGTAAGATGTGTTGAAGTCTGTCACTGTGTTCTTGTATTGTGCATCCGGTGACCACAATATCATCCAGCAGTACCGCTGCTCCTGATACGCCTGCCAATAAGTTGCTCATCATGCGCTGAAAAATTCCAGGACAGGCTTTAACCCCAAATGCTAATCTTTTACACCGAAATAATCCTTTAGGAGTATTTAAAGTAAGTAATTTTGAAGTTTGTTCATCAACTACAACCTGGGTGTAAGCTTGCTCTAAATCTATCTTACTGAAAATAACTCCTCCTTGCAAAACCGCAAAAGCTTCATTTAAGGTTGGCAGAGGGTAAGTATCAGTCTCAGTAGCCATATTCACTGTGGCCCTGTAATCCCCACAAAGCCTGACTTTCCCATTCTTCTTAATGATAGGTACTATAGGACTGGCAAACTCAGAATGACTGACAGGTTCCAAAACATCTTCTGCAACTAATCTGTCAATCTCTTGTAACACTCTCTCTTTAATTGCAAACGCCACAGGCCTACACTTCAAAAACTTTGGTTTCGCCTCGGGTTTCAAAGGTATGGTTACTACTGGGCCGGTGTACTTTCCTAAACCAGACTGAAAAACTTCTTTATATTTTTCCAATAAAGTATCTATATCTTCATCCTCCAATTTCATGTTATATATTCCCTGAATATCTATATTTAACTCTGGAAACCAATCACGGCCCAACAAATCTGGCCCGTTACCTCTCGCGATCAGCAAGTTTAATTTTTTATGTATATTTTTAAACCTTACATCAACTGCCGCTTCTCCTAACAACTCCACCTGGCTCTTAGTCCAGGTTGTTAACCTAACTCTTGACGCATCCAACCTTGGCAAGTTCCCATTCCAAATTTTTCTCGCTGTACTTTCTCTCAACATAGTAAATGCCGCTCCACAATCGACTTCCAACTTGACTAGTCGACCATTTAATTCCACATTTGCATAAAAAGGATCCACCTTGTTCGACACTAAATTACACAAAACATCCTCATACAATCCATTCAACCGACTTGATTCTTTTGACTTACTTTTGTCTCGTGTATCCGAACATACCTCTGCAATATGGCCCTGTTTTTTACACACATAGCACCGACTATATCTGAACCTACAGAAATTTCCGTGCCTTTTGCCACACCGCCAACAATCCTTGCTCGGTTCCAACGGTTTCGCTTTAATTTTATTAACCTCCATTGGCTCGTCACCGCCTGTACCAGCAGGCGCCACGCTAGAGGTCGCTACCGTCGCTGGCGTCGTCATGACTATCACTCCGGCGTCCGCCGTTTCAGCCGTTAACGCCAATTTTACCGCTTGATCAAAAGTTAATGTTGTCTGCTGCAACAATTGTTTTTGCATCTCTTTATCACGAATACCACATACTAACCGGTCGCGCAACGTGCGATCCAAATCGGTAAAATTGCACTCTATAGCCAATTTACGCAAACTAGCCACGTACTCTTTATATTTTCACTGCTCGATTGACACCTCATATGAAACTTATACGATTGCACTATTTCATTTTGTTTTGGATTAAAATGATCGTCTAACGCGGACTTTACAGTTGTATAGGTTATGTCTGCGATCTTTTTCGGTGAAATTAACGACTCAACTAGATCATATAAATCACGACCACAAACTGCAAAGAAATTCGCTTTTTTTAACTCGTCCGTTTGAATACTATTCGCGAGCAAACAATATTCGAACCTATTCACGTAATTTTTCCAATTGTCTTTGTCCATATGAAATTCACTAAATTTTACCGACATTTTATTCATCACACTTAAATCACACTTTTAAACATTCAAACACTATGTTTAAAGCACTTTTAGCGTATTCCCGAATTAAATCCCGTCGCCAGAATGTTACGTACGTGTGCTGGCTTGCTAGCTGGAACCGAACTGGGGGTACCCGCAGATCTTCTCATCTACCCACATGTCAATATAAACGCTTTATTTATTTTTATTTATTCAAAACAAAAACAAATCTATTTATTTTATTACATACATATTCGACGTGACTATTCCATTTTAAATCATTATCAACATTAAGTCCCAGGAATTTAATAAGATTAGCATTATTCAGGTTATGTCCATTATAATTAATGTTTAATGTCAGGTTTGATTTATTAAAATTCATAAAAGTCGTTTTTGATAAGTTAACTTGCATATTATTATGTTGGAGCCAGGTAATTACTGCAGCTATTGTATTATTTACATTAATTTCGTGATCAATTATATGTTCCGTCTTATTATTCGTTACAATAATACTTATGTCATCGGCAAACAAAATACATTTATGAGGGGTAACCATCGGTAAATCATTAATATAGATTAAGAATAGCAATGGGCCTAAGACGCTTCCTTGTGGGACTCCATAATTGTTATTTTTATAATTAGATCTGTGCACTTTCGCTATCTGAGTGCTTTGCAAGCTCTTAATTTCAACACACTGTTGTCTATTATCCAAATATGATGTTAGCCATTTCAAAGCAGGACCTCTGACACCATAACATTTTAGTTTATACAAGAGCAGGTCATGAACAACGAAGTCAAACGCTTTGGACATGTCGAAGAACAGAGCGGTTGTATATCGATAATTATCGTACTGAGTAGTTGCTTCGCGTATCAAGTTGAAAACGGCAAGGGTGGTAGATTTAGATCTCAAGAAACCATGTTGTTCCGGTGTAATGACATTGAATTTGTTAAAGAACTCACTAAGCCGCAAATACATTGCCTTCTCGAATATTTTGGATAATATTGGTATAATCGTAATAGGGCGATAATTTCCAATGTCCTGTTTCGCTCCTTTTTTGTAGATGGGTATTACAATGGACTTTTTTAATTGATTAGGAAAAATACCTGTCTGTAATGAACGATTGATTAGATATGTTAGAATAGGAACTAGTTCTAGGTAACATTTTTTAATTACGTACGTTGCCAGTTCATCATATCCTTCTGCGTTGGTATTTTTGAGCGAGGTTATGATCTTATTTATTTCTTCTCCACAAAAAGGTTTAAGAAATATAGAATTGCTAATTTTATTCCCACCAAGTGTATTCTCCGTTTTATAATTTAATTTATTAGTAGTTTCAATAAAGTAATTATTAAATGTCTCTGCCATTTTAGCTGGGTCAGTAACAGTTACATTATTATGATTAATACACTCTAAATATGTAGCCCTCGCCGAGGACAGCATATTTGCGCCGCTTGTTCTGCTCAGCGGTTGTAGCCGCCGCTCCCGCCTTAACGGAGATCGCCTGTAGGTAGGACGGCGCGAGCGTGTCAACGCAGGTGGCGTCCCATACAAGCGTCCTTCCCAGCCTCCACGGAATAAGTGTCATTCCGTCGGGCCGCTTGCCGTCGTCGCGTGCGATACCGTTCGGCTCTAGGATAGCCGGCACGCTAACGGAAGCAAGCGCCCTCCGGATGACATCATTCAGGGAGGCGTGGCGAGAGATGCGGCCCGCGCTTCTCTGGCAGGACAAGCCGTGGTGGCCCAGCTCGTCAACAATGGAGCCACAGCGACAGCGGTGAGGCTCATTGGTTTTGACTCCCAATCGCAGACTGGTAGCGAGTGTGGTCGTTCTCTCTAGGAGGGTGCCTATGTTGGGGGATGGCAATGCATGGAGCCAGAGCCCCGACTCTGGCTCCGATACGGCTAGGAGACGAGCGCGCTCTGCAGGGCTTTGAGCATTATCAATAAGAGCTTATAGGGTGGCTCTGCAGAGGGGCTTATCCCAAAGTTTTTGGGAATGAACGAAGGCTGGGATTGGATTTTCCGGGCAGGCTTGCGTCCAAGCATTTTTGGCCTCGATCTGTATTTGGATGCAGATATTGTCGGCGGGAGGGAAAAAATTTAATTGGCGAGATCTTGCGTGCTGTGGAAAGGGGACAAAAAAGCTGGGAGGGCAACGCTGACAACTTGCCGGATGCCCAGGCCGCCATGACGGATTGGCAAAGACGCCTGGGTCCAGGCACGGTTGTCCAGGTTGATATTGATGATTGATGAAAGTGTGAGTTTAAGGACGGAATCTAGGGGTTCGATGAGATGAGGGTATTTCCAGACGGGGCTGCATCTAAGTATGTATGTGAATTTGGGCACAATAAGACAAAATTTAATGATTACTAACGCCATGTGTGCGCTGATTTTTAGAAGGCGGTCCGAATAAGCTTTGTGAGTATTTAAATGTTCGCTAATGATAGGTTCTATGGATTCCGGGAAGATAGGGGCACCAAGGAGTCTAAGAGACACATCTTTCTTATTAGCAATCAGGTGTGGTGCATCGGGCTCCGGGGGTTCAGGCAGGCGGAGGGATGCTGCTGGAAGTGGATGCTTTGACGTTAATGCTGCGACGGTGTCGGGGCAGTCTGGAGCAACAACGTCGCTGGAAAAAAGCATTTGAGCGGCTCCCTTAATGTTCCCGTCAATAATTTTTTGCTCGACTACTTTAAATAATTTTGATTCGTCTTTCGGCCCGCGATTTGGTTGAGGGCGAGGAGCTGGATCTGTGGGGTGGATGCAATTCGATTTAATTTTTTGTGTGAGAGTATATTGTCCTTACTGTCGGTGGTGTGCAGAATTTGGAAACAGAAAGAGAAAAGCTGGATCCAACAATCGATAGTATTTTCGTTAACAGTTTTTGAGATTTTTTGGCTCAAAGCGTTTGCCACGGAGATGCGTGCTCCTTTTGGAATTCTTCTGACGATGGCGGATAGCATTTTTTTGTTCGCCTAGCCAGGATAGAAAATTATCTGTTGTCTCTAAGTCAGGTGTGTTAAGGTTTACTGGGATATGGGTAGGTCATAGCCCTGCATTTGCGCATTGTGTCTGAGTCTGGTGGATGCGCGTGATATGGATGTTCAGACCCTTGCTTCCTTTGTATGGGCGGGACTGGGGGCAAAGCGGGCACTGTACGAGAGTTCCAGTGACGCTGTTGTGGGAGACATTTTGGTGGGCGGATGAGGATGGAGTCTGCGACATGGGCTGAGGAGCATTCACTAACTACTACACACTAAACTAAATGATATTTCTAAAGGACAGTAAGAAATAAAAATATATAAAAACCGGACAAGTGCGAGTCGGACTCGCCCACCGAGGGTTCCGTACTTTTTAGTATTTGTTGTTATAGCGGCAACAGAAATACATCATCTGTGAAAATTTCAACTGTCTAGCTATCACGGTTCGTGAGATACAGCCTGGTGACAGACAGACGGATGGACGGACGGACGGACGGACGGACAGCGGAGTCTTAGTAATAGGGTCCCGTTTTATCCTTTGGGTACGGAACCCTTAAAAGGAATATAAAACACCGCCACTCCAATGTATATTTTGTACAAAATTTCCGGAAAAGAGCACACTACCGTAGACCGGGGTGATTTTGGAAATTTTGGGGTTACTTTGATAGATTTAAAACGGCCATAGAATTACCAATATTCATTATTTACTGAAAATGTTCCTGTAACTAGTTAGATTACTATATATTCATATTCACCTACTGTAAAAAATCTCGCATAAATGTATATTATGGCTTAAAAACTACAATTTTAAAGTCGCCGCTGCATTTGAAAGTCACCCCGTTCTACCGTACTACAGATACTGTAGGTAAAGGACCGTGATATGAAAAAACTTGTAAGTAAATAGATGCACTGATTCACCGTATTTTGCATTCGCACTATTTAATGCTAATGTATTGTAATCTTGAATAATTAGCAGCAAATTTATTTGTAAACATTTCAATTTTCACTCATGACACTAAATGTCAAACGTAAAGATATCCGCAGGCGCCGCAGGCCCGCGCTGCGGTCTCCGCAGAGACTGTGTCGCGATGCCGCTTGTCTATTGCGAATCGAATCTTGAGAGATATTTGTAAAGCCTGACAACAAGTTTATTTGACCCTCGCCATTTTGCGGATTTTCAATGGTACTAATTTCTTTTACTGGCAACAAGTACTCTTTGACAACGAACGTTGGATGTCATCGAATGTCACTGATGTAAACAAACGGAAAATATCTACGAATATATTCAAATATAAACGGTTTTATTACAAAAATCCCAAAAATATTTACCAAAGATGCGAAAAAATTGTAGTGAATGCAATCAAATACTTACAGCTTAAAAAAGACGAAGGATTACATACCATTCCAATAAACAATGTTTTCAAGTTGGTTGTTGACATGACCGGTATTGACATTTTATAGTGCGGTTTTTTGAACTGGTTAGTTGTTTGGTTTAAACTTTAATATTTCATTTAAGGTTTATGTAGATCGACGATAAAAATTCTATAATCGAATTGGAGACTGAACGTTTTATAATCGAGGTTGGTGGTCCTGAAAGCGACACAACATCTGATGAAAATCAGACTTAATCAGAGTCAGAAAACGAAGAATATATTAATATTGAATATTTAGAATCAGATTTTGACGAATAGGTAAATTGAAAGAACCGTCTTTCTCCGAATTCTCTGTAAGCAATGTTTCTGACATTATACGAGTATCAACATGAAGCCAATGCCCACTACCCCGACTATACATGACGTACGCACATTATTGCCATACGTAAGCTGTTTGCAGCGACACTATCTCAGGGTTAAATAAACTGTTGTCAGGCTTTAAAATTAAAGCATATATGATTATTTTATTAAAATATATGTGAGAGCAATAGCTTAGACATGTTGATCCGTTGCCATGACGTTCTTTTTTCGTTCTACTTACATATGTTGAACTTAACATATATGTACCTACAGTGACAGTCCGGATAAGAATTAAACATGGGCGTATTAAACGGGTTCTACTGTATTTAATTAACGGATAATCGCCAAAATCGAAAAAACACAACTCTTTACGTTTTGTGTGGTTGGCCCCCCCATATGTACCTACATTATGTATATACCTGACCTAAGTAGATATAAGTTGTTCATTATGACCTACATATATTCACCTCTCATAGTACCTAAAATACTGCTATTTTTAACAGTTTTTAAATGTGTCTTGGATAGATAGTTTAGATTCCAATTATATATTTATGTAGGTATATAATAATCTAAGCAGTTTTAAGCGGTAAACCTTAGATACAGAGTGGTCCAAACCTTGACGTCCAAAAATTTTTTTAGATTCCTCACGTCGTGGGCTATCAGAATATACCCCATGTATGTTAGCCGATTTTTCGTAGTTTTCGAGTTATGATTTTTTAAACTTTTGACTTTTGTTATGTAATTCCGGGGTTCCCATCAGGGTGGCTAAAAAATAACTGCATTCCTGTTGCCAGGGAGGTTTTAGGATTATACTGAGCAACTTTTACTATGGGAACAACCTCTATATCGCGAAAAAAAATTTGGCTGTTTCATACATTTTGGCTGGTCCATTTTCTATGGAAGGGTAAATTTTTTTTTTTTCGCGATTTAAGGGTTGGTCCCATAGTAAAAGTTGCTCAGTATAATCCCAAAACCTCCCTGGCAACAGGAATGCAGTTATTTTTTAGCCACCCTGTATGGGAACCCCTGAATTACATAACAAAAGTCAAAAGTTTAAAAAATCATAACTCGAAAAGTACGAAAAATCGGCTAACATACATGGGGTATATTCTATTAGCCCACGACGTGAGGAATCTAAAAAAAAAATTTTGGACGTCAAGGTTTGGACCACCCTGTATAAGCGACATTATCTAGTTAAATCAGCTTAGTTGTACGGAAATAATAAATTCTAAATTTATTTATTGAAATATTGTAATAGGTTCATCAAATCTTAGGTACCCTTACACTGTTTATTTTCTTATTACCTACGAGCCCCGATGTATATTATGTAGTTCGTCTAGTTCCACACAAAAAATTTGTTTATTCTAATAAATTTTACACATGTGAACATAAAATGACCCAGTAATGGGAACCATAATAGTAATGTTTAATCTAGTTTATTTTGATCGTATAATAAAATTGCATGAGACTTTTATTGCCCGTCAAATAAAAAATAAATAATCGTTTTTTTTTCTTTCAGTACAAAGGGTATTTCTTGTATTTGGATTTAGTTATTGAAGAATATTACCATATAAAATTAAACTACATTAGTATAAGCATTAAATATTAGTGATTTTTAAACTAATATATTTTTGTACAAACACAAGAACCTCAAAAAATGGTCTGACTAGACGTAGAATGAGAGTAGGTTCCTCGGGTTTATAGTTGACAGTAACCTTAACTGGAAGCACCATGTTGACAGCGTCTGTGACAGATTAGGTAGTGCAGTCTTTGCGTTGCGAAAGATGAAGCCACTTATCTCGAAGGAAGCTCTAAAGCTGGTGTAGTTTGCTCACTTCCATTCTATTATGTCGTACGGCTCGCTCATTTGGGGTAACTCCACTGATGCCAAAAGAGTCCTGATAGTTCAGAAGAGAGCAATTCGTACACTTGCTGGAGTAAAACAGAGACACCCATGTAAAGAACTTTTTATTTCGGAACGCATAATGACTCACTACTCACAACACCTGTTTGACGTAATAATATATGTCAGAAATAATATTGCTCAATTTTCTCGTGTAGATTGTCCAGGTAAACAACTGCGTAACACGGGTCGTCTTAGGACAGTTCCTCGTCGCTTGGTGCTTTCAAAAAAACCGGGCAAGTGCGAGTCGGACTCGCGCACGAAGGGTTCCGTACCATAATGCAAAAAAAAAAAAACGAAAAAAAAAGCAAAAAAAAAACGGTCACCCATCCAAGTACTGACCACTCCCGACGTTGCTTAACTTTGGTCAAAAATCACGTTTGTTGTATGGGAGCCCCATTTAAATCTTTATTTTATTCTGTTTTTAGTATTTGTTGTTATAGCGGCAACAGAAATACATCATCTGTGAAAATTTCAACTGTCTAGCTATCACGGTTCGTGAGATACAGCCTGGTGACAGACGGACGGACGGACGGACGGACGGACGGACGGACGGACGGACAGCGAAGTCTTAGTAATAGGGTCCCGTTTTACCCTTTGGGTACGGAACCCTAAAAAGGAACCCGATTAGTGGGCCTATCGGACCTACTTATTTCGAGCACTTTCAGGCGTAAATTGAGAAACCTTATGTTGGAAAACCCCATGTACTCAGTAAAGGAGTTCATGGAAATGACATTTTGATTCAGGAATTGTTTTATTGTTATTGTTTCTTATTGACATTGTTTTCTTTATCATAAAGACGATCCTTATTGGGAGATAGGTACTACATATGTTATTGTTTTTTATATTGTTGTGTTGACGATTCTTATTGGGAGATATTATTTGTATTTTGTCTGTGAATTTATATTTTGAATTTGTAAGTATTTACCTACTTACTTTTATTCTAATTGTGTTGACAATCCTTATTGGAGCTATAATATTATTTCATTATTATTGTTATTATTTTCATTTTTATCTTATTTTACTTTGACGATCATGATAGAAATTGTTATATTTTTGACATCAATGCAAACTTATTATGTAATTGTCTTTCAAGAAATAAATCATCTAATCTAATCAGTTAATATTTTCTTCGGGTTGGTGTGGTGAAAAATGTTGTGTTTCACTCGGGGGCAAATTTGTTTAACCCTCGTGCTTTGAAACCCTTAAAAAGCCCTTAAACCTTTGAAAAAAAAAATATTAGCACGACTGGTTAAACAACAACTTTGCCCCCTTGTAAAACAAATAACTATTGTTTTCTTTAATTATTTGATTGAGTTATTTTACGATAATCTTTATTACCATCGAATTATTACAATTATTTATTTTCCAACAGATCGGCCAGGATGATAGCGACTGGTGGCAAAATACTGGTGGTGATAACCGTCCTGCTCATCGTAACGCTCTGCGTCACGGCTGCGGGATTAATGAAATCAGTCACTAACGCGAAGCGTAGCCCAGACTCATGCCACCCTCTGGTGATCGCCCACCGAGGAGCTAGCGGCTACGTGCCCGAACACACACTCGCCGCCTACGGCCTAGCCATCATGATGGGTGCTGACTACGTCGAACCCGACGTCGTCATGACCAAAGATGGACACATGGTGGCTAGGCATGACAATGAACTGGGTCTAACTACAGATGTCAGTCAGCGCTCTGAGTTTGCCGACCGTCATCGAACTCAAAATGTAGATGGAAGTGAATTGACAGGCTGGTTTACCGAAGACTTTACCCTTGATGAACTTAAGACATTGCGAGCTATTGAACGTATACCTCAGAACCGACCTGGCAATGCACGAATGGATCGTTCGTTTGACATTCCTACTGTCCAGGAAATTATTGACTTAGTGAAAAGCTTGGAAATAAGTCAACACCGAACCATCGGTATTTATCCTGAAATCAAGCACAGCACTCACTTCCAGCGTCTGGGACTAGCAATGGAAGCACCTCTTGTGCAACTTCTACACAACAATGGGTATGAAGGACGTGATGCTCCTATATATATCCAATCATTTGAAGTTAATAACTTGAAGGAGCTTAAAAAGATTACGGACCTCCGGCTTCTTCAGCTTTACAGCAGCGACACATCTTCTCAACCTTTTGATCATGCTACACTAGGTACCAATCTCACATATGGCGCAATGGCTACAGCAGAAGGACTAAAAGATGTAGCGTCGTACGCATATGCAGTCGGCCCCGACAAGAGTTACATCATTCCACGCGACGAAAACGACAACCTTGGTACCCCGACTACGTTCGTGGCTGACGCCCATGCGGCAGGTTTGAAGGTGCATCCTTACACGTTTCGTGCTGAAAATCCTTTTCTGCCAGCTGAGTTTCGTAGCAGCGAACAATCTGACTCAGCTATTGGTAACTTTACGGGAGAGGTTAGCGCTTTTCTGGCGGCAGGTATAGACGGTCTTTTTGCTGACCAGCCTGACATACCCGTTCGTTTGCGGGGACCATGTCTTTAAAAGCTATTTCATAGAGTAGGATATGGATAATAATATGGACATGCAAACTTGGTATTTCACTGTAGGTAAAAGATCAGGGGGGTACAGCGATCTCTATCACTCCATTATTGGCAAGGACAAGGAAATTGACACAAAAGAAATTAGTATTAAAAAAAAGATTGGAATACTTTCATTTTGTGTAGATATGTATATCCCTACTTAATATGATAAATGCGAAAGTAACTCTGTTTGTTACCACTTCACGCATAAGCCCCTGAAAGCGACTTACATGATGAAATTTGGAATGGAAATACATAGTTAGGTATCCGGGGAAGGACATAGGATATAGTCAATCATCATCATCATTCCACGCAGATGAAGTCCTATAATAATATTTACTTAAAAGTTTATTCTAAGACGTAATGTATTGTAAATTTAGTTATTGGTACAGTGGGACAACCAACGTCAATTTCAATGACGATAGCGTACATTTTGTACAAGTTGTTAAACAAAAGTTTTATCTTTTGAGGAGTACAATACATATTTATGTTTTAATTAGTTGCTCGTGTTATAGGATCCACGCGGTATCTATACCCCTATAAAAAAGCCCAGTTGAGTTCCTAGCTTCCTAGTTTCAGATGCGTCACACATGTAAGTACGGCATGTACCTACCTATGAAAAAAAATATATACATTCTATACGGGTCAAACACATTTTAGAAAATGGTCACTTCTGTGGACAATACGGTTAAATTTAACAACTCTCCCGTTTCTCTTATTTGACTCTCAACTACTGGAAAAATGTATCTCCACCCTATAAAAGTGAGGGGTAAAAAAATCGCTTCAGATTTCCTAAGCTTGCGATGTCTACAGGAAAGACTCTGAAGAGTCTGTTTTTATCATCCATATATAATGGCAAATTCTCTCCTTTATTTAATTAATGTTTTATTTTGTTGTAGTTAAATGGACATTGTATTTCATGATTTATTTAGTGTTATAATTCAAATTCAAATAATTTATTTCAGAATATTATTTATGCTTCTACTCTATGTATTCAAACACAATTGACATTGTTTATGAATAAATATCTTGTATCTTGTAAGACGCGAACGAGAGCATACTATATAAAATGTACATGTTACGGTTAATTACCTTAGGTATCTCAATTTCGGTTGAGCGTAAATTGTAAGTACCTAGGTAGGATTATTAAGATACACATTGTTATAATTATGTAGGTACGTAATTAAACTAATTAAAGATGAGTACCTTAAATTGTATATGAAAGTCATGAAATTGAATGAATGTGTTGAAAGTATTAAGTATAAAACAATCAAATAAGTTATTATTTAATAGTTATTTGTTTTACAAGGGGGCAAAGTTGTTGTTTAACCGCTCGTGCTAATATTGATACCCGAGCAAGCGAAAGATCCCAAAGTTGAACCACGAGCGTAGCGAGTGGTTCGAAAATGTAATCTTGAGCGTTGCGAGGGTTTCAAAGCACGAGGGTTAAACAAAATTTGCCTCCGAGTGAAACACAACATTTTTCACCACACCAACCCGAAGCAAATATTTAATGTAAAATATCAAACCAAATCAAATCCAAATAAATGTTTTTAAATATTTATCATCCAAAATCATCATTTAAAAGTCAATTCTACCAGCAAACATAAGAAAACAACTCAAAATTTGCATTTGATTACTTTGCCTCACATGTGAATAAAATGCAACTTTGCTATCAGTTTTTGAAGTGCAAAGTAAGCCTTTCCGAGCTGGTGTGGTGAAAAGGTCGTTTTTAATAAGTTTTACCAACCCCCGCCCCGCCCGACCACAATGCTACCGTGATGGTATAACCATACCAATGGTACCATTGTAGTTCAAACTCATTTTGGTACACGCTTTTATAGCTGACTGTACTTTTCTTTCCACAGTCAACTTATAATCATCGAGACAATTCTAAAAACCCCAAACTTGCCCCAAACGCAGGTCAAATTTAACTTGCATGATTTGACCCGTACAAACAGTTACATACTTACATAGGTACATTGCAAGTAAAAGCTTGTAAAATTATGAATGTGTGGATTAACTAAATCATCCAAAATTTAAATCTATGAGATAGTTACCCAACACCAGCGCCACCGCGCCACCTTTCGAATAGTGTCTTCTATGCTTGCTTTTAGCTTGTACAACAGTTACTAGAAATAAAATAAAGATGTCACCACTGAAGCCATTCATTTTTTTAGTTTACAACGCGGAAACACCACAGAGAATCACTTCGTTCGGTCGTGGGTCTATTTTGTTTGCTCTCTTTATGCACAAAGTATAGCGATGGCGATTGGGCGATGGCTAAATAATGACTGAGAGTGAATGAATACCTTTACATATTTGTCCGCAATGGCAACATTGAATGAGCGAAAAAAGGAAATGTTTGACTACTATTCTCTTTGGTGGAGTCTTGTCTTGATCAGTAGGGCTACCGCCAATACCGAAAATCGTCAATTGCGGGCATTTTTCTCTGTCACTCTTATTACGCCTTCATTGGAGTAAAAGAGAAAAATGCCCGCAATTTGCGAACTTCGATTATCGCGGTTACAGCCGTTCGGTTTCGGTGTTCAGTTAACTTCAGTTCATTCCACGTTCATTCCGTTCATTCGTATCATCAGTCAATTCACTTCAATCAGTCATCAGTCAGTTTGACAAACATCATTATCGTAAAAATATAGTAAAAATACTAATAACGTATTGTAAAGTGTGTGACGTTTCTATTTCAATCTACTCACTGTTTGCTGAACATTTGCTGATGTGAATTCAGTAGAACGTAGTGATTATAAGCTTTTTGGCATTCAGTATTTGTTTTTAAACATTTTGCCGAAATGTGAGCACTAAGAATTATAGAATATTCCTTTCAGATATGTTAAGGCAATCTTTAAAATTCAGAAAGACAATAACCATAACATGTATCTTGTCTTTACGTAAGTACACATGTTTTTTTCTATGATAAGGTGCGATGTTGCACTAGCTGTAATACTAGAAGATTCTATTCTACGGGTATTAACCACCTGTTTTGTATCTTGTAATTAGATATAAATATATGCTCAGTATCACAGACCACGTCTTTTTCAGTGTTTTTACTATTTCTAATACTTACGAAAGATAAATATGAAGAAGGGACACACAAAGATAACCAAAGACTAATTGTCAATTCACCAGAAATAACCTATGACCAGATAAAAAGAATACCAGTTAGGTTTGAGAATACAAACATGGAGAATCCTAAACCAATACAATCTAATGAGGCAGTGGATAGTACAAAGCGTCAGCTGCAGGATGCGCAGGCTAGAATAGAACAATTAGAGAAGAAAATTGCTATATTAGAGGGAAGGGTACCACAAAAATATCCTGAAGTAAAATACTTGGGTTACAAAGAGAGAAGGCGCATTTTGGTAAGTTAAAACGGTGGACAGAGCTTGGATGCACTCCTCGATAATGGCTTTAGGGAGAAAAAACATTTGTTAACTTGCATGTATATAGAGTCTGACGAAGCTAACTGCATGGCATTTGTGATGACAAAGTGTGACAACTCATCATTGATGTCAAATTTCTATGAAAATATGACATTTATAATGACACTCTCACTTTGTTCTATTCAAGTTCATGCAAAGTTAGCTTAGAGTTTAGACCGACTAACAAATTACTTTATCTGTATACTGTGGCTTTGTCTGTATGTTAAGGATATATGTGTGTGTGTGTGTGTGTGTGTGTGTGTGTGTGTGTGTGTGTGTGTGTGTGTGTGTGTGTGTGTGTGTGTGAATATTAAAATAATTTAATATTTATTCACTATTTGACATCTCACTGCATTTTCATTTCAGGTAACAGGTGGAGCTGGTTTTGTAGGGTCCCACCTGGTAGATGTTCTTATGATGCAAGGCCATGAAGTAATAGTTGTTGACAATTTTTTCACTGGTCGCAAGCGCAATGTTGAGCATTGGTTTGGCCATCGTAACTTTGAAATGATTCACCATGACATAATCAACCCGCTATATGTCGAGGTATTTATTCTAAACACTTAGGCAGTAGCAAATCAAATCAGTTTGATGTACTAAATCCATCTTAATACAACTGTTGTTTTTATAATTGTTCTTTTATTTTAGGCTGATGAAATATACCACTTGGCTAGTCCTGCTAGTCCACCTCACTATATGCAAAATCCTGTGAAGACAATTAAAACTAATACATTAGGGACTATTAATATGTTAGGTGGGTGTCAAGAAATATATTTACTCATAGAACTTATATCTACTGCATGACTAATTTGTTAATAATTTTTATTTGTTATTACAGGGCTAGCACGCAGAGTTGGAGCAAAAATTTTAATAGCCAGTACTTCTGAAGTGTATGGTGACCCAATGGTTCATCCTCAACCAGAGTCATATTGGGGCCATGTCAATCCAATAGGTAATTATATTAAAATCCATAACATTTCTATACCCTCTAATTACAACAACTCAAAAATAATCATTATATATGTATCAGCCACATGTATACACTTAAAGTTGGTAAAATGAGTACAGGTATATTTTGTAACATTCGATACAAACAACCTATTATGTTTTTATTGTTGTTGAGTATACTAAATATGTATTGTTTGGTAATTTAAGAGAATAATTTCTAATAACGACTCCGTTTTAGGGCCAAGAGCGTGTTATGATGAAGGCAAAAGGGTTGCAGAAACATTAGCATATTCATATGCAAAGCAGGAAAATGTATCTGTCAGAGTTGCCAGAATCTTTAACACCTATGGACCAAGAATGCATGTGTCAGATGGGCGTGTGGTGTCTAATTTTATCATGCAAGCATTACAGAACTTAACTATCACAGTAAGTTATCAAATTAGTGGGTGCATACCGACAATCCATTTTATTTTTTTGGCTGCACAATAATAGACCAGAGGAAGTGGTTGGAAGTAGTGTTGTTAAAAGACTAGTCTTGAAGACTTAAACCTTAAAGACTTTCAAACCTTGAAGGTTCAAGCATTGAAGACTCAAGCGTTAAAGGTTTGAGCTCAGAAATGGTTCAGAACCTTAACGACTCAAGCTTTTTATGAGCTCTAAGAGTAAGTCTTTAAGACTCGGGCTTAATAGAGAGCTCAAGCTTTATAAACTCGGGCCTATTGAAAGCTCAAGCCCCCGAACCTCGAAGGCCTGAGTCAAGCGTTAAGAGCTCAAACAATGAGCATTATAGGCAGAAAGTATTATTGTGTATTTATTTTTAACCCTTAATTTGACGGTGTCCGGTGTGGCGGTCTACCTAGTTTTTAGGGTTCCGTACCCAAAGGGTAAACCGGGACTCTATTACTAAGACTCTGCTGTCCGTCCGTCCGTCCGTCACGTCACCAGGCTGTGTCTTAAGCTTTTAAGACTTAAATGCTACAAACCTTATAGACTTAAACCTTCAAAGCTTAGGAGGCTTCAAAGCTTGAGGCCTAAAGACTCGAGGTTTCTGTGCTCGTAAGCAGCAACGCGAACTTATCAAGTTGAGGCTTATATGGTCGAGGCTTCTAGACTCAGAAGTCACGACTCGAGTCTTGTAGTTTACGGTGAGTTTACGCCTCGAAGCTTAAATTCACAACATTAGTTGGAAGGCATAAAGAAAAGGCAGCCATACAAAACATCAAATTGTTTGATCACAATCACATTGAAACATCAGGGGCCTATTTCATAATAAAATACAAGCAAATTCAATTAGTGATTTCACATATAAAATCTGGTCAGCTTTTTTATATTCCCACTTAGTCTGTGTACGAAATATATTTCAGGTATATGGCAATGGGAAGCAAACCAGATCATTCTGCTATGTCTCGGATCTTGTAAATGGTCTACTGTCACTAATGGCATCGAGTTATACTCTGCCTGTTAATATAGGAAATCCCGTGGAGCATACAATAGAAGGTAATTTTATTTCAGTGTGGTTCTAACCAGCCAATGGCTCACTTGAAAGGTGGCTAAAGAGAAAACGCAAGTTAACCACGGGGGCCTAGCCAAGATGGAAGGTTGTCTCATATTTTCTTAGCCTGTATCTGTAAGTCAATGTATGAGTAGCAATACGTTTTTTTATGACACGCAGGCAAACGGCCCCTAAGTGCACTTTGTTTAATAGAAACCTGCTTTGAATTGTATCGCGACTTTCGCCACAAACATGATATATTTTCTAGAGCTTTTATTTAATTAGAAATTAGGCTGCGAATATGCTATTTTCCATTATTGTCCTAGTTTGAGACCCGTGTGGCTAGATAATTTAATGGTATTTAAAAGCGCCTGGGTAAATTAAATTCTGTCATACAAAGAAAATTTGAAATATTTATATCTGTAAGCTTAATTAGCACAGGAGCACGGCGACAATATCTCGCCCGTGAGATAGACGGGTAGTCATCTCGCGGGCGAGATACTGTCGCGGCGCTCCTGTCCTAAGCCTCCAGTGTGCAGTAGAAACTCGTAACGTATCGTGTAGGCCTCCGCAAGTGATTATTATTTATGTTCTAGAATTCGCGATGATCATAAAGAACATAGTGCCTGGGTGCCGTAGCACGGTGTCAACAGGAGCGGCTGTGGAGGACGATCCACAGCGACGGCGACCTGACATTACCCTCGCTGAAATGCAGCTTAATTGGTCTCCTAAGGTTCGTACACTCAATTATCACACAATAAGAAACCACAAGGTTCTGCTGCCTGATGATGATGTGTAACTACTTATGACCAACCTGACTTTAAGTTGATGCCGCGTATATATACGCAGTGAAGTGTCATACCCCTTACTTAGCGACCTCTTACAAACCTCTATTAAATATTGTCTCTTTCTAACACACGGAAATGTCAAAAGGACGGATAGGGACAAACGATTATCAACAGCACCGGGCCGACGAACGGCCGTTCATACATTTTATCGAGTTCAACCACCACCTCTCCCCGAGCCTTATTTTGCTGCGTACGTAAAAGTTTTCTATTACCTATTATTTTAATTATTTAGATTTCATTTGTTTAAGAAGTACAAGTGCTTTGTTTCTCGAATAGGTCACAGGGGTAACAATATTGAAGTGTTTGTAAGGTCAATATTGGGAAGGAAAACACTGATTTAGGGGTGACACATTCTTAATTTTACAGGTTTCCCTAGAGGAAGGATTACAGAGAACAATCGACTATTTTAGAGAAGAATTGTCGAGAACAACATTTTATAACAATCAAACATATATGGACACAAAAATTAAAGGTTCTCATTAAGACATAGGTACATTAAGTATATGGAATGGATTTATGTAGTTATGGATTTTTGTAAATGTGATATTAAACTATTGACTGTACAATGTTTCACATGTTGTTTTTTTATTATTCAATAAATACAAAATATCATATGGTTTACGATCGTTTTATTGTTTCCAATTCTTTCTCATAAATAAGTATAGTTGTAGGTTAATATTGACTAGAAGTTATGTTCCGGCGCGCTTCCCGAAGCCGAAAGCCCCAGAGGAATTTTGGGGCTAAGGGAGTGGGGTATACGCTGAATCCTTGTACCGGGCGGAAGCTGGGGCAAGATTATTTAACGGGGAGAATGCTCGCACGCGAAATATTGAAATAAAAGAAAATCTGTCCAAGGAGAGGAGACACAGCATTTTTCTATTAAAATTGATTTAGAAATTCAGTACCTAACTAAAACGAAATTTACGGATATTGCAAATGATGCAAATAAGAAATGACATAATTGCAATGAGCATTTCATATTATATGGCAGTGATTCAGTTTAATAACAAATTCTATCCTATTATCAATGAAAAACTCTAGCTTAATTTCCAGTTATGATATATTTATGTGGTTCAAAGCCGGCTTCTTAATGTTTTGGGAACAGAAAAAACACTGGAACCTGAATCACTATACGTAAGCCTCTATTCGCATGTGTTTTTCTGCGAACGATGGCATGTGTTATGTGCATGCAACTGCCTTTTGCTGTTTAAACATACAACACCACATTGTGAATATTGTGATTTCGCCATCACTCATAACAGTCGTAACATGCAAGAGTTGCTGCTAAAGCTAAGTGATAAGAATAATCTTAGGAGGCCAATGAATCAAACAGCTATAGGTACTATAGCAAGCTATACATACCTATACCAATTGTTTTAAGGGTGAATACAAAACAAAAAAAATTGTTGTAATTCCCTACTTTCCCTTCTTAAAGTGTAAAGGAAGTCCCTAAAAGAAATTTTTGTTTAAACAATATTTTATCATTAAACGGTCTGATATGTACATCCATATCAAATTACAGATTTATAATAGTACTTGTCAACCCAATATAACTATGCCTCGGACGGGCAGATATAACAAAGCTAAGAATTCCTTTAGTAAATTGGTTGCAAGTGCATATCCTTCTTATTGAATATTTATCAGTATCAATTGGATTAGTAAAAAACTATACCTTTGTTCAGACTTTTTTGAATCTTCTCAGGAACTTAATTACTAAGAAATATTTGACTAGTTGATCCTTCACGTTTTCATGTTGCCAGGACTATTTTCTTTGTTCCTGCTAAATAAATGATGAAGTGAATTACAACATTGACTAGGGCGTGAGTTCCACTTATATTCATAGGCTCCTCTTTCTATGGTTTCAGTTTTGCACAGGTTTTCTCCTTTTGAGTCCACCAAAGCTTTGTACATCTGAAACATATCTCGAGTAGTCTGTTTATGTCTTACTAACATATGATTATGGCATCCTCGTGAAATCCATTCAGTGTCAAATCTGACATCATGAACTCTGTTGATTCCATCCAATGGAGCTGTCCAAACACCCATTGATATATCTTCTGATCGATATGAACTGAAAAAGGCAATTTGATGGGATTAGTACCAATTATTTTTCTGGTTTTTAAAATAGAAATAGAGACAATTTTAGTTAGGTATTACAAATAACTAAGTTCTTAATTAACTATTTAGTATTTACTATCTAGTATCTATGCATCTTTATTTACCTGAGAATTTCTGCATTTTTGGCAATAAAGTCTATGATGTTGCGTGAAATAACATAACCACCACCAAGTGCATATGGCAGATAGTTGTCACACAAGAACCAGTCTTGTTCCTGCCATTTGCCTTTTAGTTGGACGCGAGCATGCCCATTGAAGTATCCCCAATACAGGCCTTGATATTGGGTCACACTAGGCTGAGGAAAGAAGATTTCATTAGTATCATTTAGTTGGTTGGCAGGGGGTGATTACAAAGGGTTTTATTTCTGTCAGCCTTGTTAACTTGAATATTTCTAATCAATAGACATGACTGCTCATAGTGACAACTTGGTTTTTTATCAAAATTTGTGGCTGTTATGTAAAATAATCAGTAATGACCAGTGGCATAGCTAGGCGTGGGTGAAGCGTCCTCGCGCCCAAAGAGACCTCACGTGAAGGCCGTTTGGGCACATTGAAAGAAAAGGGCCTTGCGGATGCGACTTTACCCATGGTTAGGCATCACCACTGGTAATGGCCCACTCCCAAAATCTATCTGTTAATAAAAGGTACCTTGTACCCAGAAACCTTTTGTAAAACAACCATTCTCCTGATATTCACATCTATTCCTTGAAAGTCTATTTGCAGCATTACTTAACTGCAAAATATGACAAGCTCAAAGTTATAACCAGTGATAGAATACAGGTATTATTTTCAAATTAATCAATATTTATTTTTGATACCTTGGTGGCTAAATAATTTGTAATTTTGGATTGTATTCTAATCAAGTGGTTAACAAATCTTCAAATGGAACAGCTGTTTAATTTTCCAGTTTCATATAATTATGTCATTCCATTTTCTACACACCCAATGAGTTCCTGAAAAATAAGAACCCCAAACTCAACAAGGCATGACAATAAAGGGGCAATCTTTATTAAGGGTAAACCTGTACAGTGAAATCTTATTTAAATAACAGTCAATCTTCTTCTTACCTTGACTTGGCTGGAGATATATGTATTGAGAGTATATGAATTCATCTGAGGAGCAAAAGCTTCTAAATCTTTAACAATTAGGTCTACTCTAACAAAGGAGTCGTCGTCACATTTAATAATATACTTTAGATTCTTTACATTTTCATGGAACCATACAAAAGATAGTTTCATTTTCATAGCCAAATTTTCATATTTGTCAGTCAGGTTATCCAACAAAACCATATCATTGCTTCTGATACTTTCTGTTTTTAACATGCTTAATTTTTCAGTGCTTAATCCTTTAGTGCCAACTACAAAGTACACTTTGATGAAATCATGGTTGCTTCGCTTTCCAGTCCAACTGTGGTTCCACTTGTATAATCTTTCTCCATTTTCTAAAAATATATTGGACACAAAGTTTGCCCAGGTGCTACGAATAACATTACGCCGTTCCTCGTTCAAAGGGCTGGTTAGAACAAGCACCGCGTACTCTATACCACTAGTCGCAACTTGCAGTGCAGACACTGGGGTTACACTGGTTACAGTATTCACAGCATTAGCACAGTCAATTCTCAAAAAACACAATGCTATTCCACAACCAATACAAAAGAAAAATATACTAACGCGTATCATACTCTTATGCCTTTTGATAAATATTGCCACCATTATAATAATTGTTCAATATAGTTGATGCTCAACCAAAAATATTTATTATCTTTATCAAGACAAGGTGTATATCAAATGAAAACATCCCAATTTCAACTCAAAATATCTCGTCGCTCTGTCTGTTGGTGTTGATACGAGATCCCACTGTCACGAATAATGTCAATGTCACTGCTGTCACTAGTGTCATGTCAAATAATACAGATAAGGTAATACAATATAAGGAAGAGCGCTAAGCCAAAACTATCAACAGCGACATCTGGCAATTAGGGATTGAACTAGTAGTATTGAACCGAGGAAATATAACGATTTTAATGCGAAATAATTTGAGGCCTTTCATCAAGGCCCCAACGTTCTCTGTTCACTTTGACGGCGCAGCAACTAGTATCACTTCTCTCTCCTCGCTCTTTTAAAAATGCCCTTTGTCAAAAAACATAGACCTAGTATTACATAGATGAGCTATACGCGTGCCTCCGTGAGGGACAAAACACAAGCAAAGCGACAATATTAAAAACACGTTTTCACATTCCTGACAACATACCAAAAACAATCTACGTAATTCGGTCGGGTTATTTGTTGCCCACCATTTAACCAGACTAAATTTTTGGTGGGGAACAAACAAAAAGTGAGACTGTGACAAGGACAAGCAATAATACCGCTTTCTCTGCTACTCCTACTGAAATTTCCATAAGTGCATCTCGTTCGGTCGTTTGGCCCCTCCCCCCGTGTCATCTCTATGTTATTGTTCCTCTATGTCAAAAAAGGACAACCATGCAACCAGTGGTGTAGCTAGCATGGGTGGCACCCGGGGCGGAAATTGTGGATGTCACCCCAAAAATCAATCACAATTGTAAAATAGAATTACATATTTAAAAAAGTAATAGTAATTTATGTTTCATATTCCATAGCTCACAGTTTACTCCATCGCTTTCATTTTAGACTCCATGAACTCTCCCTATATAACTATAGTAATAGTGCACACCCTAGCGCGTGTTGCCTCTGCGCGCGTTCTATGACACAGGCAAGGACAACCGCTCGGTGTAATCCACATTTCATAAGTGTCAAAAGGGCATCTACGTGTTGGCTTGGGCTCCGCGCACGCCTCCCAAAGGTCCGAATCATCATTGTCCCGTGAAAGATATACAAATAATTTATGTTATAAAAAATTGAAAACTTTTTTTGCAAAGTGCGAGATTTGGAAGAGATTCTGTAAAATCCCATATCACAATGAATTTCAAATAGTCCAGAGTCACCCAATTAGAAACAGTGACAAAGATTCTCAATTACAGAAATAATCACATAATAAAAAAAACCTTTCTATGAATAAAAAAACCCTATGAGGCGCCAACATATTATTGTTCCATACCAGGTGCCCACGAGGAACCCGAGAGATTTTAACCACGCATTTCTGAGGCCAAAATAAGGAAAAAATAGTAAAAGAGTTTCGTCAATTGTCAATTTCGCCAAAAAAAAATTGTGTTTCCATTTTTTGTAAGTACGTATTTGTACATAAAATGTAAATGCTATAATTTGTAAAACTGTCACCTAAAAATAATTTTAACTTTTTTTTGTCAATTAGGTACAGAAATAATCACATAATTTAAGGAAAAAACCTTTACAATGGTCCTGAATAAAAAAAAACCCTACGAGGCGCTAACATATTATTGTTACATACCAGGTGCCCACGAGGAACCCGAGAGATTTTAACCACGCATTTCCGAGGCCAAAAGAAGGAAAAAATATTAAAAGAGTACGTCAAATTCTTATTTCGATTTTTTGTACGTATTTGTACATAAAATATAAATGCTATTTGTAAAACTATCACTCAAAAATAATTTTAACTTTTTTTGTAAAACCTAGTTTTTGCAAAGTGTACCTACTTGTCACTTTTTTACATTCTATCAATAAGGATATTTGAACTAGCAGGCCTATTCGGATTTCGAGATAATCACAAGATCTTGAGACGATTTAGAGATCAACTAGATCTACATTTGATATCGACTAGATGTGACTTGGATGTCTAAGTTATAACTTGTCGAAATCGTTCAAGAGGACCTCCAGAATCGCGGAAACGTCAAATCAAATATCTATCTTACAAATATCTTTAAATTATCCGTATCGTAACTTCTTGAAGCATCCAGGATGTGTATGTGTGCGTAGAAACGTGTATGTGTGCTATTTTAGGGATGTGAAAATCGATTTTAATCATGTTATATATCGATAAACGCTGCACAGCGGAACGAAATAGCTATTAATTGAAGCTTCAATATCTTCGTTAAACATAAACATAATTGAAATGCTAATTGATAATGAATATATTAGAATATAATAAAATAATTCAATTATTGCGGAACACATATTTTAGTAGGTATTTATGTATATTAATTAAATATCTGAACTTTCCCTTCGTTCCCTGCTGGGGCGTGACGATAAAATTGTGATCTGATAACCACAATCAAGAATAAAGGCGTTTTTGTTCATTTTAGGTATCGTTAAACCTTTGAAGTAAAATTAAAATTGCAAGAAATGTCGATAGTTTATCGATATGACTTTATCGACATGGCTACAGCAAGGTGGAGTTACATTGTTAATCGTACACCTACACTAAACAAAAGAGGTTACAGTCAGGCTGAAGCAACTAGGAACAAAAAAAGCGTTTGTATGGAATTTGGTGACCTAGCCATAGCCAAAAAAACAAAATAAAACGTCAGTGCTATTTATCTGTCAAGTCAACTGTCATCCACATTGCTTTGTTGCTTGTCATGGCGGTTCGCATGTTTTACTTACGTATATCTTGCAATTTCTTTTTTAAAAGCCTTCGTTATTTTCCAAAAGAACATACAGTGAGTTAATATATTTTGTTTAAATTCCACTGAAAACTAAGTTGTTTAAGTGCGAAATATGTGGCAATTGATACGCTCGCGAAAATCGCAAAAAAGGAAATTTATGGCTAAATTTCCATTAGATGAAGACCGGTAAGTATTGCTTCAGATACTTTTAGCCTTATTTTGGTGTAGCAGGCTATTAACACATCGAAAATTAATTATTTCATATCCACTTTCATTGTGAACTAGGGATGTACTAAAAAAATACAAGTATCGATAACTGCAGCCTAATTTTTTATCAATGTAAATAGTAAATAAATAAAATGTGTGAATTTCCTGATAACTTGCATGCAACATGACTATAATTATTTCTCCGAATATTTTTAGTGGAAAATTATCTATCATCTGTGTATTAATGGAATGGACATTATATTATATATTTATAGAATCTAGTAATAGGGGATATTACTGCAATGTTCTGCCGCCAGAGTGCAGCACTACCGACTCTAGTAAATTCATAGACTAACTTATTCATACTCTGCCTTTAACTGTTTTTTGACAAGTTTTCACAACGATAAATTATGACATTGATGCATCAAGGCGGTTTGTTAACAAGGGCCTACCGGTAAACGCGATAATTGAAATTTAGTTATCTGCCTCTTTATCGCTCGAATATGCAAGTGATAGAGAGATATCGAGTGAAATTTCGATTTTCTTGTTTTGCGGTAGACCCCCAGATTGTGACAGATAGTGGCAGTGGCGCTACCTACGCAGAGTTTTGCGTAATATTCCCTATTATTTAAGATTTTAACCTAAAATATAATAAAATGTATGTGTGTCTGTTTTAATTATTAAATGTTTTCAGATGCAGGCAGTGGGTCAAATAAGTTGTAAAGGAAGACTTAATTTTATTATTCTAGAATATAATATATAGGAAAGAATACATTTAATCAGGTGAACACACATTTTCTTCTGTTACCTGTGGACCGTCGAACCGTCGGGATGTATTTTAAATTAATTGTATTAAATTAAAAAAAAAAAAAACATTTTACATATTTTTATTTTAACAAATAAAAACCGTTTTCACATTAAAGTCCAACCATGTATTAGTCCACTCAAAGAACACTATATATAACATACGACTTAAATGTGGACTCGATTCTAACCTGATTTCGAGTACGAAATTTGTTGCCAGGGACCCATGTTTCAATTCTCCCCAATTTATTGATATCGATAAAATACGCAAGCGTGTAGCATACTACACTATTTAAGTCTGTTATGTTGGTACTATTGTTCTTTGACAGTTCTGCCGTGCAGTACTTAAACAACAGTAAGTGCTACTTTTGCGATTTTTTGTTTTTTCTTGATCTTGGACCACCATGTCAAGACGCACACATGTATATAGTCCACATGCGATTATGATAATGGGAACATATAAAAATCGAAGCATCCATGTACAGTAAATCAGAAGAATTTAGTAAATTATTGCGGTAAAACTAACTAAACTGCAGTAATAAAGTTGTCGGCTGTGAATTTTGAGACTTTACTGATTAAAATACAGTAAATGTCTCACGTTAATCCTATATTAACAAGTAAAGAGAAGTTAATACTTACGCCAAAAACTGTTTAAAATGCAGTACAATATAAATGTTCTAAAATATTTGTACTGTGTTTGAAATGTTTTTGATTTTGCAGCATAATTACTAATTAAAATGCAGTAAACTAAGCTCACTTACTGTGATTTAAACTGTGGTTTCGCTATTTTCAAATGTATTTACTGCCTGATAC
This sequence comes from Cydia splendana, assembly GCF_910591565.1. Taxonomy (NCBI): domain Eukaryota; kingdom Metazoa; phylum Arthropoda; class Insecta; order Lepidoptera; family Tortricidae; genus Cydia; species Cydia splendana. The sequence continues at coordinate 14,314,954 of NC_085987.1, read as the reverse complement.
CTAAGAGATTTAACTAGCTTTCAAGTGTCGTTTCATTTAGATTGATTAACCACATTGTAGGACAAATGTTAAATAATATCGATACCATACCATTGAATGCGGTGCTGTCGATCGTCCTACAGTTGTCAAACACGGTCCTTAATAATCCCCTATCCTCTTAAGGCCCAAGGCCCTACCTATAACACTTATTCAGTTCGATGAAATTTAAATCATATTCAATTGAAACAGAGTCGTTCAATTTTTTTTTTTGTAATAATGGATATTCTTGTATAAATGTATGTGAAAGCTTTTTATTACTAGTATTTTTATTCAGTAGCCTTACCACGTCTTTGACACTGACATATTCGCTAACGTCTGCGTAACTTACTTTCTATACAACATCGGAGGTATGAACGAGATGTATTGTTAGAAAGTTATGCACAGGCTAGCGAATATGTCAGTGTCACGTCAGTGTCAGTTTCGTGGTAAGACTACAAGCATGTAGATGAGAAGATAAAGATCTCATTTTTATTGAATTTGTATGTGACATAGGCACAAGTTAGATTATATTAATCTGTAGGAATTGGTTATAAAGATTGAGTGCCATGGAAAAAGTCTGATTTTTATGATAGGTACTCTACGGGTTACTACTACTAATTCCAACTACATAGTAAAAGATACTTATTTATGATTGATGTGATTTTTTTAAATATACATTCGTGTATTTTTATAAACATACCTTATTTGTACCACGACGTGTTGGTATCTCAAAGAACTAAATCAATATATGTACTAAGTAAAATACAGTAAATAGTTATGAATACTGTACTTTAGCTTGCAATTCATTCAAGTAGTTATTAGTGTACGAGGGTTGTTTACAGTAATCCGCTTTTTTACTGCACTTTATTCTGCATTTATTGTGTTTTTACTTCTTTCCGAGGGTACAGTAAAACTGTAAAATTTTAAAAAGTAGTAATAATTGTTAAAATATAAAAGTGTTCACGTATTCGTATTTCATGTATTCCATGCTATATTTTGACATTCAAGCATTTGTAAATAATCATCGAGACCACAAAAAAAACGGTTTGTAAGGGTTTTTTGCGTTTTACTCGAAACTCACTTTTTGCACTTACTGTTGTTTAAGTATTGCACGGCAGAGTTCTTTGTCGTACACGTTGGTAATGATTGGAGAACCAAACATACACAGACCGATCAAATCGCTAGTATGGAATATATTCTCCTTGGTTACAGTGACAGCTCGCTTAGACGTAATCTTTAAATATATTATATCTATGCCTTTCATGGTATTTTGGCTATGCTAGAGGCATGAATCTACCTGGATCTGGCATGAGTGGTGGGGGTAACTGACAGAACGGGATAGTCTTATGTATCTTTCAGTGGGAGTAGCAGCGAAAGAGCTATTATTGTTTGTCCTTGTCACAGTCTCACATTTTATTTGTTCCCCACCTTTTTTTAGTATGGATAATGGTGGGCAACAAATGAATTCTACCAATCACAGTGTCGCATTTGCGTATGTTTTGTCCCTCACGGAGGCACGCGTATACCACTTCTATACGATCCTACCTTCTATGGCTAGAGGTCGCTTTTTATTTATCGGATTAAAGCCATATTTTACTATTTATTAATTTTTTTCTCAAATTTTTCCGTTTGATTTGAAACAACTGTTATAGTCCGCCAAGCCATTTCCTTCAGTAGAAAAAAGGAGTAAATTAAAAAAAAAATAGGTGGGAAGGGTTACTGTTCCATAGAAAATTTGAATTTCGTGTCTTTTTCTACTGACAAAGTTGTTTGACCGCCTATAGTTTGACAGAATTGCGCTTACGTTCCATTTAATGCGCACAAGTATTTAGGGCTTATAGGGCTTATTACACTTATCCTGCCTTCAGACGGCGAACTATGGAAGGTAGAGTGTACTTACTTTACTTTACTTCTACACTCCATACGGCGAACGATCGGCCGCGACGTCGGGCCCGATATCGGGTGTAAGGATCGTTTTCCGTTACACGAAATATTAGCACATATAGTTGGTCAAGCAGATCTTGTCAGTAGAAAAAGACGGCAAATTTGAAAAATGTAGGCGCGAAGGGATATCGTCTCATAGAAAATTTGAATTTAGCGCCTTTTTCTACTGACAGGATTTGCTTGACCATCTATAGTTTACAATACTTCTCGTTGAAAAAAAAATAAGTTCAACTGCAAAAAACATAAATTAAACATTTTTGGCAATTCGAGATAAAGTATTTTTAACAAGCTTTTATTAGGTCGACCTGTATGTAACTGACTGTAATGGAATCTAAGGTAACTAATTTAACCATCTTCCAAGGATCGTAGCGTCATGAAAATTGGCAGCTGTATGTAGTTCTGATGACAATACAATACAATAATATGGTACTGTCGAACTGATCTGATGATGGAGACAGGAGGTGGCCATAGGAACTCTGTGATGAAACAACGCAACCTAATTGTGTTAGGGGTTTTTAGAATTGTCTCGATGAGTATTAGTTGTCTGTCGTAAGAAAAGTACAGTCAGCGATAATAGCTTGTACCAAAAATGAAAATGTTTGCCAAAAACTTATTTATAATTATGTCAAATACTGTAAACGGTGTTCTTATATTTCGTAAAACGATCTTGCTCGGGCGTGACTTCGGTGCCGACGCCGGCCACGATCGAGCCGCAACAGACTACCGCAGCACCGCGACCATGGTGCGCCGCACCCTTAGAGAATATAACCAAACGGAGTGGTCATTACCAGGCGTTCCCCGCCAGGCTGACGCAACTAGGAACCAAAAAATGTTTTGTATGGACTATAGTGACCTAGCCGTAGCCAAAAAAACAAAATAAAACGTCAGTGCTATTCATCTGTCATGTCAACTGTCAGCCACATTGCTTTGTTGCTTGTCATGGCGGTTCGTAGGTTTTAAAGGTAGGTTTTTTTACTTACGTATTTCTTGCAATTTCTTTTTTAAAAGCCTTCGTTATTTTCCAAAACAGTCAAACGTGACAAGAACATACAGTGAGTCTATAGATTTTGTTTAAATGCCACCGAAAACTAAGTTGTTTCAGTGCGAAATATGTGGAAACAGATACACTCGCGAAAATCGCAAAAAAGGAAGTTTATGGCGAAATTTCCATTAGATGAAGACCGGTAAGTATTGCTTTAGATACTTTTAGCCTTATTTTGGTGTAGCAGGCTATAAACACATCGAAACTTAGATATTTCATATCCACTTTCATTGTGAACTAGGGATGTACTACAAGTATCCATACGAAGTATCGGTATCGACTGCAGCCAAATTTTTTATCAATGTAAATAGTAAATAAAATAAAATGAGTGAATTTCCAGATAACTTGCATATGTACAACATGACTATAATTATTTCTCCGAATATTTTTAGTGGAAAATTATCTATCATCTGTGTATTAATGGAATGGACATTATACTATATATTTTTGGAATCTAGTAATAGGGGATATTACTGCAATGTTCTGCCGCCAGAGTGCAGCACTACCGACTCTAGAAAATTCATAGACTAACTTATACATACTCTGCCTTAGGCCAAGCGCGCACCACGACTTTTTGTCGCGCGATAATTTAGTCGCAGAAATGTAACGTATGTGTTTATATGGCAGTGCGCGCATATGCGACAAAAAAATCGCAGCGATTTTAAAATTGTGATTTGTCACATTTTTCCGCGACTGCTCGCGACGCGATTGTCGCAAAGTGAATTGCAGCATACGGAGTTGTATGGCCCTGCGCGCACTGCGATAATAAAATCGCACCCCGGACCTCAGTCGGCACTTCGCTCTCCAAGCCTCAACATGTCGGAACCTGCTTCTCCGATGGAGTCTCAAGATGAGACGCTAGATGTTGACCATTTAATTATGGAAATAGAAGGAGATCACCTTTGTGGTATAAATACTCAAAGTTATACGGCGATCGCATATTAAAGACACGTTTCATGACAAACGACTGGTACGAAATCCATGTTGAGAATGAACAAATCGTCGACTTTTTCATCGCAGTGCGCGCAGTGAATTTTCTGCGATATATTACAGCGCGATTCTAAAATCGTGTCGCAAAAATTAAAATCGTGGTGCGCGCTTGGCTTTAAACTGTTTTTTGACAAGTTTTCACAGACTATAAATTATGACATTGATGCATCAAGGCGGTTTGTTAACAAGGGCCTACCGGTAAACGTGAAAATCGAAATTTAGTTATCTGCCTCTTTATCGCTCGAATATGCAAGAGTGATAGAGAGGTTAGATAACGAAATTTCGATTTTCTTGTTTCGCGGTAGACCCCCAGATTGTGACAGATAGTGGTAGTGGCGCTACCTACGCAGAGTTTTGCGTAATATACCCTATTATTTAAGATTTTAACCTAAACTCTAAGAATGTATGTGTGTCTGTTTTAATTATTAAATGTTTTCAGATGCAGGCAGTGGGTCAAATAAGTTGTAAAGGAAGACTTAATTTTATTATCCAAGAATATAATATATAAAAAAAAATCATTTAATCAGGTGAACACACATTTGCCTCTGTTACCTGAGGACCGTCGAACCGTCGGGATGTATTTTAAATTAATTATATTAAATTATAAAAAAAAACATTTTACATATTTTTATTTTAACAAATAAAAGTCATGTTCACATTTAAGTCCAACCATGTATTAGTCCACTCAAAGAACACTATATATAACATACGACTTAAATGTGGACTCGATTCTAACCTAATTTCGAGTACGAAATTTGTTGACAGGGGCCCATGTTTCAACCCTCCCCAATTTATCGATATCGATAAAATTCGCAAGCGAGTAGCATACTACACTATTTAAGTATGTTATGTTGGTACTATTGTTCTTTGACAGTTCTTTGTCGTACATGTTGGTAATGATTGGATAACCAAACATATACACAGACCAATCAATTCGCTAGTATCGAAGTCCCGTCTCTTAAATCGTAGTGATTATATTCTCTTTGTTCCCCGCTGTCGAAAATAGGCGGCCAATGGTCAACGACATGTCAACCACATGTATGGAGTGACGTTTATCTGACATGGCTATGATTACGTTACGTATACATTTGATGTGCCCCTCCCCCGCAAAAACGGCAGACTATTTTGTACCGAAAATTATAGACATGGCGTCTCCGTTGGTTATATCCTCTAAGGCCGCACCCAAAAATGAGCAACTCTTTCTCGCTCACTTATGGGTGTGGTGCACCAAGGTCGCGGAGCGGTGCGGTAGTGTGTTATGGCATGGTTATGGCTATTGGGCTAGTATTATCTGTGCCCTATGAATCCTATGATATTTTATATGTAGATGTGTTATACACGTTCCAAAATTGAAGCACTCACCTCGTGTCATGTGTACGAGTTTGTCTCAGTCTGCCTGACGCAAGCGCGAAGGTGTACACCGGTTAATACTTTTCCACAAATAACGTGTATTAAGCAACAAAATGCTGACCTGCGTTATGTTGAAATGCTCAAATTATCCGCGGAAGCGCAAAAAAATTGACGGCGTCACATATCATTGGTAAGTAAAAGCTGAAATAACCCGTTTTTCTTCGGTTTAATCTTGAATTAAATAAACACAGCCGCCATTTTCGCCGGCTGACAGAACGAGATAAGTTTATCTCTCATCAGCGAGAATGACAAGGACGCACCAACTGCGTACATAGATTATCATAGCAGACGCGTCATGGTAAGTTGCATTCGTTGTTTGGTGCTTGTCGTACAAATAAAAGAAATATACTTAAATTTCAATTTTAATATTGAAGTTTTTTACTGCCATATTATTGTCCGGGTCGCGTCAATTAAGTAAATAGGTATATTGCTGTTTATACAAAGATTACTACAAAATTAGTATTTATTGTCAGGCATTTCATTTTCTCACACAGTAACAATTATTAATAACATAAAATTGTTAGTAAAATAAAGGATTTTGTTGTTATTGAGTTTGCTTTTTGTCAAAATGTTTCTATAGTATAAGAAAAATGATGAATAAAGAGTATAATATAATATCTTTTATTTACATAACTAAATATGAAAACTTTTTACTTCGGTAGCGAGTACATTACTACATACAACTGCATTAAAATGATTTGCACCTTCTGTCAAACATCTTAGTCTTTGATATTTTTTTGTCTTAATAAGTTTTACGCTTCGCGCCTTATTCACTGTTTGCCGTCGTGTTATGGTGGTATCACTGATTTACCAAATTCACGCGCAAGTGACAAACACTAGCCGTCTCTTTTTTGGTTAGGTATTCTTTTAATTGTGCCGTCTCTTTTACGCATTTGCGTATGAAGTTGTAAACAAATTGTAACTAATGCTGCCGTGTCGTTGGCAGCATTGGTTGGCATCATTTTTTTCGCTTGATATGTTAGTGTATGGCTTATCTACATATAAAATATCATAGTCTGTGCCACTATCCGTCCATGCCCATTCAATCTTTTCTTTCATTCATTCATTCACAAATGCCGGTCCTTACCTTGCTGGTCGGTCGCCGGTGGCTACAACAACGTATCGTGTCTATTTATCTAGATCTACTTTCCTGTCTCCTTCATTGGCGTTGTGTCGTGTGTAGTGGTTATTTTTCTGTCAGTGTTCAGCGTTCAGCCGTCACGTCAAAAATTGTCGGTGATGATCTTTTGCGCTTAGTATTATTTTATTTTATTACTGTTTATCTTTTATTTCCTGTGATTAATTTTCAGTTCCCACCTAAAAAACCTTGTCTTTATAATAAACCAAGAGTACGGGTATATCTCATTTATAATTATATCACAATATTTAACAGTTTATTTTTGGGGTGTCCTGTAGGTAGTTGTTGTTCATAATTACTCCTAATTTGTGACTTATTATTTAATGCTAGTTATATAGTAGCATTTAATCGCAGCTATGTCTGTTCTACAATACTGAAGCTATACAGCTCATGTTTCTAGTATCAGCTGACGAACAACGTTCAGTAAGTATTTATAAGTTTCAAACATGCATTGCATACTTACTACTATAATATTAATAACTTAACGATTTTAGCTGTTAAATTATATAGTTTGTGATTGCATTATATAATTGTTTATTCTGAAGTAATGTTTCATCACACAGTAATACCTATTTCGTGTATTATATTTAGGCAAGTAAACATGGAATCAACAAAGAAAAAGGGTCGTCCTGCACACCCCAGGGCACATGCGAATCCACTATCAGCTCTCACATTTGGGTAAGTGTTTTGATTTCATTAAATTGTAGTTATGCAAAATATTTACTAATTTACTATTTTATTGTGAATTTCAGTGCATAGGAGATACTTCATTTCATGCTTGTGCATTGGCTTCAAAATAATAAAGCTACATAACCATTACAACTTTATACAAGAATTGTTTAATTGAAAGATTGTTTAATTATCACAAGTTTTTACAAATATTTGGTGATTTTGTGCTCATATCCTAATATTTCTTTGGCAAAGATAAAACTGTAGACAATGTTTGTATACTTTGTAACAAGTAATAGGCACTTTTAATTAAAATGTGTAAACATTCAACATAAAACCTAAAATGTTGTATTAGCCCCTTAAGAGCGCTATTACATTTCGGCGTTGAGCGAGTTTAGGTATTTTACGCGCTGCGGCAGGCCGTGCGAGCTCAGTACGCCGATCCCTTCTACCACACTCGCACTACAATGATGGATTAAACATTCTTGATCCTTCGCGAAGCATATTGAAATCAACCATAACAACACTAACTGTACTTAACTTTTAAAGTTCTAAAACTGTTATTTGGTAAGTACGAAAATACTAAATGCAGTGCAAATGTACATAGGGGCTGTTCATAAATTACGTCATCTATTTTTGACGATTTTTGACCCCCCCCACCCCTCAAATCATCCAAAAATCAAGCTTCGGATGAATCTGTTTCCTCCTACGTCATGTTACCATCATCCGATGTCCAGACCCCCCCCCACTCCTCCCATTTGAAACGACGTAATTTATGAATAGCCCCATACTTGTACTTATGAAGGTATATTACTCGAAAGAAATTATAGGTACCTACTCGCTTATTTACATGTTTCGTCATTGCATTTGGTACCTATAGGTTGTAAAGTTTGTATCAACGAGGGTTTAAAAACGAACTGGTACTGAGGATCTGATGATGATTAAGGTGGTCACGGATACCAATCAACCATGTAGTAACATGATTAGGCTCGTTTGATTCGTCTCAACAAGATCTTTGACACTGAAGATACACAGGGTCTGATGATGGAGCTGGAAGGTGGCCACGGGTACCAGTCTATCATGTAACTAAACAACTTCGTGTTTGGGCTCGTTTGATTCGTCTCAACAAGATCTTTGACACAAGACAGTACTCAGGGTCTGATGATGGAGCTGGAAGGTACCATTACCAATCAACCATGCAACTAAACCACATCGTGTTTAGGATCGTTTGATTCGTCTCAACAAGATCTTTGACACTAGGTGATACTCAGAGTCTGATGATGGAGCTGGAAGGTGGTCACCGGTACCAATCAACCATGCAACTAAACCACTTCGTGTTTAGGCTCGTTTTATTCGTTTCAACAAGATCTTTGACACAAGATAGTACTCAGGGTCTGATGTTGGAGCCGGAAGGTGGTCACCGGTACCAATCAACCATGCAACTAAACCATTTCGTGTTTAGGCACGTTTTATTCATCTCAACAAGATCTTTGACACAAGGTAGTACTCAGGGTCTGATGATGGAGCGCGAAGGTGGCGACGGGTACCTGTCTATCATCATCAGCTCCATCATCAGACCCTGAGTAGTATCTTGTGTCAAACATCTTATTGCGACGAATCAAATGAGCCCAAACACGAAGTGGTTCAGTTACATGGTAGACTGGTACCCGTGGCCACAGTCCAGCTCCATCATCAGACCCTGAGTACTAACTTGTGTCAAAGATCTTGTTGCGACGAATCGAACGAAGCCAAACACGAAGTGGTTTAGTTGCATGGTTGATTGGTACCGGTGACCACCTTCCGGATCCATCATCAGACCCTCAGTACTACCTTGTGTCAAAGATCTTGTTGCGACAAATCAAACGAGCCCAAACACGAAGTGGTTCAGTTACATGGTAGACTGGTACCCGTGGCCACAGTCCAGCTCCATCATCAGACCCTGAGTACTAACTTGTGTCAAAGATCTTGTTGCGACAAATCAAACGAGCCCAAACACGAAGTGGTTCAGTTACATGGTAGACTGGTACCCGTGGCCACCTTCCAGCTCCATCATCAGATCCTGAGTACTATCTTGTGTCCAAGGTCTTGTTGAGACGAATCAAACGAGCCTAAACACGAAGTGGTTTAGTTGCATGGTTGATTGGTACCGGTGACCACCTTCCGGCTCCAACATCAGACCCTGAGTACTATCTTGTGTCAAAGATCTTATAGAAACGAATAAAACGAGCCTAAACACGAAGTGGTTTAGTGGCATGGTTGATTGGTACCGGTGACCACCTGCCGGCTCCATCATCAGACCCTGAGTACTATCTTGTGTCAAAGATTTTGTTGAGGCGAATCAAACGAGCCTAAACACGAAGTGGTTTAGTTGCATGGTTGATTGGTACCGGTGCCCACCTTCCGGCTCCATCATCAGACCCTGAGTACTATCTTGAGTCAAATAAATACATATAGAATGTCAGGTCGTTTCAAATATTTTTAATCCTGTCCGGTAGTTTATTAAACTGTACCATTATAAATTATAATACTATAAAAACGGTGCTAGGATCAAAGTCTCTCGTTGCGGTTTACACGCACACAGTATAGCGTTTTACACGGCGCCCGCCGCACACAATGATAAAAAACCTCGTCGTCGCCGTTGAAAATGTGCGGAGCCGACCGACACACGTCCTGCCTCTACAAGCTCTGCCGCGGCACTGAGCTGGCGCAGCGCGCGTCATCGGTAATATAGAGTAGTTTTCAAAAAATTGCCAAAAAATTATAGTAGAATTTCATAAACACTAATGTATACCAACAGTATAAGCAAACGTTGCAGATTGCTTGAGTATGAAAATGACTTCGATATTAAGTAGATTTTCGTAGGAATTGACACTTGTTTCGGAGAGAAAATCGAGTTCGTTTTACTTTGATTTTCTCTTTCTCAAAGGTATGTAGGAAAAATATAGTTTGATATGCCTAAAGTACAGGGTATTAGTAATACAAAATAGCCAGGTTTAGCAGAGTAAAATTCTCAACATTTCCAAATAAGAGCTCGCCATTCAGTGCTTCACGGGGTTTTTCGGAAACGACCATCAGAAAAAAAATCATTACTAATTTAATAAGTCCTTTTTCTAATATTTACAACGACATTTATAAAGATAAGAAGACGCTTTTACTGGAACAAGTACTCATTGTTTCTAATAATGAGCGCAAAGTCCTGAATTTCGTCGACTAGTATCATCAATTTTGCATTATTTCGACTTTTCTTGTAAGAGCGCTCTTAACCATAAAAAAAATTCCTTAAAAAAATTTAACAAAACTAATTAAAGCTGTAAGCAAGTTCTACGGTATTAAATTTGTTATATTTATATAGTATGTATATTATAATTATGTAATGACTGTTTTTAGATGGACACTACCTATTTTTTGGAGGGGCTTGAAACAGGAAATGGAAGAGGAACAACTATATGAACCCTTAAAAGAACATGCATCAGGTACCACATTATGTCCATTATTTATCATGAATATTTTAATCTTTTCAGACTGATATATAAAGTTCCTGCTTATTGTATTTGATAGACACATAAAGTACAACAATGAGGGTAACTGTTGGACTATCTACTATCATACTTTGAAATCAGTCCTGATATTTTTGTCCTCAGCAGCCTTATTTGATGTTTGTTCCATGTTAAATTAAGGTTCTAAGGCTTAGACTTTACATGCTTTAAATCGGGATATGGATTTCAATGTCCATGGCAAATTATATGAGTGCCTGTTCAGAGAAGTAAAATATGATAGAAACTATATAATAGGGTCATTGTGTCATTTCACCGTCCAGTGCCTGTTTCGTCCACTTGGCGTAGTTGCCACAGAGAATTGTGTATAATTTCAAGAATTCAAGAGTTGCGTATAATTTCAATATATAGGTATATATTAAAATTATACACAATTCTTTGTGCCAACTCCGCCAAGTGGACGGAAACAGGCACTGGATGGTGAACTGACACAATGACCCTATAATCAATACTCTTATGTACTATTATGTGGTATTAATGCGTAGCATACATAAAATTGGTATTGAATATCACATCTCTGAGTATGTTCTAATGGTGTAGAAAACACGATATACCTACAGCCATATGTGACATTCTCAATCATAATACCACTTTGGGGCTGTTCATAAATTACGTCATCGATTTTTGACCCCCTCCCCCCTAAAATCATCCAAAAATCATGCTTCGAATGACCCCGTTTCCTCCTACGTCATGCTACCATCATCTGATGTCGAGACCCCCCCCCCCTCTAATTTGAAATGACGTAATTTATGAATAGCCCCTTTGTTGCTTACCATAAAGACGAAATTTGCTTGTATCTTTATACAAATATATCTGGAGAGTCCTTATGGAAAGCGGCAAACTGGTACCTTCTGATTGAGAACGTCACAATTATCACTAATTTGGTCAAAAACAGCAACAATAGGTATTACCATCACCTATGACAATCTCATAGTATTCACCTCCTTTGGCTTGCCCGTGTTTTGAACAGTTTCATAGTCCAATTTTATTGAACTTAAATGTGTAATGCGGGCTGTACACACTCGTCGAGAGACCCCAAGACAGTCCGAGAACGAGTATGTAGATGCAGCTGCCTCGCTTCTCGTTTTGCTCTTCCTTGTCTCGTCTCGCGCTTCTCCGATTGGATCGGAGCGGTGTCGAGACTCGGCGAGAGGTTCTCGACGAGTGTGTACAGCCGACATAACATGTATTAATGATTTGACCGTTTCTAGGTCCCCTTGGCGACAAATTTGCACGCCTTTGGGACGAGGAGGTGGCTCGCGCCGGCACCAAGCGCACGCCGAGCCTCCTCCGAGTCATACTGAGAGCATACGCCGTGAGGTGCATGATGTACGGGTTGGTGCTGCTTTTCATGGAATGTGGCATACGGTAAGTTATTTATATTTCAGTTTGACGAATTTATTTTATCCTGCATCTTACTCTCTCCTGTTTAAATAAGGTTTTCAGTCAATTCACATGTACGGTTGAAACTGTGGGTTGAAAGTATAATTGTAGGTTATAGGTGTAGGGTAATTTATGACCCATTTCGTACCTTGTCACAGTGACAATCAATATGAAAGTCGCTAGAGAGACCACATACTATTGTCACTGTGACAAGGTACAAAATGGGTCATAAATTAAAACTTTCGACTGTATCTAAAGTTTAAATAATATTATTTTAAGGTACTTAAACAAATGTTGAACAACAAACACGATACGCTGGATTTTTTTCCACATGTAGTGTAACGGTTGCAATGAAGACATTTAGATTCCCCACAGACAATTTCCCACAGAATCCGCTATTCGGCATTATGTAGCCATTGCGAAAACTCGCGTTCATCAGATAGGAACTTATTCACTTGTGAAATACCAAGTCGCCAGCCGCCCTCCGTTCTATTCTTTCTGAATATTTTAATTTACATTCGTTAATCGTTTAATTTACATTCCTAAAACCTAAACCTTCCTCAAGAAACAGTAGAATCACTCTATTGATTGGTGAAAACCGCATGAATATCGTTCAATAATTTTTGAGTTTGGTTTGGGACGTGGCCGCGGTAGGCCCAAACGGAGATGGCGAGATGACCTGGACAGCTTCCTGAACAACTGGCCGGAGGAAGCACCAAATCGGGAGTCGTGGAAATTTCTGTCGTGGCCTTTGCCCAGCAGTGGGACGCTCAAATAGGCTAAGATTTTTTTTTTTTTTTAGTTTATCACGAACATACATAGACACAAACAGACAGACGCGGCGGTACACTTTGTTTTATAAGGTGTAGTGATTTTTTTTTGGCGCGGCATTCGAACCGGGTATTCCAATTTTACAACCCTAGCCAGACATCCTGAAATCGATAAATCGCTCGAGTTGCTCCGTGCTCAGTACCTGCAGGTGATCTGAGCGTTTGGTTACGTAGAAACCGACAGCTATTTGACGTCAATTCAACAGACGGAAAACAAAAGGCTTTTATTCACTGGGTCTCGTGTCGTGAATTATGTAATAAGGATATTTTTTAGTACCTATGGTCGAACTTGTAAAATCTAGTAAAATTTATTAAGTCTCCCATATTTTCGTGTTTTTCCTACAGTTATTAATAGGATCGGTTAGATTAATCGGAACACTTGTGGCACTGAACAAATCCTTTATATAGGTACTATGCATAATTATATCAAGCTGTCAGTGAATTGCTAATTCCAGACAATTGATCACCTTACTCTACAGGTCTCAAAGAAAACATCTTATTTTATCACGTCCGAAGATTATGTCAGATGATTGTATAATTTTACGGTTATACGCACTGTCTTTGTCTGTATGTCACCATTTCAAAGCACCGATATCGGTGCTCGTTGACAGCGAATCCGATTCAAAATTCGATTATGTTTGGCGACTCTTACTCGGTCAAAGTGTCAGACAGAGGCTAAGATACAATAATTATTTTTAGCCTGCCTTTGCCTGCACTTATTTGAGGAATCGTGTTACTAATGTTCGATGTATCGATCTGGAACTCGAGAAGGTAATGGCTTTGTCTAAGCTAAGATCTTTCTCCTGCCTGTTCCTCCCTCTCAGGAATATACTATAACGAATTTTTATTTTTTATTTATTATTGGGAAACAAACAGCGAAAAAATATATACATATGTTTAAACAAATACAGAAAACACATAAGCCATAACAGTTTCCACTTATAGAATAATAACATTTTTGTTGCTCAAACTAGACTTACACAATTTAGGTAAGATTATAAATTAAACCTTAAAACACTAATTAAACTATAGCGATACATGCAACTCGTTATCAATCAGATCCTGAATACAGATCTTTAAAATTTAATACTTACATTTTTTTATTACTTAAATACTAACATTACTTCAATTTATTTCTTTAACAAGTAAATAAATGTTCGGGCCAGTTCGGGGACAATATTTCTCAAACCGACTGAAACGACGCCGCACTCTTGTTGGTGTGTATTTCACGGAATGAAATAAAACGATGTTTGAACAGTTCACAACTATATTGAAAATCCAGTATATTTTACAATCGACCGTTAGGATTCCAAACCGTCATACGACTGAACTCGTTTCAAGTCCGATGCCCGTTCATTCTTCAATCCACCCTCAATATCGAATAATCAACTGTCAACTAATTAGGTCCGTCTACCTACAACTAAAATGTTAGTGGGTGGTTACCTTCATTATAAATTAATGTTACAGTCGGCCATCCGATTTTAAAACGAGTCCCTTCGTTTAAGAGATAACTCATTGAACAGATTTCACTCAACTATACTTCATTTAGAATCTTCATATATATATATTTTTTCATGACATAATATTTGAGCAAACACAGATCATGTTACTTTTTCATTTACGATATTATATTAAATCTACATGATTTTAATCTAAGATAAATAACAAAAGGAAACAACATTTAACATCCTGAATATAAATCAGTCTTAAAGCTAAGATGTCAAAGATCCGTCTTTAACATTCAGACATAACTCATTTTGAGCTATGTTCAGTCATGATAACCTTAATCATGCTCCAAACGATTACCGGTATGATTCAACATCTCATCCTAAAGGTAATAAATCTGAATCTGTCTAACGTAAGCAATCTACTCTTCCGAGGAACTGTCATCAGTAGAAGATTTGCTAGTAGGACCATTATCATAACTCATCCACGGGAATATCTTATCAAGCGAGACTATACCTTCATAACGTCTACCTTTCTTCGTAAGGGGTGTGACTTCAATTACAAAGCGGTCATGGGGCAAGACTTATTTGATTCTATAGGGCCCTTGACACTTGGATTCAAGTTTCTTCGACTGACCTGTTCCTCCAACTATAGCTCTAACTACCCTAACTAGATCTCCTTCTTTATACTGAGTACCCTTCTTTATACTCCTATCAAATCTATCTTTATTCTTTTCTTGGTTTTTCTCTATGGAATCTCTTGCCTGTTCCCTAATTTCTTCTAGGTTTGGTTCTACTACATCTCTATCTATTTCCTCTATCACCTCGCTTAAAATTCCCTGAGAAGCGTTGGTCGCTTTCATGCCAAAAAGTAACTCGTTCGGTGACTTCTTCGTTACCTCATGCACCGTAGAATTAATTCCAATTTGAACGTCTTGGACATATTCATCCCATTTATCAGGGCTTTGGCCGTGAGACATTGTGCTAAGGGCAGACAAGATGGTGCGATTATAGCGCTCCACCTGGCCATTGGCACGTGGCGTGGCCACTGCGTTCAATATATGTTTGATTCCTAACTTTTGGGTAAACGTTTTAAACTTTTTACTCGTAAAACTTGTACCTCGGTCTGTCACTAATCGCGTAGGGGGTTTGAAATAGCTAAAGTAATTTTTGAAGACCTTTATACTTTCCTTCGACTTAGTGCTACGGACAGCAGTTAGATTGACGTATTTGGTAAACGCGTCCACAATCATAAGTAGGTACGAATTTTTGCGCTTACTTCGTACGAACGGTCCTAAATGATCTGCATGTACCGTGTGAAATGGCACTTCGACTTTTGGAATCGGGTGAAGTTCTTCTTTAGCCCCAGCCGGAATTTTGTGGTGGGCGCATTCTAAACAAGCCGACACATAGTTTTTGGTAAACCGACGCATCTTGGGGAACCAATAGTGTGATTTTAGCCGCTGCAAGGTTTTTTTCGAAGCCGAAATGACCCACGTCATCGTGGTTGGCTTTCAATATTTGCCAACGGACGCCTCTAGGAACCACCCAACGCATCGTGTTCTCATCAATGATACGATACACTCGACCGTTTTTCAATTTATATTCTTTATGTATATTTACAATTTTTGTAGTTGAAGGGTCTTGTAGAATATCTTTAATATGTTTTATTTCCGTATCACTAGATTGGACAGTCGTGATCCAGTCTTCAAGGTTCACTGAAAGGACGTCGAGTACGTGTGGTGGTTCCTCATTGTCGTTGATGGGACTGCGGCTAAGCGCATCAACGTGCGCCATTTTCTCTCCTGCTCGATATTCAACTTCACAATCGTACTCTAAAAACTGTATCCACCATCTTGAGATACGAGGAACAAGATCCCTCTTTGTAGGGCATGCAGTACCGATCCCGGTACCAAGAATTTCATTTCCCGGTTCTGGGCATGGCCGGAACCGGGATTCCCGGTTCTTCCCGGTTCTCAAGGCATCATATGATTATTTTTAAGAAATTGTTTGTGTTAGCGTACAATCTTCATGATAGACTTATTTTCATATAAATAATTGCATAACTATTAATAAATGACTTATTTTATAAAAAAAAAAAGATTTTAATTGGCGTTCCAACCTATTTTACTAAATTAACCGCACACTGCCTCCGCCTGGGCCGAGCCACACGGCCGTAGCGTAGTCGATGCACTCAGCACTATGACGGCACGGCATACATAAATTAAAATTTCGACCCGAGAACGGATAGATTGCTAATAAATAACAACGTCCGTCTATGTAACCGGCATAAAAGTACTGAGCAATGTTTCAGATAAAATTGAAATAGATAAATTAGGTGAAATTTTACAATTTACCATTATCCGTAATATCGGTTGGAAATATTGAAATGCCTACTTTACCAGGTTAGTTTGTCGGGTTATTTGGGTCCTGGTGGAGTGCTATTATGAAATAGCACCATTATTAAATGTTATTTAATGTCCCGAGCTAAAGTATTAAAACATTACTACTATTGAAATGGGAATAAATAGCCATAGGATGAGAACCGGGAAGTACCGGTACCGGGTCTTCAGTACCGGTTCTTTTGACACTATAAAATTCCCGGGAATTCCCGGGAATTTGAGAACCGGGAATTCCCGGGTGCATGCCCTACCTCTTTGTGAATGTTGAACGTAGGGCATTACAGTCGGTGACGATTGTGAACTTGACCCCGAGCAGGTATACCCTAAATTTCATAAGTGAGCTTACGACAGCCAATGTTTCAAGCTCAAAGGAATGTAGCTTTTATTCATCGATAGTCGTTTGTCGACTATAGTATGCTACGGGGCGCCAAGGGTCGGAACCTGAACGCTGCAGCAAGATGCCAGCTAAGCCCATTTTGCTTGCGTCTGTATGGAGCTGCGTTTCAGCAGTATGATCATACAGAGCAAGTACAGGCCTTTCGACGAGACGTTTTTGTAGGCTCTCAAATGCATTAGCCTCGATTGAAGTCCATCTCCAAGGGGTGTCCTTCTTCAAAAGACTCGTCAACGGCCTAGCTATTAATGCGAAATCCTTGACGAATCTTCTAAAGAAGCTTGCCAAACCCAGAAACCTTCGAACGTCATGCTGGTTTGTCGGAACAGAGAATTTTGAAACGGCTTGCACTTTTTGCAGCCCAGGCTTGACACCCTCTTTACTTATTTCAAATCCCAAAAATTCAATACTCTGTTGGAAGAAGTTACATTTTTGCTTCTTAAGAGTAAGACCACTTTGCTGCAGTACACTAAGAACTTCTTCCAGCCGAGTCAACCCCTCCTCAAATGAGGCCGCTGGGATCAAAATATCGTCCATGTACATAACAACATATTTGATCTTGGCCAGGACCTTATGGATTACCCTCTGAAATACTGCTGGTGCGTTTGCCAGGCCGAATGGCATCCGGGTATACTCGTACTGCCCATCCGGCGTGACAAAGGCAGTCTTCTCTATGGATTCTTCTGCAATGGGTATTTGGTGGTACCCTGACGCGAGATCGAGCGTTGTGAACACCGTCTGTCCAGATAACTGGTCCAGCAAATCTTCAATCCGAGGCAGGGGGTAGTGATCGCGTTTAGTTTTATTGTTGAGTGCGCGATAGTCGACGCAGAGTCTCTTTTCACCAGATTTCTTGTGTACCAAAACAATTGGACTGGCATAGGGTGACTTGGACTCCCGAACTATCCCGCACTCAACCATGTCATCTACCATACCCTGGACAAGTTGCCGTTCTGAATGTGACATCCTATATGGTCTATAAACCACAGGTTCCGAGTCTTTAAGCTGGATAACCATTTCAGCTTCGGTTGTGAACCCTAAATCACGTAAACCAGTTGAGAAACAGGTTTCATATTTATCCAGTAATCTATTCAGCTTATGATTTACATCGGAAGGCAGATTGTCTCCACATCTAATCGATTCATCTGAAATGTCCTTCTGTTCAGCTGTAACTGACACATTCTGCACATGCTTCACCGCATTCAAATATCTGGCGCGAGTAACGAGTGAACCCTTAAGAATGGTTAAAGGCTTTGCACCTAAATTCTGTACGAGTAGCAAACAAGTGCCTAAATTGATTTCATACTCACCCGGCAAAAGATAATATTCACTACCAACACCCCCCCTAACCGAGCCACTAACGTAGACAATTCCGCTGAATTGTTTGTCCGCAATGACACGAACTGCACTCATTGAGCCTGCACTCATTGTTACGTCTTTTTCCGCTTTAAGTAACAGTTTCGTGTCATTGTCTTCATCTACTCTCACAAATCTCAATTCCGATGATGTTTTGATAATGCAAACATTTGGTCGTTCTGTATAGGAGTGTCCTAATAGCAATGAACAGTTAATAAGATGGTCGTCAACTATATAAATCTCTACTCCCTTTTCAGTGACGCCCTGAACATCAATTATGGCTTGGGTATGCCCCAACGGAATGTATGGTATTAAACCTAGTCCCTTCAAAACAGTACCATTAACTGCTGTCCACGGATAAGAGTAGTCTCAGAACCCAAATCTACGAGACTAGCTATCGGTTTGCCATTAATTTCAATTACCATCTTATATTTACTGCTGGTATTGTCATTTGATGAGTCATGCAGATTCTTGTCATCTTTGTTCACATGGATAACTCTCATAACGCTTTTATCCTTTACTTCAGGTTTAGTTGCCTTTTTGGGACAGTCACTAATAGCATGACCTATAAAATGGCAATACGAGCATTTAACAATGGGTTTTGGGCATTTAGAACACGCGTGTCCCTTCTCTTTGCAATTAAAACACACCACACTATCTGAACTTTGCCGTGGTTTAAGAGGGGTTGCGTCGCTACTGCTAGTTCTGTAACTTTGTTTACTAAACGTGTTATTATTATTAGAAACTTTTCTATCTTTCTTCAGGTCTGTGCTGTTTTCTTTATTCTGAACTTTAATGGTTTTAAAGAATTGCAAAACTTGTTCTGTTTTCTCAAAATGTGCCGCTTGAGCGCCTACCCTGACCCCTCTGTCGTCTACACCATGTATAATGCAATCTATAGCTACCCTACCGAAAATATTGCAGCGATTTAATAAATTTATTTTCGAGAAATAGTACAATTCTAAGGATTCGCCGAAACGAGCCCTCTTAGCTAGCATCTCTGTTAATAAATCTGCATAATTCTCGGTTGCAGGGAATGATTCCGCTAGAAGAACTTTCCATTCGGGCCAAGTTCGTTTCAGGGATGGTAACCCTTGGTACCATAACTTAGCATGACCAGTTAGCTTAGGCAAAGCATAGTGGATAGTTTGTCTGTATTTCCATTTATACATTTCGGCACATTCATCCACTTTGCTTAGCCAAACAGTAATTGGTTGCTCCCTACTCAATGGGTCAAAGTCCGGAATAACATTGTTTAAGACAGGAAAACTGTTATTTTGCTCATTATTCTGTTTCTTCATAACCAGTGATCGGAATAGGTAGTGCCATTTCGGGTGAATGACCTTAAACATTAAACATAACATGGATAAGCCTTGGGATTTCGGGACTCGTATTTTTTCACAGTGAATATTATTGACCTAAATTAAGAAGATGCAAAATAATAAAAAATTGTCATTATAAATACGTCAATTATTTATTCAACATAACTTTTAACAGTTACAAATTACAATCATAAAATAAATCGTCAAACATCAACATTAGTACACATATGTATTAAATCAACGTTATTAAAACATTCGTTATTTTTTACTATACAAATTAAAATTATACAATACAACAAATTATACACAAAAATAGAGGTAAAGAATAAGCGTCTTATCACCTATAAGTGATCTATTCCAGTCAAACTTTACAGATTTTATTTTACATCGTTTATTCCTTGCTTTCTTTAAAATTGTAATAGCAAACGATTATTTTTTCAATGTTCTCAACTGTCAGTCTATTTCTCTTGACGTCTAATATCCATTTATATGTGGAAAACGATCTTTCAACCTCTACTGATGTCAGCGGGGCAAATTTGTAAAAGGAAATATGTTCAGATGCGGTTTCTTTTGAAATATCTCCTGCGTATTCTCTTATAGTATCTAAATCCGGGTTTCGAGCCATAACCCCTTCAAATTTGTTTTCTATGGGTAAACTATTAGACCAATTGATTACCATCCTAACTTGATCAAAATCGATTAAGGCATCGACCATTGACATATTTCGTTCCTGTAAACGAGTTAAGGCCACCTCTATTATATTAAAATTTTCGTGGATATAATCTAATTTTTTTTTTATGTTGGGTTTTTCAAGCACTCTTTTAGCCTTTTTAATTGAAACAGCATCTGATGTTCTTAATCTTGACAAAACCGTATTTATTTCAGTGAAATACTTCACGTAGTAAGATACTGCAGCGAGCCAAGTACCCCACCTTGTAATTACTGGCTTAGGAGGTAAAGGCAAATTTGGATACATTTCCTTTAACAGTTGCACTCTACTAGGAGACTTTAAAAATACTTTTTTCATGTTAGGTATCAGGGTGTCTACGTCCGGATATTGACATCTTATTTGCTCTGCCACACGATGCAGAGCATGAGCTAAGCATGTAACGTGTTTCATATTCGGTAACACACTTTTTAAAATTCGCCCCGCCTTCAACATATACGCAACGCTGTCAGTACATAAGAGAAGCACATTATCGAGTTGATTTTCATAGCCTTCTCCCCACATTTTTTCTAAGCAGTCTGTAACAAACTTAGCAATAGTCTTAAATAAGTTTTATGAGAAACGGTTGCATCCAAAGGTTTCACCAAGAAATGGACCACGTATCTGCCTAGAAAGTCTGTCGTTTCATCTAACGAAATCCAAAATTTTTTATTTGCCACTTCACTGCGTATAGCTGCTATTCTGGCTTGATAAAACTTGTCCAGGTATACTTTTCTTATTGTCGATTCACTGGGTAGAGTACGTAGAGGCTGATTTGTACAAGTGCAGCAAAAATACTTCTGGAAGAAGGTTGTGAATGCTGGATTTTCGATTTGAACCCATGGGATATTGCAAAGTATGAGGAACTCGATCAGATCAAAGTAAAAACTTTCATTTGGTTGGTGATGTAATCCTTTGTGTACAGGTCCTTCGATGTGTCGCTTCACTGTACTCTTTCTGCATCCAATATTAACGTCACATTTAGTACAATGTATTAAATGTCTTGTTGAATCAAACTCTAAGTCGGGATAGGATTCAATCCAACTCAGAATAGTTTCTTCCTTAGCTCGCCGAGGCATGTTTAGCTAGATAAGAAGTTCCACTTAGTCCAATCACAAGTAAATCAGAGTCCAATTAGGGATAGCCAACGTCGTCACAATAAGATGATCGATCACAAAGTCCGGTAAACAAGCCAAAGTCGAATTGAACCAACCATGAGTAATACGTGCGAACTTAACGAACAGAAGAACATAAGTAATCTTAAAATACTTGCCTTGTTTAAAACATTATCTTTCAACTAAAAAGAGATAGCATGACAAATATTGGCATCTGTTGCTACTGTCCCACCCTGCCCCGAGCTCTTCATAGAGGTAAACAATAGAAAGTTATCTCAAGGTCGAACCAGGTAAAGATAATTTAAGAATGCACTTAGAAAAACAACATGCAAATGCAAAAAGATAACTGATAAGACGTGCTTATTTTCTTTGTTTGCATGGATGTCAAAGTTAGTGTATCTACTTCATATTTTGTCGATGCCATATTCTATAGTAACCAAAAAAAAAATCACACAACATTTCTGAACTAAACATAAACTTAAAATTTTTCATATGAAATCCCGGGGTTAAAAGCTATGTCCATACTAAGCTTACGCACCGAGTTCCCGTGAAATGGCACTACCTATTCCGATCACTGTTCATAACCTTTAAAAACTCTTCAAAGAAACGAGATGTTGAATCATACCTGACCTCGTCGTCCCTTCCAGGGCTCAGTCTTCGATCACGAAGCTCCAAGTACCTCCCGGTACTCTCATTGTCCCTTGCAGGGCTCCGTCTCCGATTTCGGAGCTCCATGGACCTCCCGGTCTCCACGCTGATGTCCCTGTCCGGTGTTCGTCTCCGAATAACAAAGCCGAATAACAAGCTCTGTGAACCTCCTGGTCCTCTCACCTTCTTCAGGGCTCCGTCTAGAACTGCGTAGCTCCGAATCTCTATGACGCGCGCGTTCCTGAAGTTCCTGTCGATCACGCTCGTTCCTCAATTGACTTTCTAAAACACGTAAGCGCTGTCTCTCGAGCTCCAGCTCCTCCCGTAGCCTATCGTTGCGCAGAGAACTACGACTACGAGTACGACTTCGCGTTTGATCATGTCTCCGATTGTGAAGGTAATTTTGTTCGTCGTTAAACATACGACTACGACTCCGACTGTGCCTGCTGACGATTGAGCCAACACTAGGGTTTCGAGTTCGACTGCGACTCCTAGCCGTTCGAACACTACCAGTACGGCTACGGTGACGACTCTGCCTAGGAGTGGATAAGATTCTCTCTGACCTTATCTCTTCTCGGTGACCGGCATTTGGCACACGGTGTGCAGAAATAGTAGTCCTTGGTCTTTGTAGCACAGGGCTGCTTGGAGCTGGCTGCCCATTGTCATCATCATCCTCCATTATTTAATTTTGTCTGAAACTTGCAATAAACACACTTGTATATGTTATCATAGCCTTGTTAGAACTAAGAAAACTAGAATAGTTTCTTTAGACAAATAAGTTATAATTTAATGACTCAATGTTCATAGGTTCATAAAAGTATAATGCATAATATTGACTATTACTGGAGGGTCAAACATGTAAATGTTCACTTTATCTTAACATGGGATCATTCAACATTATAACCTACATAACATTTTGACAATTATTTTAATGCAAACATGTGTCTCGTCAACTGAAGGGTCAATTGTAGGATACTTGCTAAAAGCACTTGTATACCATTACTTACTAAAGAAATGTATTTCGGTAGGTTAAAGTGCCATAGATGTAAGGTTGAAGCAGTGACCTACAAACATGTAACTAAAACTAAGTAATGACTGTGTTTAGTTTTAACACCGTAGGTATATAGATAAAGATCAACCATTTAAAAATATTTCGTAGGTCCTGCCATGGTCAATGCCTTCATCTTTATTACAGTAAGAACAGAACGCTGGTGGCACCAAGGAATATAACATTTTATTAACAATATTTTGTAATAAGTAAGTAGCCTAATACTACTGCGTTTCAATCACGATTAGGCAAATAAAGTGTCAAGTCTTATGTAGGTACTCCACAGTAGAATGAGTATTTTTTTTTTAATAATTTGATATACGTCGGTTGCAATGCAAGCCTACGTCTTCGGGAATAAGGTAGGAAGTGACATGCACCCTTACTGGTACACCACGATCGCATAATTCGGTCTCTTTTTTTTTATGATTTGGCTGTGCATTAAATTGACATTGTTCTATTCCAAATCCATTTATAGCCATACAAAATGATTTGGCAGGTTTGAATTCCAATAACAGTTCACCAAGTCAAATTTAAAACTAAATGAACAACAGATATGAAATATAATTAAACCCGCATACAGTAAAATCGCAATTAACTCACTTTTGTTTTGTTTTAATATGGTTATCATTATCATTATCTTACTACAACATTTGAAAATTGTCGGTAATCACGTTCTATTCTCGACATACTAGATAGACTATGTTTTATAAATCTCTATAATAATTCTTCATAATTCTAAGTTTAACAAATCTAATTTCCCAGTGAAGTTACATATTTTTGTATAGCCGTTATAAATTACGGAATTCATTTCATTTGAAGGAACAAAGGTATCTATCAATTATTATCAAATCATCTTTATGGACTAATATTTTAATATTTACTGTCGTGAAACCACTAAATACCTTTGATTATGACCATTTGTCACCCAAGCGGAAAAGAAAAAAAATCTAACCGAATTAACGGTAATTTACCTTTTCGTGGGCCTGTGTTTTTATCCCGTCTTCTGAAGTTGAAACGACGCCGCACTCTTGTTGGTGTGTGTTACACGGAATGAAATAAAACGATGTTTGAACAGTTCACAACTATATTGAAAATCCAGTATATTTTACAATCGACCGTTAGGATTCCAAACCGTCATACGACTGAACTCGTTTCAAGTCCGATGCCCGTTCATTCTTCAATCCACCCTCAATATCGAATAATCAACTGTCAACTTATTAGGTCCGTCTACCTACAACTAAAATGTTAGTGGGTGGTTACCTTCATTATAAATTAATGTTACACGACGTACTCCCAAACTCAGTAAGGGGACAGCTGCCACTAGATGTATCAGATCTGAAGGCGACTGTACCAACTAAGGCGTACCTATCATGCGACAAGTTAGGTACCTACTTACTTGTATTGCTCGATAATTATTATATTGATGTGATAGAGCACATCCCACGAACAAATATAAATTATTGTTTCTCAATTGACTGTAATTAGTTATCTCACAGATTGCCAATAAGCTTTATCAAGACGAATAGGAGCACAATCACTGATCTCTGGCTCGTTACTATTCATTATAGTCATCGAGCACGTGCACCGTGAAAGAGCCTTGCGCATTACCCGTAGTATGGGATTTATAATAGCGCAAGCGTTCAGGTTATGGGATCTGTCACTTGAAGAATAGATACTCTTAGACTATATAAGGGCCAGTTGTCAACGTCACGCAGCAGTGATCTATGAAACTTCCCATACTTACAATAAAAATTTGCGAACGCTTTAACGGTGACAGTCGGTTTGGTGCAACCGACCCTAAGAAGGAAAAACGGAGTTATAGCTCTGGCCAACCGGAAGAGTGATTCTTCGATTACGTGCGCGTTACACATCCCGAGGTCGCATACTGCAGGTGCACCTGAGTCGTACCGTACGCGCTACTCAAAATTTTCTACAGTAAATTGTCAATAGACGGTTTTTACGAGCATAGTAAGGCATAAATACCTACCTAAGTATCCAATTAATGTTTAAATTAAATTGGCCTTCGCAAAAAAATTACCACTTTTATCACCAATACGTAACTATTTAGAATATGTCTTACTTTTTGTGACGTCTACATTGGTGCAGCCTGGAAAAGGGTTAAAACATGAATTAGAAAATCTTACTTATTTTGCTTTACCAAATTTTAAAATTTTGAATACCAGTTTATACTAGACATCATTTTGATATCGGCGACGTCTAGACTAGACAAGCGGTTTTTATGTATGCGAAAATACAAGTTCATTGATTGATAATTGTTCATTTAATCGACGAACTGCTCATATTGCCTAAATAAAGTATCGAAAAACAATGTTATTGATAGTTTGCGCTAGTGTTATTGTCCCCTGAACGGACATATAGCGAAGGTGAAACTATTGCGAAACTTTAATCTGCCGTAGGTTTACTTAGTACACACCAGATAGCTACTCATAATGAGTACCTACTTAGTTTTAGGTAATGCTACGGTCATGTCTTGTTTTTACCGAGAAACTGCACTCTCGATTTGTTGAGACAACATATAGTTTTCTAAAGTGGATTCACTCTGCAATCTAATAAGCGCCATAAAGTACCTAACTTATCTATGTCCAAAATCAAAAGGATACAAAAAAACCGGCAAGTGCGAGTCGAACTTGCGGCCCAAGGGTTCCGTGCATCGTTCGTGCACATTTTTTTACAGTTTTTTTTTCTGAAGTACCTACTACTTAACCTTGACTGCAGACTTCTTATAAGTTTTCTTGAAGGTAATGAACTAATACAGTCGAAGAACTATTTACTGCATTTTTTCCCAAATTTTAGGCTCTGTAGTTTCGGAGATAAGAGGAGATGGGAGAGGGGAGTGGTTATTTTTAACAAGTTTTTATTAGGTCGACCTGTATGTAACTAGAGATGGGTAACTACCCGGGTAAATACCCGAGAGCGGGTATTTACCCGGTAAATACCCGATATTTACCTACCCGCGGGTAAATACGCGGGTATTTTCGTTTTTCTTCTAAATTTGATGTGTTTAATGGTATGTGAGTATAAATAAGATTAATTTAAGTATTTTTTTACAATGTTACATAAAATGTATGTTCAAACTAATTACGAAAAGGTTGCTATGAGGTGAAGTTCGATTTTAACATATCAGTCCAATTATGAAAATCGTGTAAAATCATTCCCTGGCTTCCGGAAATGTTTTAAAATGCTTTTAATATACATTACAAAGATGAAAATAAAGAATACTTATGAATGATAATAAAAAAAAATTGTGCAGTATCCCAACTTGTGAAGCTTATAAGTCAAACACAGTTAGTTTTAGGACAAAAATGTATATAACCTTTTTTGTAGAAAATTATGTCTACTTTAGTTTGTACATACAACACTTTTCGATATTAATGACAGATTCCAAGAAATATGAAAAAGTTCACTTTTTCCCCCCTCCCCCCAACCGCACCCCCCGCCGACCGAAGTTGGAATGTGTATTATCAACGTATAAGTACGATAATTTACTCAAGTCTAATAAAAATACTCTTATGACGGCCTTTTTTAATATTTATTAAAATTGTACTAAAAATTCCTTAGTTACAACTGCAACTGCAACTAAACCATTTCTTTTTAAATGACACACAATAATTACAGCCATTAACTCGGTTTATATCTCCACTTTAACACAAATCGACATGTGCAACAAGAAATGAATCTACCCGTCCATTTGGGTAGATACGGGTAAATACCGGGTAGATGGGTATTTACCGAGTATTTACCTGGGTGGGTAAATTGGGTAAATACCCGCGACCCATCTCTATATGTAACTAACTATGTAATGGAATCTAAGGTAACTAATTTAACCATCTTCCACGGATCGTAGCGTCATGAAAATTGGCAGCTGTATGTAGTTTTGATGACAATACAATAATATGGTACTGTCGAACTGATCTGATGATGGAGATAGGAGGTGGCCATAGGAACTCTCGACCTGTATGTAACTAACTATGTAATGGAATCTAAGGTAACTAATTTAACCATCTTCCAAGGATCGTAGCATCATGAAAATTGGCAGCTGTATGTAGTTCTGACGACAATACAATAATATGGTACTGTCGAACTGATCTGATGATGGAGACAGGAGGTGGCCATAGGAACTCTGTGATGAAACAACGCAACGTAATTGTGTTAGGGGTTTTTAGAATTGTCTCTGTGAATATTAGTTGTCTGTCGTAAGAAAAGTACAGTCAGCGATAAAAGCTTGTACCAAAAATGAAATTGTTGCCAAAAACTTATATTTCTCAAAAATGGACGGCAAAGTCGACTTTGCTGTCTAAAAAATAGGTCGCGAAGCGCGTAGTTTATGGTCAGTCAAAAATTAAAAAGTTAAAAACATTGCAGTCTCGATTTTGGGACTGCAATGTTGCATACAAATTCCATTATTTGTCGAGTTCCAAACTTTTAAGTTCAAATGGCCATATCAAATGAAGGCACAGGCCCATTAAACAGCCAAACAGATGATTAGTACCGCGACTATTTAGCTGTCTCAAATAGGTTGGCGTATTTTCGGCATAAAAATACACTTCCATTTTTTATAAAAAAAAATTAAAAAGGCGGCAAGGGCTTTTTTCTGTGAAAATATATACGTAAGAATGTTGCTTTTGTAAAATATTTCTATGATATTTATATTTCTTGCACCATTTTTGAGAAAAGCACTATATATATGACTCGGCTGGAAGGCTACTTGCTGGCCTCGGATTCAATTAAACGGACTCCCAAGGTCGTCCGTTTAAAACGAATCCTCAGCCTGCAAGTATAGCTACTTCCGAGCCTCAACAATAATGTACTATTGCCTATTTTCTTCAATAACTTCTAACATATTTATATTATCTTAAAATTATAAAAAAAATAAGATAGGTACTCACAATGAGCCTTTTCATTTTATGTTACCCATATAAAGTGCAGTGCAAAGCTTTTTAAAATTTTCTTATTAAATAAAATTATGTTAGCCAAAAAGTGTGCCTACAAGTTTTTCTTAACCTGTGACTGCCACATTAGGCTATGCCTGTCTTGTGGAGTCAGTCATCTCCCAAAAGTGTCCCCATTGTTTAAAACTCATTTATTTTCATGAACATAGACTTAATATGTGGACCAAATCACAACTTAATTGGTCCAGTAGTTTCAGACAAATAACTGACGTACAGACAGACGCATCAGTGATTCTAAAGAGGTTCCGTATTTTCCTTTTGAGGTACCCTGAAAATGACGAGGGAACCACTAGAAGGTGAGTAATAAGTGCAACTTCGAAACTATAATTATAGAGTTCTTGGGTTCAAATTTAGACCACCGGCTTCAAGCAAACCTTTTCCCATTCTAGTGCATATATATTTTATAATACACGAATTACACGAATGGGTAATTTTGTATGACAAATCGACTCTTACTCTTAATGCCCTAGCTTCAAAAGTAAGATTCATGTCCACATATATCTATAGTTCTTGACGACGATGGTCAACAGTTTCAGTTTTACGTAATCGCTGTTTGAGAGTACCAAAACTCACAAATGTGTCACGGTCATGACAATTGCAATTATACACTTCACAGTTTCTATGCTTTACAATTTATCTAGGTACTTACCTTATAGTTTTCGGTAATGTTAAAATTGAAAATTCGAACATGTAGCTTAGTCATCTTTTTGAGCATACTTAGTGAGAAATGGGCATACCACGACCTGCCTAAATATAAAATTACCGGACGCTTGCAACTCGAGAACCTTATTTTTTGTTAGTCAAGAATTTGGTACTTTTTCTCAGCGATGACATTGCCACTGTGTAGTACGTCTTCTTAGCTGTATTTTTGTTATAGATTTACGGTGTTATCTAACCAATAACAATTGACAACCTATCACACATGCCCTTCAGGCCGAAGGACGGGCTGCAGAAAGGCACGATGTACCTACATACGCTTTTTATTTTAAATAATATCCTTCGATATAGCGACTCTTTATCTGGTCCATTTGACTTTCAGAAGTAGCTATCATTCATATTGTAACTACTATAACTGAGTATATGACAAAAACTTTACCAGTCACAATGTTTAAAACTACGTACTTCTTGTATCATTGATATTATAAAGCAGCATGATTAATACTGGATCACACGTGCAGCTCAACAGATGAATCGAGAATAACTTATGTTATCTGTGTCAGCATCAGCTCAGACTTTGATCTTGTGTGAGTAAATATTTTTTCATTCCGCACTCTTTGTCATATTATAATACTTAAATATTGTAAGTATGTATTGTTGTATTGTATATGAGTATACAACACTCTTACATACTACTGTGAAACGCCAAATCAATTTCGAACAGGCTCTTGGAAATCTCACTAGCTCAAGGTTAGGCTAACCGTTGCAAACCAGGCCATTGTCAACTAGGTATGGGCAGACTACAGGGTACACAACACATATCTAGTAGCAGTAGGTAATTCCGGGATTATAGGTCTATCGGTCAAATCAGTTACGAGATGTTATTACATTTGAAATTTTGATTGCGTTTGACTGAAGTAATTAATATGTTTAGTACGTAAAAAGAGATAATTATTAAGCAGTACTATTACTTATACTAAATTTCTAGAAACCTATCGCGCAAGTATCTCAACAATTGTCTGAGTGAAGTGCTGCTAGAGCTATTTTCACTTTTTCAATCAATCTGAGCCTTATTGACAAGATATGTACTTATGACTAATTATGTAATATTATGACGGTAGGTATTAAAATAATGATTTTACACTTGTAACATTTTTTAATTGATGATCTACCTTCGTATTAAAAATGTAATTAAGAATGATATAATAAGTAGTTTACCCACTATCCCAGTAGATTTTAGATTCCATTAATTCTCAATTGCCCTTCTGCCTTGTCGGGTGTCGGGTCCTTATATCTGGTTAGTTATAGGTACCCCTTATATTATTATATATTATATTATAATAAAATTATTACGTACGTACGTGTTGGCTGCCACTCCACGTCTGCCTCTCAATTAACGCCCATAACACCATCGTTCCGTGTCCGGGAAAGTGAGCGTATATTAATTATTTCCGTGAAATACATCTAAATAAATGCAATTTTCTTTGTATATATAGAACTCTAATATAGGATAAAAAACCAGGAGTATTAAAAACAGATCAATCAATGTCTACATTACAGTGTTAAGTGATAAGGGGATCTAATACGCTAATATAACAAGCATTTAAACCTACTTGAGTAGTCGGTCACTGGTTATCACCGGTTAGGGGTGATCTATTATTATGACATACTCAGGTGACTTATTATCGGTCAAGAAGCAGCGACCTTCAGGTGTAATACACAACTACAGACTTGATTGAATACGCGTCATGCTCGGCGACGTATTTTTTAAGTAACTGTAATTTACCAGAATTAATTGAAAGGCAACGAGCAAGTACATTTACGCTAATGTTGATGCTCGGAGAAGCGAACATCTTTTCATTCAAGAAAATATTTTTCACATCACCTATTCGGAAAAGGGCTTTTTCTTCCCTGCTAGGAGGGATCAAAGTAACACTTTTCTGTTCTAGCACACTATTTTTAAATTTTTTTGCACATAATTTTTTTAGCTTAAATAATCTGTTTAAACATCAGATTGTGTCAACACTAAGATTTTTTTATTTTCCTCATAGTTGATGTGAAAAGCAGTATGTGTCACACGGTATCAAAATTATTTCGTCTTGGGCGTTAACACTTGAATCCCTCATTACGCTCAGGATTCTACTTTAGAATCCATCGCTTCATTCAGGATTCAATGTACGCCCTTGACGGAAATATATCATTTTGATCCCTTGTAACACAAACTACTATTTATTTATTTTATAATGCAGTATTTATCGAACACTGCGTCACCCTGGTAATTATGCAAAAAAAAGGAATACGAGTTGGTACATTCGCTTTCTTAAGGCTACAAATATAATGACCACCAAAAAATACTTTGGTACCCTAAATAAAAAAAACATGCTTACCAAAAAAAAATACTGAACACCAAAAAAATAAGGCCTATAATTACAGAAGTACCACCGTTTTAATTATGACTGCACTTCAAATTGTATTCGAATACCAAATATATTGAATGATCACCAAAAATCATTAATGATCACCAAATCTTGAAGACCAAATTAATGTGATATTTTCACCTAATTAAACCACTATGATTACCAAAAAATGTATACATATCACCAAATAAAATAAAATGATGCCAAAATTACTAGCCCCTCCCGCTCAACCCCCCGTACCCCGCACCGCAACCTACCTAACCTAACCTACTTTTCTAGTAGCATACTGAAATACTACTAGAAAAGTAGGTTAGGTTAGGTTTGAACTGCTACCAGTTAAGTGGGCTAGGTTAGCACTGCGACCCTTACAGAAACGAAATACTACTAGAAAAGTGGGTTAGGTTAGGTTTGAACTGCGACCCTTACAGAAAAGAAATGCTACTAGAAAAGTGGGTTAGGTTAGGTTTGAACTGCGACCCTTACAGAAAAGATATGCTACTAGAAAAGTGGGTTAGGTTAGGTTTGAACTGCGACCCTTACAGAAAAGAAATGCTACTAGGAAAGTGGGTTAGGTTAGGTTTGAACTGCGACCCTTACAGAAAAGAAATGCTACTAGAAAAGTGGGTTAGGTTAGGTTTGAACTGCGACCCTTACAGAAAAGAAATGCTACTAGAAAAGTGGGTTAGGTTAGGTTTGAACTGCGACCCATACAGAAACGAAATTCTACTAGAAAAGTGGGTTAGGTTAGGTTAGAAAAAGGTGACGAAGTGGATTCATTGATTTAATAGGATAACGATATATTAAATATTTGCACATTTTTAATTAAAATGTGGTTACAATTTTGGTGGTTATTTACTATTTTTGATAGCAATAGTTAGATAGGATAGCAAGACTTAAAAATTTGGTTATAATTTTACATTAAAATGGAGTTCTAATTTTGGTGGTCGTTTACTATTTTTGGGTTTACAATGATTATTTTGGTGTCATTTTATTTAATAGGATAGCAAGATGTAAAAATTTGGTTATCATTTCACATTAAAATGGGGTTTGAAATTTGGTAATCATTTACAATTTTTGGGTTAATAATGATTAGTTTGGTGTCATTTCCTTTAATAGGATAGTAAAATGTAATATAATTGGTAATCATTTTACATTAAAATGGTGTTATAATTTTGGTGATCATTTATTATTTTAGGGTGGTAAAGTAGATTTTTTTGGTATTAAATTTTACTAAATCTGGTGATCAGTTAAATAGCAGCCCTTTCTTGATATGCATGCATACATTCATGTAAAAAATATTTGAATATCGCTAAGATAATTAAATCACCACATTTGTAGGCGCCTACTAAAATGTGTATAACTAATACTGAAGGTGATGGTGGACTGGAATCACAGAGTAGCTTGTTCGAGTCTTGCCTGAGGCAATTAATTGGAACTTAATTATTTTATTTCATACATTGCGTACCTATTTATATTATTATTATTTATAATACATTGTACATATAATTGGTCAGATGGGAATTATATACGTTACTCGACTAATCATTTTTAGTTCCTAGAACTAAATGCTTTCATTAATTGATCCACAATCGATTCACTACACAAACATGATCATAATATCCATCCACGATGATGCAATGCCTTTAATTTGATGGTAGGGTGCAGCAGCCGTTGATGCTGCACGGACTTCTGAGCTTCTATGAGCAAGAGCGTCCTCGTACTATGTCAGACCGTTCCGAGAAGTGAGCACACATTAGGTACTTCGGTAGATCAATATATTAGACACAGATTTCAACTACGTTTAGTATGTAGGGTATAATGGTTATTTGCATGTTAGATTTTGAAAAAGTATTTGAAGTTAGTTCTTGTATAAATATACCATTAAATCACATTTACATTAACATAATATCACGGCGAGTATATGTCACACCATGAAAGTTTTACCCATTTTGTTTGCTGAAGCGGTAAAGTTACTCGATTACAGATAAAACATTTGATGTGTATTCTTTATGAATGAGCCTAATTATTAGGTTTTAGTATTTCATTTCATGTATGATATTTCATTTTGTATTAGAAACTAAGATAATTACGCACGAAAATGCATGCGTTACTATTACATTATATAAGTAGATTAATTTGATGAATGTTGATAATCATTTCATTGTTGTAATCGCTCCTCACTATTACAGTACCTTTAAAGTTTTAATTTTACTATTTATAAACATGATTTAGATGTTTATGCCTTTTCTCCTGCTTTTCTCTAATCTTTTGCACATTTTTTGACGCTACGACGATTTTTCGTTATTTTCTTAATATCAAGTTCTCGTCCGTGAACTATTAAACATATTTTTCTCAAAAATGGATGGCAAAGTCGACTTTGCCGTTGAAAAAATTGGTCGCGAAGCGCGTAGTTTATGGTCAGTCAAAAATTAAAAAGTTAAGAACATTGCAGTCTTGATTTTGGGACTGCAATGTTGCATACAAATTCCATTATTTGTCGTGTTCCAAACTTTTTAAAAGTTGAAATGGCCATATCAAATGAAGGCACAGGCCCATTAAACAGCCAAACAGATAATTAGTACTTATAATTATAATGTTGGTACCGCGACTATTTAGCTGTCTCAAATAGGTTGGCGTATTTTCGGCAGAAAAATACACTTCTATTTTTTAATAAAAAAAATGAAAAGGCGGCAAGCAAACTTTTTCAATTGTTTCTACTTTTATCTGTGAAAATATATACGTAAGAACGTTGCTTTTGTAAAATATTTCTATTATATTTATATTTCTTGCACCATTTTTGAGAAAAGCACTATATATGACTCGGCTGGAAGGCTACTTGCTGGCTTCGGATTCAATTAAACGGACTCCCAAGGTCGTCCGTTTAATACGAATCCTCAGCCTGCAAGTAGCTACTTCCGAGCCTCGACAATAATGTACTATTTCTCAAAATTGGACGGCAAAGTCGACTTTGCCGTTTAAAAAATAGGTCGCGAAGCGCGTAGTTTATGGTCAGTCAAAAATTAAAAAGTTAAAAACATTGCACTCTCGATTTTGGGACTGCAATGTTGCATACAAATTCCATTATTTGTCGAGTTCCAAACTTTTGAAAGTTGAAATGGCCATATCAAATGAAGGCACAGGCCCATTAAACAGCCAAACAGATGATTAGTACCGCGACTATTTAGCTGTCTCAAATAGGTTGGCGTATTTTCGGCAGAAAAATACACTTCTATTTTTTTATTAAAAAAATAAAAAGGCGGCAAAGCTAATTTTTTCAATTGTTTCTACTTTTTTCTGTGAAAATATATACGTAAGAACGTTGCTTTTGTAAAATATTTCTATGATATTTATATTTCTTGCACCATTTTTGAGAAAAGCACTATATATGACTCGGCTGGAAGGCTACTTGCTGGCTTCGGATTCAATTAAACGGACTCCCAAGGTCGTCCGTTTAAAACGAATCCTCAGCCTGCAAGTAGCTACTTCCGACCTCGACAATAATGTACTATTATTCTAGAAAGCTTCTAACTGTATCGAACTGTAACCGTCCAGCGGGCCCTGGGTAGCGTTTTGCATTGAATGAGTTAACTTAGTGTAATAAAAAAGTGCAATGCAATTTACCAATTACTATGAGATCTATTGGCCTAAAATAGTAACAGGGTTAGTAGGTACACAGTTGGGTCAACAAATTTTTTGTACACTCAATACTGTTAAGATATTTTTGTGATGAGTTAACCGTACAGATTCTGTAAACTGCCGATCATGTACTGTAATGCTTTTACAATTTCTGAACCATCAAAATTTTCACTTAGATGTCTTCAGAATCTGATATTTGAAAAAATAAGTCTATGGAATTTTAAGTCTATAAACTCAACTGTAAAATCCCATTTTGCTTAAAACATGGAGCCATTTTGTTTTGGGGGGTGTGTTGTAAAACGTGCGGCAATGTTTTGTTGAAGCCGTCGCTTTTGGCAGGCTCGCGCAGCCGGTGTTCCTCGGCAAGCTAGTGGACTTCTACTCGGTGAGGACGGACCAGCCCGTGTCGCTCGACGAGGCGTACTGGTACGCCGGGGCCGTGGTGCTGTGCTCGGCGCTCAACGTGCTCGTCGTGCACTCCTACATGATGGCCATATTGCATATGGGCATGAAGTTCCGGGTTGCCTGTTGCTCTCTCATATATCGAAAGGTAAGGTGATGCGTTTGAGGTCAACGTTCTTTTATGTTAATTCACACTTGCATAATATTTAGCTAAAATTGCGAATACACGCGCGATAAGTTCATTCCTTATATTTAATATGGTTGTGGCGTCAGGTATAGTTTAAACGCAATTTAATAGTCTATGTAACACTGAGATATTCATTGTAAACGGATTATATAATTTTCACAGGTTTTGTTTGTTACCAAATGTAAATAACTTTTAATGTTAAGTTTGTAATGACCTTCGAGTCAAGTCTTCTATTCGCATAATCACCGACAATACTCACGAAGGTGAAAATTACACATAAGTATCCTAACGTGACAATCACAGCTTCCAGTTCGAAATTTTATGTAAACTATTTTTTATTAAGCAGTTACGCCTGCAGCGATACTACAAATTTTAAATAAAAATAAAAATGGAATTAACCGCTTCGGGCAAGATTCGAGCGAATTCTAAAAGCGATTTGCGAAGCGACAAATCACTCTTAACTAACTGAGACACCGAAGCTTACCAGAAGCGTGCGAATTTATCCGTTCCTTCCTTTTCGCGACATCTACCAACTGACCGGAACCGGATTGGACCGGTGTTCCAAAAGGTTGCAAGTTCGAGTCTTGTCCGAAACGGAGAATTTTCCAATTTATCCTTTATTTTTAAAATTTCAAGTTTACATTTATCTCTAACATCTCGTTGAAATCAATCGACACGTTGGCCGTTTGTAAACCTTTTGTGCACCGAAATAAAGTCTAATGATCAGTTAAGTGCTCCCTTTGTAAATTTACTTAAGTTATTAGTGTTATTACTTATTAGACGCGGGTTTTCCTTAACGCCGCGGTGTCAGCAGCCATGTGTTACTTATTTAGCAAAGGCATTCTTGTCTATGCGTCATTCAATAGAAATATTAGATTGACGGTTTTTTAGGGTTTCGTACCCAAAGGGTAAAACGGGACCCTATTACTAAGACTCCGCTGTCCGTCTGTCCGTCCGTCCGTCCGTCTGTCACCAGGCTGTATCTCACGAACCGTGATTGAAATTTTCACAGATGATGTATTTCTGTTGCCGCTATAACAACAAATACTAAAAAGTACGGAACCCTCGGTGGGCGCGTCCAACTCGCACTTGTCCGGTTTTTAAAATTAATATCACTTAGGGCCAGTTGCACCAACCACATTTGACAGACTGATCAACGTCAGCCGGCGCGCCCCGGCGCTTTACTATGAAACTTTGCATACATTAGTTATTTGTACAACAAGAGATCAAAGTTTGATATTTCTTCGAGTGCTTATTTTGAGTCCCGTGCAAGCGAAAGATTCTATAATAGATTCACGAGCGTAGCGAGTGAATCTAATTTAGAATCTTGAGCGTAGTAAGGGATTCAAAAGCGCACGAGATGTAAATAACTTTGATCTCGTGTAGTACACAAAATTTTTCACCCTAAGCAGTGAGAACATACCTAGAGGGACAGAGATAATAGAACCCAAGTATATCGAACTTGTATTAGACCCCGCATGTTGAAATGACTATAAAGGTCACTTGAATGTCATTTTGTCTCACTCAGTGAGCAAAATCGCATTTTGCTCACTGAGTGGAACTCAATCAGTGAGCAAAATGCGATTTTGCTCACTGAGTGAGACAAAATGACTCAGTGAGCAAAATCGCATTTTGCTCACTGTTTTTAAGAAGCAAAGTACCCTTGTTCGAGCTGCTGAGGTGAAAAAAAATTTAGCGAACTCTTTAACGATACGAACAGTTTGGGTGCAACCGACCCTTAAGTTGTGTTAATGAGTTTATTTTGATATTTTAGATTGTTTAGCAAAAATCAATTAGTTATAGATTGCCTAGTAGTATAACAAAATCATTACATTTTTTTCCCAATTTTTAATCGCTATAAACTTATATTATATTAAGTACACACATATTTTGTCAAAACTAGCTCGTCGTCTTTTTTTACTCGTAAATTAACTTAAAATAGCAATCATGCATCGGCAGGTTGAATAAAAAAAGAAAACTATAAGACAAAAATCTCAAGTTTGAAAAACTAACATGACTACAGCTTTTTCTATAGTATCGGGTAGAATTTGTTTAAAATGTATCCTATGGCACTTTATTCATCAACTCCGTAACATGAAATAATAAAATTTAAATCTTATCGGTTTTGCTGCACTCGAGGAATACCACAACATTTGAAGTGTTCGCTTTTTAAATATTAGAAGTTTATTACAACTAGGTGTATGTTGTTTCAGTCGCTCAGACTGTCAAAGACGGCTCTCGGCGAAACGACGGTCGGCCAAGTAGTGAATCTGCTCTCGAACGACGTGAACCGCTTCGACGTGGCCGTGATATTCTTGCACTATCTGTGGATAGGGCCGCTGGCCACGGTCATCATCACCTACCTTATGTGGCAGGAGATCAGCTGGGCGGCGGTCGTCGGCGTCGGGTTCATGTTGGCATTCATACCACTGCAAGGTAATACATTTATTACTATTTTATTTGAACTCTGTGAAATGATACATACATACCTGTCCTAGTTGAGTTAATAATAGCAGAAAAAGGAATGAATGTAAAATTATAGAACAAGTATGTTTAATTGTTTACTCAGCCTATAGTATCGTGTGAGCGTCTTACAGCGAAACACGTGACACATACTACTTTATCAGTCAATATTTGGATCATCTGCTTATGGCGATTGTCGCGTTCTGTTATTTCTTGTCATGTTTTAGTTTCTCTTATCTTACTAAAAGATAAATTAGTAAAATGTCGAATGTTACTTAATATCGAACGATATGGCAGTTGGAGCCGACTCTAGTTTTTCTCTGAATTAAATAAAAAACTACACATGCGTGAAAAAGTTTTTATTAACCGTTTACATTTGACGTTAAGTTTATCTTATAATTCTTTAGTATTTTTTTTTGTTGTTTATAAATTAACTTAAGCACTACTTTCGTGTAAAATGAGCGATCAAGATATTTCAGAAACGCCACCTGTGCCCTGTACGGCTACCACCAGTTTTGACATTGACATGACGCTCACGTTTAAGTAACTTACTTTCAATGCATCTCGCTCGTACTCGCATATGCGAGCAATAGTGGAAGCGAGATGTACAGAAAGTAAATTACGTAGACGTGAGCGTTATGTCAATGTTAAAACTGATGGTAGAGGCTCTGTTTATCAAAAGCTTGTAACTTGTTATACAAGTGGAAGTCCCTTTGTAACAAAAGCTGTCATAAAGGGACTCCCGCTTGTATTACAAGTTACAAGGTTTTGATAAACAGGGCACTGAGGGCACTGATGTCCGCGACATGCGGTTCCTGAACGCATCATAGTGAGATTTATAATATGTGTTTAATAAAACAATCTAACTGTACAAAATGTATCTCTACATAATCAGATATTATGTAGCAGGCACATAAAACTACTATGGTTTCATTAACGACCTATTTTTTTCTTCTATTCATTAGATCTTAGAAGCTTGGCCAAATATAAGAAATTTGTCACCTGCAGCGAATTTTTTATTGATGTCATTGCTAATGCTATTTGTTTTACTTATCTAAAATTAAAAATAATATCGAAGTTCAGATTGTTATCGAGACTTCTGTTGTATTTAGATTGTAGGACCGCCTAAGATTATATACGTCGTTTTTTTATATAATTAGTCTTATTACTTAACGTGTTATTTCGCCAGATTAACAACGTGCGTTGGATTGGGAAAATGAGAGATAATATTAGAACTGATTTTGATCGGGTCGAAATACATACCTATATGAGTAAATCAACTTTTTCTTGTCACTCGTTGCCATGGTTACGGTCGCCTGGATCACTTGGCATTTAAATAACCAAACATGCATTCATGCATTGAGTTGTACGCCCTTTCCACAATGGGCCATCTACCGAGAACGATAATATAACGTAGTACAAGAGTTCTTATTACAAATTGTGCTACTATTGTCGCCTGGCTGACGGGAGAGAATAACAAGAATAATATCTAGTTGGTATGCTACTTTCGATCCCAATGAGGAAAAAAGTGCCCTAACATTTTTGATTTTTCCTATGACTTTAATAAAAGAAGATTTATAATGATCGGCAACATGAATGCAAATTACACATATATTCGCAATATTTTTAACGGAGATACTACTGAATCACAATGGCTTAAAAAAGTGAAAATTTAAAAAGTATATCCAATATCTATTTTTTTTGTCATAAACGTATTTAAACATCGTTTAACCCATCCGAAACATCAAACTAAATGTAGAACATGTTTATATAGGTGAATGGTGTGACATTGCAGCCTTGCATTCGTAAACGTAGTGGTATTATGTTAACATAATACGTTGGCATTATTTCTCGGCAACGACATTATGTCTGGGCATACTTGTCCATGTTCACACGAGTTTATATACATACGCCAGGCTGAGCTGCTTTACTTATACAGAAATATTAATTCATTTCTAAGTACATAAATATATCCAAATACTTACTACTTATTTAATATAATACAGTTCGATTGCCCAATTTAACTGTAATTAGTGTCTGAGATGTAAAGAAACAGAGCTCAAGTTCTTGTAACGTTCGCTAAGATGTTCCATGAGAGTTCTCGTTATTATCAATATGTGCAAAATTGTAAACTAATGAAATGTGTAAGAAAATATCCTATACCTAGTGTTATATTATCACTATTTACAATTTTTTGGCTTTTCATGATATCTTAAACAAGCTTAAATCTTAAATGTACTCATTCGCATCAATATTATTCAGTGCTACTGTAATCTTTAATTTTTATGAAACTGAGTTTGATCTTAAGCATGTGTTGAGTTAAGCAAAATCACTCAAAAAGGAGACGCCTGTTATACTTATAAGTAGTGTTAGTGGCAATGCGACATCATTTGTAACATATTCCATCCGTTGACTTACAGTTTTCTGTGCATTTCGCATAGCAAAATTCAACAGTATTTCGGTGAGATAGTCGCTTAAGGTTAACTGGAAGAAATCCCTTAAAGGGATAAGTTCGCCTTTGTACTGCCTATCCTGTACAATAAATTTGTGTTTTGTGTTTTGTACAATAAAGAGTTTATACATACATACATACATTTCACCCAAGTGTATGTCGTCAATAAACCAGCGAACGTTTGATAATAACTTGCAATTTTCATGAATCACGACACCCTTTGACCGCCGAGGAAGGCCACATACGCGCACTTGTACAGTTTTATATTAACCTTCATCAATTCTCATAAGGTTTATAACGGCGCGTTATAACAGGCGTGGCGTTCAATGAATATCTCTGGTATGGAAGTGTCAAATAATTTAAATGTGATGATTAATAAGTCGCGTTTATTGTAGCATGGCTGGGCCAGAGGACGTCGGTGCTTCGGCTTAAAACGGCGCTGCGCACGGACGAGCGCGTGCGCCTTATGAACGAGATCCTCTCCGGCATCCAGGTCATCAAGATGTACACATGGGAGAAGCCCTTCGCGGACCTCGTCGCTAAGGCCAGGAAGTACGTACATTACAGCACACAAGGCTAAAGGCCATATCTGCAAGTTGGGGAATATATACAAAAAATTTGACATTTTTGGAAAAGATTAACGAAAATTATATAATGAAGTTCCCGAAATTTTCCTTTGTTTAAATTTCGTGTTTTTGAAAACTGTCCAGCGGCACATCACATACTCGTACAAGTGGATGGGCGACGCACTATAATTAAGTGTTTTTAGGGCGGGATTCCACCAGTTTGCGGCATTAGCGTTTTTGTAGTGAATAAGCTTGTGCCGCACAGTGCCGCACACTGGTGGAATCCCGCCTTCAGGGGTTTGGTTGCGAACAAGCCACGATTTAAATCTTACTAAATCCCCCAAATAAGTAAAAATAGGTTGGTACATCGTGAATTTAGTCTTTCAATTATGTTGGTATCAAGCAAAAATTCGCATAAATTATGTAGATTCATTGTAATGTCAGATGACAGGTTGTATTTTTTCTAAAGTAACCTATTGTGTGCGTAATCATATCCAGGTTAACTCATGACTCATGATAACGAAGGAAAGTCATAAGACCAATTGTTCCATCTGGGTTTCCATGATCTGTAGCGAATATGTATAATTTGGGTGTGCTCACAAGTCAAGAAGGTATATAATTTGGCTGGTACATCAGTGTAAGAACCCTATTCGATATTGCTACATAATTATTTTTCTAAATTTACGACAAAACTATTCAGAAAAATACAATCTCTATTTTATCGGTAGAATTATAAGCTCACAGACAGGTAAATTTCTTTGTTCTATTATATGCCGGACCTACCCAAAGGTTTTTGTTTGGACTATCCACTAATCGCACAATGGGAGGAAGCACGTGGTATTTTACATTTAATGCTCACAAAAATGTTTTTGAAATCTTTTCTAAAAAGTATTCGCTATCATTACGACTTTCCAAGAATGTAATTTGTAATAGATAACGAACCTTTTTTTATCGGTTATAGTTCGTCCATTTTTAAACAATAATATTAAATAAATTAACACCTACCTGCAAAGCGAAATAGATTGCACATAAGTTTTCTAATTTAAACGTTGAAACCGACTTCAATTTAGTTTTCTCGTAAAGATAACTTAGCTGCACTGTTTTCATAATCTCTGTGAACGTGCTTTATATGGTTGTTCGTTAATGAATGCTGTTGGAAGCGGGGCAGGAGATAAAACAAATCCTCGTGACAATTTTTCGTTCTTAGGAATAAAAACTAGATTTTGATGTTAGTGTCAGTGTATAAAATACTAGCGAGACGAATAATAAAATCAAGATCCTCGTATGTAAGATCCTAGTATAAAATTGGAATAGGCGCATTCCAATTTTATACTAGGATCTTGTTTTATACACTGAAACTAACATCAAATCTAGGTTTTCTGGTCGGTGCGCGTCTTTCATCAACAACTTCTTAGGAACTTAGGGAGATATATTTTCACTTGCACTGTGAGCTGTGAATTCAGATTCTCTTATTATTTATGTACGGGATAGGATATATTTTCCACATTAACATTATTTTTTTATTGATAACATTTGCTGAAATGCGGCTCCCATTAAACAGATGTTAAGTGTACAGGGCAAACTGTTTTATATTTTAATATTTGGTGTTTGCCGCAGGCAGGAGATAAAACAGATCCGCGCCACCTCCTACATCCGCGGCGTGCTGACCTCGTTCACGATGTTCACCACCCGCATCTGCCTGTTCTGCTCGATCCTGGCCTTCGTGCTGGAGAACAACGTCATCTCCGCCAAGCAGGTGTTCGTCGTCAGCAGCTTCTACAACATCCTGCGGCAGACCATGACCGTGTTCTTCCCGCAAGGTAGACAACACAACTAGGTTTTACGAAAAAAAAAAAAGTAAACCTCAATTTTAAGTGACAAGTTTACCAATAACATTTACTTTTAATGTACAAATACATTCAAAAAATTGAAAAAAAAAACTAAACGAAAAAAATTTTTTTTGGCGAAATTGATCTAAACTCATTTTTATTTTCATTCTATTGACCTCAGCAATGCGTGGTTAAAATCTTTCGCATTCCTCGTGAGCACCATGTATAACGAGACGCGAACTATTTACGTTACCATGCATTTTGTAAGGTGTCTAAATGTTACTTAACTTTTCTACAATTTGGGCATTAGAAAAAGTAGCTATACCAGTCATGAAATGTCATTTACGAAAAACAAATACGAATAATTAATTAACCGACAATACAATAATGTTAGTGACCCACTTAATATTCGGTCCAAAATTGTATAATTGTATTATTTTTTATGCTGTAGGTATCGCTCAAGTAGCAGAAGCAGTTGTGTCAATTAAAAGACTTCAAAATTTTATGCTCTATGAGGATACGAGCAAACCAGTCCCTACTCTGAGTGACATACAAACTTCAACAAAACCTAAAATCAAAGTGCTGGATGAGCCAAAGGAAACACCAACCACTCCGACTAAATCTACGTTAGATACGTCACAAGATAAACCCTCTGACGAGTCGAGCGCTGCCAAAGAAACAAAAAAGCCAGATGAAGCCAAAGGCAACGGTAAGCAAAAAGATGTGTTATCAATATTTAATATCAATACGAGTGAGACTACCGTGGGTATCAGTTTAATTAAATAAACTTTAGCTATTCAAGTATCCAAATATCCTAGATAACGCATCATCAAAACATTGAGTTGCATAGCAGCCGAAACTGATTACTATATCAAAACAGTACCCAGCGGTCAAGCTCGCCCACTTTCTTTATATGACGAATATGACCTCTATTGATTTGTTTATTTCAATGTGTTTCAACTTCCAAATACAAAGTTGGGTGTAGTATGATTTTTCTCAAATGAAATTTACGCCGATATGGTTGGTTTGCTCCATAAAAGAAACAAAGGCTTTTGTTTAAAAGATTAGGATCACAGGCGTAAAAATCATTTGAGAAAATTCATACTATAAAACTAGTGTTTAATGTATTGTTCGATCATTGGAAAAATGTGCTTTGGTTTGAAACGTTATGAGACTCAGTAAATTCTCAATACGTTGTACTGATATTAACTGACTTTGTGACAAGCTGTAATGGTCTTCTTAGTGCTAAACGTCGAAGGGAAATAATGCAACAAATTTGATAGTAATAAAATGTTTGTTTGGTCGGACAGGGCGGTCGGCGGCCCCGCTGGAGTCGGGCGAGGAGGAGGATTCGGAGCTGGAGCGCTCGCAGGGCGCGGGCGTGCGGCTGCAGCACGCGACGGCCAAGTGGGTCGCCGCTCACCACGAAAACACGCTCACCGACCTCAGCCTCACCATCAAGCCCGGCAAGTATGTGGCATGGAGAATTAATGCACTTTTTTATTACCGGACCTTTATAACCGCGGAGCTCGCCCTATCCTGCAAAAATGCTTATACGGGATGCAACCAAAAATAGTAGGGATCCGTATAAGGGCATATTTGGTATCGTGTTTTAATTGGAAAAAAGTAGAAGAAAAAAAAAAATTAAGGTCAATGTGACTAATTCCGTCATAGGGCCAGTCCCGTCTACTAGCGATTTTTCGAACAACATAAATAATATCGTCGACAAAGCAGCGATTGCTTTAGTTTCAGGAATCCAAAGCAAATGGCGGAATCAGCCACATTGACCTTAATACGATTTTTTTTCTACGGGGCAGGTCGTCCAAGTCAGTAACCCTTCATACAAAGGCCAAACATTTTTCGAGTCAATTTTTTTTTACTCATTCCTAATCAACACACGATACTGAATATGCCCTTAAACGGATC
The DNA here is from genome assembly GCF_910591565.1 of Cydia splendana. Classification (NCBI taxonomy): domain Eukaryota; kingdom Metazoa; phylum Arthropoda; class Insecta; order Lepidoptera; family Tortricidae; genus Cydia; species Cydia splendana. The sequence goes on along the minus strand of NC_085987.1, from coordinate 14,270,035 downwards.
CCCAAATGCGCGCCACGTCTATTTAGTTGTTGATCTACCTGTGAGATAGTATAGTTGAAGATAGCATATCAAATCGATGGCTTGTTTCAGACTGATCGCGGTGATCGGGCCGGTGGGCGCGGGCAAGTCGTCCTTGCTGCACGTTCTGCTGCGCGAGCTGCCGCTCGTGTCCGGCTCCGTGCACATCGGCGGCTCCGTGTCCTACGCGGGCCAGGAGCCATGGCTGTTCGCTGGTAACTATTTCTAAATTACACTACAACTTTTGGTTGGCATTTTTTATATTATTTTTACTCAGAATTGTGTGGTGTTCTGATACTAATACGAGCAAATAATTCCTTATATGACTGTGATAAAAATGATATCCTTGAAAATTAGGAGGCACTTTTTTAATCGATTAATACGAGGAAATCGTGATTCCAAGTATAAAATTAGTATCAAATTCCAACCCAGCTAAAGATTGCACGACGGGCCAACGTGGGCCAGTTTTGCGCTGTGAAGAGTTTAGAGCGTCATTTTAAGTAATTGGAACTGGATGAACGCAGACATTGCAAACATGAAAAATAAAAGATATGCAGAGAAGAGTCATAATTAATTTATTGTAATAATTGTTGTTGTTAGGCAGCGTAAGACAAAACATCCTGTTCGGGCAGCCGATGGACCGGCCGCGGTACAACACGGTGGTGCGGCGCTGCGCGCTCGACCGCGACTTCTCGCTGCTGCCGCACGGCGACAAGACCGTCGTGGGCGAGCGCGGCGTCAGCCTCAGCGGAGGTCGGTCTTAACCCTTTTTAATCCATAGTAGTTTGTGTTACAAGGGATCAAAATGATATACATATTTCCGTCAAGGGCGTACATTGAATCCTGAATTAAGCGATGGATTTTAAAGTAGAATCCTGAGCGTAATGAGGGATTCAAGTGTTAACGCCCAAGACGAAATAATTTTGATACCGTGTGACACATACTGCTTTTCACATCAACTATTGACACAATCTGATGCTTAAATAGATTATTTAAGCTAAAAAAATAATGTGCAAAAAAATGTAAAAATAGTGTGCTAGAACAGAAAATTGTTACTTTGATCCCTCCTAGCAGGGAAGAAATAGTAGTTTGTGTTACAGGGATCAAAATGATATATTTCCGTCAAGGGCGTACATTGAATCCTGAATGAAACGATGGATTCTACAATAGAATCCCGAACGTAGTGAAGGATTCTAAAGGAGAATCCTGAGCGTAATGAGGGATTCAAGAGTTAACGCCCAAGACGGAATAATTTTGATACCGTGTGACATATACTGCTTTTCACATCAACTATGAGGAAAATAAAAAAAACTCAGTGTTGACACTACAAGTGTTGCCACTTTTTCATTTCTACTCTTTTTTGTCAGGCTGTACATACCATCGTATGTACAGCCTGACAAAAAAGTTCTTGTAGCATTTCTTCATAGTTAATTATATTAATATTTTATACTGGCAATGAAATGTCCTTGAACAGAAAAGTGCCACTTTGATCCCTCCTAGCAGGGAAGAAAAATCCATTTTCTTATTAGATGATGTGAAAAAGCCTTTTTCCGAATAGGTGATGTGAAAAAATAATTCTTAACCAAAATATGTAACCCCACAAATTAATCCTAGGCTTGTTACAGGCCAGCGTGCGCGTATCTCCTTAGCGCGCGCCGTATACAAGCGCGCCGACATCTACCTGCTGGACGACCCGCTGTCGGCGGTGGACGCGCACGTGGGACGACATCTGTTCGAGTCCTGCCTCGTTGGCTATCTGCGACACACCACGCGCGTGCTTGTCACACACCAACTGATGTTTCTCAGAGACGTCGATCAGGTAATAGTGAAATAATTGACCATCTAAAGACCCATTACGTCTGATCATTTAGTTTTTTTGATGACTAATTTATATTTGCCAGCGAGGAATATTGACGTTGGAAGCGGATTCCACTTCTTATGTTGCACCTAGACCTGACTAAAGTGCCGCGAATGCACATGTTAACGAAATTAAGGCAAACTGTATTGTAAGTCTGGGTTACTTTGTAAGATGTGCAACTCGCCTATAATGCGCTAGCTAAATGGCGTTGTAGCGGCGTATTCGCCGGTTCTATACGCACGTTGTTAAATTACTCGATGCGTCTTAAAGATATAGGCTCAGCCTAGTTTAGTACTCTTTTGATACTGCTGTGTGATGATAGCATGTTTCTAGATTAATAAAATGATAATTATTCTTAATTAGCTGCTATTAAATTTACATGAATGTTTCCAGATAATAATATTGAAGAACGGCGCCATCGCCGCGGCGGGCAGCTTCGAGACGCTGAGCGCGTCGGGGCTGGACTTCGCGACGCTGCTGGCGCGCGGCGAGGAGGAGGAGCGGCCCGCGCCGGAGCCCGCGTCCGCGCTCGACATCGAGGACTCGCCGCACGGCAGCTTCCGTAAGCGGCAGATGAGCATACACTCCGTAAGTTTACCAGAGTCCTACCACGCTAAGTACTACGCTACGCTACTACGTGTACGCTAAGTGCTCCTACGTGTTATGAATGCATTGGTTAGGATGATATTCCATCTGTCCAATATCTTGGTCCAATGTGTATTTGCATCTCACATTTTGCTTAATGAGATAATGAGAGAGTGAGACGCAATGATATTGGACAAAGAAATTGGATAGGTGGAAGGTGGAATACCATCGTTACTCTTCAAGTGCGGCAAAATTACCGCGGTCAGAGTGTCTGCTGACGAACTGTATTTTAAAAGGTGTTTAAATACTTAAAATTAAAAATTGTTTATTATTCTACAAAGTTAAATTAGGAAACATAAATAAAGTGACATTGAATTGAAATTTAAATGGTACGTAAATAAACAAACATTTTTTTCTCAATATTCTTGAAACAAATGCTCGCACGTTCCGTCGAGCTGTCGCCTGCGGTATTTTCGGACCGTTACGACCTTACGACCTTCAAATCTTTGAGAAAAGAGCGTACTCCGATCTTAAAGGTCGTCAACGCACTTCAACCCCTGACGGGTTGCGGGTGTCCAATTGTCCACGGGCAATGGTAATCGGTTAACATCAGGCAGTCTGTCTGCTCATTTGCCTCCTATATCATAAAAAAGTGTGTGTGTCAGCTCCGACGCACGACTGGAGTTTACTCTTTGTTGTTGACATTGAATAAATAAAGTGTTTCCATACAGCCGTTGCTGGTGGATGCGAAAGATAAGTTGCGCACGAAACATAAAGTAGCCTGTAACGTGTAAGTAACGTGTGACATGATTTACCTCCCATAAATTTTCATACCCGGGCTTATATTTGAAAATCGATTGTCAAGGAATAAACTCCAATAAACTCGTTATTGTTGTAGGTAAGCTCCGTGGATAATCTGACAGCGACAGCGCCGCCGGAGGGCGGGCGCGAGGAAGCAGAGATGCGGTCGGCAGGCGCTGTGTCGGCGAAGGTGTACGGCGCGTACCTGGGCGCGAGCGGGCACGCGCTCGTCGTCGCGCTCATGGTGTTCGTGGCGGTGCTTGCGCAGCTGTTCGGCTCCGGCTCCGATTGGTGGACCAGCTACTGGTAACTTACTTACTTACTGCTTACTGCTAGCCTTTCTCCGCAGACGTTTTGTCTGGTTGCCCTTGGCATAGGCCTCTCCCATATTCCTCCACGCGTCCCTGTCCAGAGCCTGTCTGGTAACTTAATCTACACCAAATATACATAAGATTGGTATCCTATCCTATTTCTTTGTCCAATGTGTATTGCGTCTCAGATTTTCCATAATGAGAGAGTGAAACGCATTGACATTGGACAAAGAAATTGGACAGGTGGAATACCACCCTAAGGCAAGTCGAATATTAACTGAATAGATATGATTCTATAAACCTACTGCATAAATCTGTAAACTGGTTTAAATGAAATGGTACATAATTGGTATAGACCAACCGCTTAAATGAGTCCTCGACTAAGGGCGGCGGGGAAGGTGCGGGCGCCGTACGCTTGCCGCCCACTTACAACAGCAACTTGTGAATCCTTTCCTTGTTCCTGATTTTCATCATCACTGTAAAGCGTGTTCTTTTAGTCTGCCTCTTGAGCAAAACACCTTATCTAGTCAAAGGGCGTCCTAAGCTTAAGTATGTTTAACGCATTCACTGCCAGGGGGCGTGGCCTAGGAACAAACTTGTATGACGGTGGACGCACATGTGCTTCGGGGGCAGTGAATGTGTTAATGAACTGTGGTGTATTTATTTGAATAAAATACGATGATAAGTATTGAGCATTCAGCTAAACTCTAAATCATAATTAGATTCCAACAAAAGTAAGACAATGTTGCCACTGCAATAATTTGTTTGTAAAATAGTAAATTCCTTTTTATAAATAAATACGCTAAGATAATTTATTTATTGGTAATTTTACTCCTACGATTTAAAAAAGTACTTTTATTTACTTATTTTTACATAAATACAAGACGCGTTAGTAAAAAGTGACAACATTGTCTTACTTTTTTTGGAATCTAATTATGATTTAGAGTATAGGTAAAACTACATGTTTTTAGTCGTATAGTTTTATAATAACTTGACGTGTGTTCAGGGTTAAAATGGAGGAACTGGAGGGGAACCCCGGCTTACAGCTTGCAGCAACCAACACCACCCTCGAGCGGATGGGGCTGGTCGACAATGTCCTGTTTGGGGACGGGCCGCTCAGTCGATACAATTGTATCTATATCTACACTGGTAAGTTTCCTAAAATCACTGAAATATATTCTAAAATAGTCATACACGTAAAATTGTGTCAAGATGTTTTTTTTATTAAAAAACGATCGGCAATATCAGATAGCCGATACTCTTATTTATGATGATGATGGATATAAAGTATAGCGTGCGTGGAATGATCATGATAGATACATAATAAAAACTATGGCAGTTGTCACACTGCTTCTCACTTCGAAGCGACGTCCGATGCTGCGTTTTTTAACTTTGTACTGTAGATTCATGATTTGTATGCATAATCCGCATGGATTCACCTGTGAAGAATCCGTGCGAAGGTGCGCATGGCACGACGATTCGTGCTTTCGGACGGAGATACGGTGCGAGCCGCAGCGTATGACACACCGAGCTCCGTAGCACAAGTATACATGTATTTTTGTACAAGTCGCGATTAGTCGCGCACCGCAGCTCCGGACGAAGATACGAAGCAAATCGCACCACCGTCAACGTACCATCGTCGCCGCACGTGGATTCGTCAATTTGCACTGCGCAACGAATAGCGGCGGCAGTGTAATAACCGCCTACAATGATAATATATAATGGAGTTAATTTCAGGTATGGTGGTCGCGTTGGTGGTGATATCGCTGCTCCGCTCGTTCATGTTCTTCTCGATGGCGATGCGCGCGTCCACCCGGCTGCACAACAAGATGTTCTCGGCCATCACGCGCGCGCCCATGCGCTTCTTCCACGTCAACCCCTCGGGCAGGATCCTCAACCGGTTCTCTAAGGACATGGGCGCCGTGGACGAGGTGCTGCCCGCTGCGTTGCTAGACGTTCTTCAGGTGGGTTTCATTTACCAACATTATTTTTTGTAAGGCTGTATTTGATACACATGGATTTTTTCCGTCTTCTTTTTAAGTTCTCGCTTCCAGTAAGGGCGGCCTACAGCTCTTATTGCTTTGTTTTATGTTTTGCGGTGGATGGACTTCTTCTTCTTCTTCTTTCCATCCTGTTACCCCCTGCTGGGGTGTAGGGCTCGAATCTTTTTCTTCCACTGACTCCGGTCCTGGGCAGCTTGGGTAGCCTCCTCCCACCCCATCCCCAATACACCCAGCTCTTGCTCCACAGAACGGCGCCAAGTAGATTTAGGGCGACCATGTTTCCGTTTGCCGGGCATCTTCCAGGTCAGGGCCACTTTGGATAGGTGGGTGTCAGGTTTCCTGAGGATATGCCCAACCCAATGCCATTTCCGCGTCTGGATCTCCTTGTGTACGGGTGCTTGTCCGGTTATTCTCCATAAGTGAGCGTTTGTGATCCAGTTAGGCCAAAAGATACGTAGGATTTGCCTTAAGCATTTGTTCACAAACACTTGGAGTTTTGTCATTAGGTCTTTGCGGACAAACCAGGTTTCGCACCCGTACAGTAGCACGGCCTTTACATTCGAGTTGAAGATCCTCACTTTAGTTCTTCTCGTTAGGATAGAGGAGTTCCACACAGGTTTAAGCTGGCTGAATGCAGCTCGGGCTTTGTTTATTCGAGTTTCAATGTCAGCTTCCGTTCCTCCACTTTGGTCGACAATACTGCCCAAATAGCAAAAGCTCGCCACTTGTTCGATCTGGTTTCCCTTAATCAGCAGCGGAGTTGAATCGGTGGTATTCTGGCGCATTTCCTTTGTTTTCTTGTAGTTAGTGCGCAATCCTTCCTTTTCAGCCTCCTCTGCTAGATCTTCCGCCTTGTCTTGGAGTTGCTCACGCGTGGTTGCTATAAGACAGAGGTCATCTGCAAAGTCGATATCCTCGAGGTCTTTTCCAGATGTCCAAGGCAAGCCTCTTCGACCTTTGCTGGTAACCCTGCACATCACGTCGTCGAGCACCATCAAAAATAGCAGTGGGGAGAGCAAACAACCCTGTTTGACGCCTGCTGTGACATCTATACTCTCAGTGAGTTTACCCTTGTGGAGCACTCTACACGACGATCCATGGTAGAGTGCTTTGATAATGTTGATCAGCTTATCTGGCACACCGTTAAGCTTCAGAACCCTCCATATGCTTGCCCATTTTACCCTATCGAATGCTTTTTCAAAGTCCACGAATAGGGTAAAAACCTCACACTGCATCTCCTGACATTGTTCTAGGACCATTCGCAAGAGGTTGATCTGGTCCGCACATGAACGCCCCGGCCTAAATCCTGCCTGTTCTTCTCTGAGCTTGCTGTCAATCACTTTTGCCACCCTCGAGAGTAAGATCTTGCACAGCACTTTAGAGCAAATGGGTAGCAGATTTATACCCCTCCAGTTAGAGCATTGGGATAGGTCTCCTTTTTTGGGTAGTTTTATAATAATGCCTTCCTTCCATGATGTTGGTACCTGCTCTTGCTCCCAAATGCGCGTCAGTAGTGGCTCGAGAATTTCACCGGTGAGATTTACATCCACTTTCAGAGCTTCCGCCGTGATCCCATCGTTACCGGGTGCCTTGCCAGATTTTAACGTAGTAACTGCTTTGATGATCTCGCTTATGCTCGGAGGGTCTTCATCAATATCGGGCAGAATCTGGCTATGTACGACTGTAGTCTCCAAAGAAGTCGGGGCCCTAAACACCTCAGCGAAATGCTCTCGCCATGTACAAAGCTGCTGCTCCAGAGTTACCTGTAACTTTCCGGCTGCGTCCTTCAGTGGTTTGTCAGCGATAGGCTTATTGCAGAGAGTCCTTGCAGACTTATACAACTCCCCCATATTTCCTGAGTACGCAGCCAGCTCCGCCTTTTGTGCTATCGCTTCCGTCCAAGTACGTTTGTCTTTTTTGAGGTTGCGCTTGATTTTTGACTCGCATAAGTAGTACTCGTACGCTAGCTCTTCCTTAATTTCTACGGACTGCGCGGAGTTAATTCGTTGTTTCTTTTCGTGCCTTGCCTGGATCATATCCCAAGTGGTTCCTGAGATCCACTGCTTCTTTGGCTTTCGCTCGTATCCGAGCACAACCTCGCAACTTTTCCGAAAAGCGTCTCTAACGGAGTTCCAATGTTCTTCCAGGGCAACCTGAGTTTCACTTATATTCTCGCCACGCGCGCGGAGTTCGTTTTGAAAACGTAACCTTGTGGGGGATTTTTGGAGCTCCTCGATATTGAACCTGCGATTTGCTGACTTAAAGCTCTGCTGGATGCTTGCCACTTTAAGTTTGATTTTGGCGACAACTAGGTGGTGATCACTGTTTATGTAAGCGGTGGATGGACAGTGGATGGATTTTACAGTGATCGCTAAAAGAGAATATAAAGCCAGTTTAAGAAATTTAAAAGTATTCGACTTTCTTAACCCATTCATGGCCACGAACCGTTGAGTGTACACAATACGCCGGGCCACCATACAAACCGTTTTTAGCTAAAACGTATGACTCAGCTTATGGGTCTCGAGCCTGGCGCGCACGGTAAATAAATCGCCGCTTATGAAGCCGGCCAGTTGAACAGCATTATGCAACATTTTTACTAACCACCGTTTTTCTGTGCCTATCAAAAAAAAACTAATTACTTGTTGCAGTTTGGTTAGGCGGGTTCAAATTCCGGTAATCCATAGCCATGGTCACAAAATACGAAATCACTAAACAGCACAGGAGGAGTATAAAGTCGCCCACGAATAAATCGTGACTAAATAATATTTCCCATGTCACTCCAAAATACATCTCTAATAGGGGGGATGGGATGAATCACTTCTTGAACTCTTGTGACAAATACCACATGAACGATAATACCGCCGCCGCCGCTCGGATGCATTCCTTGTTTATTGTCCAAGTGTGTCCGATAAGCTTACACCTGGTCGGTCATTTATCTTTGTTTTGGTAAACGCCATTATATTAGTAATAATAGAGAACTTAAAATGTATTATAGTACTTACTTTCTAATCTGCCGTAGAAACCACGATGTTTTAAAGAACTTGTAAATATTTGTCACAAACTGTTTGTAATACAATACATATTAGTTAGTGATGACTGTTTCAACCGCCTTGTTTTATATTGAAACGAAAAAAAATGAACCTTAACATCATTGTTAGTAGGTATGTGCCTAAGATACAATACAACGATCACCAAATATTATGACATAGTACAGTGGGAGAAAATCCTAGTTGCCTTACCCCTCATACAAAACAAAATATTATTATACTACGGTTTGGTTCCTACAAAATGTGGCTTACCATCATCCAAACAGTAATCGGTTGTAAAATGGTACAATATCAAACAGCTTCAACATGAAATAAGCTTTAAAACCAGCCAATAACGTTTATTTTAGCCTGCTACGGAAACATTAGTAGTTTTTACAAGTAGCGCCAGGCCACGGTGACCCATACCTTGAGCCATGTCAATAACTTCTGAAATATATATATATATTTTGTGTTTTTTAAATATGGATTTTTCTGTTTGCTTGCATCGCACATGTATCTAGAATTTCAGTATATTTACTATATTGCACTGATAGTAAACCAAACTTGAATATTCTAGACCCTGTTTTCATTAAAAAATACGTGTTTATAATTTTTTTACCTAATATACCGTATAGAAATGGTTGTTAGCTTATATGATACTTACGTTATTACATCAAATTACGTTTCGTTTAAGTTTAAATCAGAATTTATTCAAGACTCACATGTGAGTCACTGGCCCTGCGGAACTGTTTGAGCATGACCCATACGCTGAGTCGCTGGCCCTGAATGGGTTAACTGCGTGTTAGCAGGGTATTGCGAATAAACTACGCTTATGCGAATAAATAATTATATGACTTATGATTGAGATAGCTAATTAAATATAAATATTTAAAAAATCTAGCTATTAGTTCTCCGACTGCCCGTTATGTCGATATATTTTGTGAATTTACGGGTCACTTTAGGAAAACGCTATTTTTACGATGTCTATTTGATTCTGCAGACACAAATAATAACGTTAGTTTTTGTTTACCTGTTTTGTCGTTCCGTTTGTTTCTTTTCATTCTCAATTATTTTCTTATTTGTGTAGATTGGGCTGTCCCTGATCGGTATAGTGGTTGTGGTGGCCGTGGTGAACTACTGGCTGCTGCTGCCGACGCTGGTGATCGGGCTCGTGTTCTACGGGCTGCGCATCGTCTACATCGCCTCCTCGCGCAGCATCAAGCGCCTCGAGGGTGTGAGTGAGTCATCTCTGAGACGCCGCTCATTACTATACTGTGTTAATGTGGAACATCAAAGTACATGCACCTATTTCACTAACTTGACAATTTACTGTACATTTCTAAGCCGGTGAGTAATGACGGTACCTAGCTTCAATGTTTACTTGTTGGACCAGCAAAGTAATTTAATTGTAATTGCCAGTGAACTGTCATTGTTGGAATGGTGAAATACGGGCCAAAATATCGAATAGCCATGTGATGTGTAGTTGTGAATCCGATAACACGGCAACTTAACGTAATCGCAGACGAATACCATTACGTTAACGATTCTCTAAATTTCTTGATGTTCATGGACTTCATGGTATTATTTCAATACGCTTCTGTCGTAACATGAACGAGAACGGCTTCGATAGCCAAACTACTTATATTTGAAACCTGAAGACCGCTATTTTCAACCTTTTCTTATATTTCTTTACTCATATTATTAAGCAACGAGTCCGCAAAAAACTATCGTACGTAGTTTGGTAACGCGCGAACATTCTACAGTAGCATTTCTCCCCAGCTCGAAGTCCGGTGTTCTCGCACCTCAACGCGTCGCTCCAGGGCATCACCACCATACGCGCTTTCGGCGCGCAAGAAGCGCTCGTGCGCGAATTCGACAACCACCAGGACCTGCACAGTTCCGCCTGGTTAGTACCTACTCAATGCGGCGCTTCAGTTGTAATATCGTGTATGGGCCGTGTATGGGTATGGGTGTACGTGCAATATTTTTTTTATTATTATTGAGAGCCTGTTGTGTTCCACTGCTGGGTAAAGGCCTCTCCCCTTTTTTTCCATTCCTCCCGGTTTTGAGTCATCTCGGCCATTCTTTTTAAATAAAATAAAGCAGCGAAACCTAATGCTTGCACTTTTCCAAGCTTAAGGTGGATGTCTAGGGCTGTCCTGCCGACTAACCACCAAAAGATGGCGTGACTGTGCACAATTTTCGAATTATCACTATCATTTCCAAAACTCAAACATTTTTAAGACGTGTTGATATCATGCGTCGACAACAAAAAATATGACGTTTAAATCTAAATATATTTACACTCAACAGTCTGTAAATTTCATCAAAAATTTGTAAAAACTGTAAAATATTGCAATGTCTTGCATTCACGCACACTTACGTCAAAGACATATGTAACTCCGTATAAGATGAATAAAGTCTAAGGAAAAAACATGCCTCGGAAATCAAGAAAAAGTCATTCTCGGATAGATGGCGCACACACCTTTGGCCTATGCTCGGCTAGATGGCGGTGACGACACCGTTTCATATTTAACAATTTTAACACATAGGTATCAGTGAATGAACATGGGTGAAAATGATATAAAAATAATACAATCATTTATCCATATACGAGTATATACATTTTTTAAATAGTTTTATACGTTTTCATTTTGAGTTTTAGTCGTTTTTCGATAGATGGCAGTAAATTTACTGTGACTACAAAATTTACTATGACAGGACCCCTCTATACTATCTATTCTATTTGCTTACGTACTTAAAGTCACCTTAAAGTCAGTGTCAAATGTCAGCAGATTCGTAATGTTACAGTAAAGTCACCTAGAGGGCGAAGCGGATTGAGCAACGATTGAGACTTTGACAAGGCACTTAGAACCAACTGATATTTTCAGACACTAGTTGCTAACAGCATGAAGATATATAGCATAGATTGGACATGGGGAGCCGACCATATCCCCTCTTCCCTTCTTTTTGGTACACGGCACGATCTCGTTGCTACCGGTCCAAATCAGCATATTATTTGGTAATAAGGGTATGCAAGGCATCTAACATAACCAATAAAACCTCCATGAACAGAAATGTGAGACATATTTTATAAGATTTGACAGTATCCATGAAGAATCTTCAGATATATAAACGGCAATTAAGCCACCAGTATTGGGTTGCCTATAATCATATGCCCACTTCAATTAACAATGAAACTATTTTTCCGTGAATGTACTCGTAAACCCCTATCCGTTAGTATGCGATTCATTAATGGACGCACCATGGCCCAAATCGGGACACGGTTCTTTTGGACAACCGTATTGTGTGATCTAAAAAAGCGCTACGGCTTTTCAACTATTATCTTCAAATTAATAATAAGAGTACAAGTATCCCGTTTAGAGGTTACTCTGGCGGGGTTAGTGATAATGTTAAAAGTATAAATGTTATAATGTACGAGAACCAATGAAAATGTTTAAAAATTTATAAATACTTAATTTTAATTTTGCGATTATTATTACCGACCACCATTCCTTACTTTTTGAACTGGTAACATATTAACAAAGATTCCTTGAAATGGTTTATAATAAGCTAAACACTATATTTTCTGAATTAGATATCCTTACGTTATTACCATCTATCGAGCAAATTAGGCACTACTTAAGTTAGGTCACCTATGTTAAAGTGAATGAATTTTTAAATAATATTATTGAATAACTGGTAATTATTTACCACTTTGCTAAAACAAACGATCCATATTACCTAAATATCAAGGTTTAAAGTGCGGGAAGTCAACTTATTAAGAGAAAATCTGTAAATACAATTGTATGAAATTCGGACAAGGAGCCACCTTAAGCATGTTTATACTACTTAGTGAGTGCTATCTGCTTATTTTGCAGGTACTTATTCATCGCAACATCCCGTGCGTTTGGATTCTGGCTGGACCTTGTGTGTGTCGTATACATCGCCATCGTTACTCTCAGCTTCCTCGTACTTAATTCAGGTAGTATGTTTACAATGTTTGCGCTGATTAACGCATACATTATCATTTAAGAACTTCGCCCAGGGGTTGTACATTACACTATAAATCATATTATGCTATTCAGACACTGTTTGCAAGTCAAGCGAACGCTTGAATGAACGTATGCGTTTAAGGCACTGGCTGAATTTCAGCACCTGGCGAAAGTTCGTAAAAAATATGGGGCATTATCTATGAAAAGGGACCTTATTGTCGATGGCGCTTACGCCGTACCGCGTCGCGCGGCATTGTATTTATATCGGAGCATAGTTCATAATGGCGTAAGCGCCATCGACAATTAGGTCCCTTTTCATAGATAACGTCACATATAAGCAATGTGTATTCATTAAAACTTATTCTGTTTTGTACACAGTTGGCCAGTTTAGCGGTGGTGACGTAGGTCTCGCTATAACGCAAGCTATAAGCTTGACTGGTATGTTCCAATGGGGTATGAGGCAATCTACGGAATTGGAAAATCAAATGACCAGTGTAGAAAGGTAAATGTACATCTAACATCTGCTTAAATATATGAAGTGTCTTTAATTAAATAAATACGTTGGTTGTGTTGATATGTTATAACCGGGAACCAATTCGTTTGTTCGTTCATCTATTTGCCTCAATAAAATATGTAAGAGCAATAAATTAAAAGGCAAGGAGACGAACAAATGATTTGGTGATAGGCTTTCTAATCTTATACTGAGACAGAGACGTCGTCATGGCAACAAGAATAAGTGGTTTGAGCAAAACATTGCTATTTGTGTAGAGTGGACGAGTACTCAAAGATTGAGTCGGAGCCGCCGCTGGTGTCGGAGGGTAGCCGCAAGCCGCCGCCGTCGTGGCCCGAGGAGGGGCGCGTGGAGTTCCGGCACATGTTCCTGTACTACACGCCCGGCGAGCCGCCCGTGTTGCGCGACCTCACTCTCACCATCCAGCCGCGCGAGAAGGTCGGCATCGTCGGCCGCACCGGCGCCGGCAAGTCCTCACTCATCAACGCTCTCTTCAGGTAACACTCCCTCTTTAAAACAAGGCCTAACTCATTAGCAGACAAACCAATCTCAAAGCGTTCAACGGGTTAACAACCTTTCAACTTTTTTTGTTACATGGTGTTAGTACTTATGTAGTATCCTTGCGCTCATAAATCACTATATAAAACAAAGTCCCCCACCACGTCTGTCTGTTGATAAACACAAAAACTACTGAACGGATTTTCATGAGAAAGGTTTAGGTGTATAATTTGTTAAGGTTTACCCTTGCGAAGCGTGTCTCCAAATACAGTGTCTGTTTAGTCTATGATATTTTCAAATCGCTACAGGCTGGCGACGATAGAAGGCGAGATCATAATCGACGGCCGCGAGACGTCCGCCCTGGGTCTGCACGAGCTGCGGAGCCGCATCTCCATCATCCCACAGGAGCCGGTGTTGTTCTCCGGCACCATGCGCCACAACCTCGACCCCTTCGACGAGTACCCCGACCACGTGCTGTGGCGCGCTCTAGAGGAGGTACGCGAGCGAGTATTCACATGTAGTCTTCGTTGACACTCGCACTCATGGTGAACAACACGACCTGTACCCACATATGCACATTATAAAACTCATCACTTTTATCATATGGTTCATTATATGTGACGTCCCACGGTCAAAGGTACCTTATGGCGGGTATGGAGTTATGCATCTCCCAGTAATCTACAATAAATAAGCTATCGATAACACAAAAGATCAACCTTCTAGGTTGCGTAGTTACAGAGATATGATTTTTTGAAAATAATGTTGTGAAATGAGCAACTTTACGATAGAGAAGTTTTAAGTTTAGCCGCCTAAAAAACTATGTTCCTGAAGTAAGTTACATAGTTGACTACAAATAATAATACCTTATATATCTGAGATTAAAAAAATATTGCGACTTGTTCTGTAATGCAAATAGAAACTTTTGATATCAACTGATTTATGTGTATACTAACCAATCTCTTGAAAATAAAGTTTTATTTCATTTTCACGATTGATTGCAATGAGCTCTCAAGATTTAAATTTTATCTATTAGAAAACGACACTGACAGACAGTTTAAGCAAAAAACAATACCGATTTAGAGGTGAAAATGTATTTTCTGACTTTTTCATATAAAATCACAAAATTGAATATTTTTACTTTTAATGTGACACACAATCAATTTTTCTGAGCACATATGAAAGAAATTCTGTCATTCAAATGAAATAAATCCTAAAACCCCAACTAAATACTATATTTAACCCCTTATGCCACTTTAAACTTACATAACAATAACAGTATTTGCTCCATACATTTACGAAAAGGTACCTTATGGAAATAAATCTAATAATACATCACTACAAAATATCAATCATATTACAGTTTATCTTTTATGAATAGAAAATATTAATTTACATTAAACTGCCCCAAATTTAATTAGTTCTTCGTCATAATAATCTCAAAAAAAACCAATAATTTGTATATAATGAAAAGGTACCTTGTGATTAAGTTACATGATGAGGCATGATGATGATGATGGAACAGTTAGGATAAACTAATAATATTTTGGTAATGGTATAAATCGTCTATTTCTTATCAATAATATATTTCGGTTGCTATTGAAGATAGCGGCATTGAGGTTCAATGACCTCGATATTCCATAAGGTAATGCGTCGGGTATTGGCATTTTTCAGCAAACCAATGGCTGATTTACTGCATGCGACCAAACCAAATGAAGATTATTCTAGTTAAGAAAGACTTGACGAGAGTAACTTTGGTATAATAGCAGGCTACTTGGATTTGTGATGTCGGTCGATGTACGGTTATAATATTTGCTGGGCCCCCCGACCAGAACTGAAATTATCAAATTAGTTTTGCAGAATGCTAATACAGTTCTCTACCAAACTTCTTTTCCCGTATTGACTAGTTTTTTGGGAATTTTCAATCTTTTTTCCATAAGGTACCTTTTCTACTACTACTAAACTCTGAGACGACATTACTAGGCTTATTACTAACTTATAACAAAAATAAAAACAGGTAAACAAACGTTACGCATTAAGGTTTCAGATCACACAATAAAAAAAAATTGAGCATTTTTTCACCTCTTTACAAAACATTTCATATCTCCGAAACTAGAAACCCTCATAAGGTACCTTTTCCCGTGGAACGTCACATATTTATTCATGACCATTAAAATTAATCTAGTACCATAAAAAAATACATGATAGATATTGAATTCATATATAAAAATTGTATTCTGAAAATGTACCTGAACCAAATAATAGGGAGGGTGCATGAACTATAAGGGGCAGCACAATAGCCGTCAGATTTTTGGCGCGAGATTTTCCAATGTTCCATAAGATGGCAGAACCCTCTATGCACGAGAACGATAGATGGCAGCACTTGCTTTGACAATGTACATGTGTACAATGGCATACCCTCCAACGCGCACGGTCCCTATATGAATTTGTTGGACAAAATTCATAGATTAATTTTGATTAATGTAAAAAGATGGTAACGCAGTGCTAAATGCCTTTTTCATACAAATCGGGGGACAATCAAGGATTAACTAAGTGGCTACAGTGATTAAAGATATTTATATTTGTTATTGCTACAACAAAGCTATCGGAATTGATAGCCTAATCTGTAAATGCACTATCTCGATTCAGATTTTTCGTGCGAGATCTTGAATTGCCAATCTTGGTTCGAGATTGGCAATCTAGAGATAGCCTTTAAAGTGTTATTGCATTGTCCAGGTGGAGATGAAAGAAGCGGTGATGGAGCTCGCGGCGGGGCTCAGCTCGCACATGTCGGAGGGCGGCGGCAACTTCTCCGTGGGGCAGCGGCAGCTCGTGTGCCTGGCGCGCGCCGTCGTGCGCCGCAACCGCCTGCTAGTGCTCGACGAGGCCACCGCCAACGTCGACCCGCAGTAAGGCTCAAAACGCACTGCGATTCATTTCTTGCCTAATGCCCAATGTCATTGCGTCTCACTCTCTTATTAAAACAAAATGGGAGACGCAATACACATTGGACAAAGATATTGGACAGATGGAATACCACTAGCCACATATTGATTTTAAACCGAGCGAGGTGTCCATAATTATGACATCAGCAGACATGTTGCCAGGCCTCCGTCACACGCTCAAGGCCACGCGCTATATGCCTACCGCTCGGCGTATCGTCGACGATACAACCGACAGAGGGCCGCCGAACGCCCGCCTCAGCGCTCGCACCGCATTGCACCGCGCGTTTCCCGCGCTTATGCTTCGAAATGCGGAAACCACGTAATTATTGTGCAGTAGATGGGTGAAAAAGTCAAAAAAACAAAGGAAAAAGCCTATAATAAAAATTCATCTTTTTATGGCGGGCTAAAGGTCCCACCTGAAAGTTTAATAATTATATTGAAGGGTTAGAAAAAGTATTATTAACCCCTGGAACGCCGAACCGACAAACGTACTTGTACCCGTCAGATGCCTAGTGCCGGATCCGTCCCATCCCCCTCAACTGCCGGAGGGTCTTCAATTTTTGTACCCGTCAACTGCCGCGATCAAAAAAAAGTGATATTGTGCAAATGATATAAAACTCTATTTGTAAGTGTTTAGATCTCAAAATTGTAAAAATATAATACAATAAATTTGGTGACTGATAAGGCACAAGGCAGTTGAGACACTTTGTACAGATCTGGGACTAGGCAGTTGACGGGTACAAAAATTGAAGACCCTCCGGCAGTTGACAGGACTGGTACGGATATGGCACTAGGCGTCCCAAGGGTTAAATAACTTTGACGACGTAATAATTAATCGGCCTGGTAGCACCGTATTACAACTTTTAAAAACCGTTGATTGTCCGTTGCTTTGCTCCTGAATATTTATTAAAATTATTTACGCGATTTAGGATATTTTCAACTACTTATAAAATTGTAATAACAGAGAATTCCGAGAAGTGAAAAAATTATAAATCATTATATTAAAACTAAAACATATTTGATTCGCAACATTGGTTTTATTACAATAATCATCATAGGTAGGGTAGCTACAACCCTAGCGCATTCTTACGATGACGCGTTGGCACGTGACTCGAACGGCGGGCAACACAGTCTCGACTCTTTGTGCGCGTAATTATGGTACATTTCTTCTTGTCCTGAGCAGCAGGTATTATTATTAAGGTTCTGTAGGCTATTATAGCGTAGGTATTTTTGCTTTTGTTTGGGAATGAAGTATCTGTTACGTAGTAACTATTTATTAATCTGTGATGTTGCTCTCGTATTCAATCCGACGCTCCAGCCGTATGACGTTGGCTGGAGACCGAGAATTTACTACTATTTGCTACTATTATATTCTGTCGTATTCTTATAGTGTTTTTCAAACACGTTTCCTAGGTTTGCCTAGTCAGCACACCTCAGGTCACACAAGTTAGTGATTTTAGGCATTATTCGAAACTTATGAGACGTTTCGGTCTATCCCAGGAGCCACTAAAGTTAAAACCTAATAGTGACAAACATGCGCAAAGTTTTTTTACATGTTAGTAGATAAAAATGTATTAGTGATTAATACCTATATCTTTTTTCAGGACGGATGCGCTGATCCAAACTACAATAAGAAACAAATTCGCCGATTGCACTGTACTTACCATTGCCCATCGATTACATACAGTTATGGACTCTGATAAGGTAGGATCTTAACAGCAGTAATAGAATAATGTAAAGTAATTTATATTTGATTTACTTAGCAGTAATGGCTGTAATGCCAAAGCCACTTTAATCTTGCTAGTGTGTTATTCAATCTGTTAAATTTTTTGGTCAAATGTCGTTGCGTCTCACTCTCACATTAAGCAAAATGTGAGACGCAATACACATTGGACAAAGAAATTGGACAGATGGAACACCACCCTAACTTAAGCATAAATCAGGGATTCGCATTCTTTTTATTAATTGGTGTTTAGTCTTGATATCTCGTTTGTTAATGTAATTTTTAGGATTGTTTGGCTAATCTGATACTTCTTACTTAAATACATGTTAAAAATATCATATAAATATTGCGTATGTAGAGCGATATTTTGATATTTAGTAATACCGGTAACGATTCCGTGTGATAACTCTAATTACCCATTTTATACGTAATTAAAATACGTTTTCGTGTGTATCGTCGAGCCACATATTTCTTAACGTGTGTTGTAATGTAGTGTTGACGTGCGCAGGTTTTGGTGATGGACGCGGGTCAGATGGTGGAGTTCGACCATCCGCACGTGCTACTGGGGCGCCCGACCGGCGTGCTGCGCGGCATGGTCGACCAGACGGGGCGCGCCATGGCCGACACGCTAGCCAGGATCGCTGAACAGGCAAGTTACAGTGTAAAGCTCTTCAATGAATGAACATTTTTTTTATGACGGCACCGCTAATATATTACAGTCAATCTGGTAATGACTGAACACCATATTGCTGATAACATGCTTATTATTTTATTTCTTTGTTACAGTCTTATAGTAAAAAGCAACGACCGTCTACTACGAGCGGCGCCGAGTGATCTAGACAAATATTATATTAGATTATTGAAATCAATGTACACAAACGTTCCTATGTTTGAATTAGTATCCATAAAGTTAATGTAGGTACTTAACAAGGATCTGATCTAGCATCAAGTATATTGCGACAATGCACGCAACCTTGTGTAAGTAGCCAAGATACTTAATCTTAAATTATCACAGATTCTCAACTACGTCCATAATGTATGAAGCCAGTTATTTTTATATATCTCAAGAACTATGTTTAAGAATAGTTTAATTGATTAGTGTGTATTTGTTAATTTTATAATCGACATGATTCATCCTATTTAATACCAAATAATTAAGTAGGTATCAATTCTGTGTTATATATTGTTTAAACAGGTTTACCATATGAATAAGTACTATTGCGGTAGACACGCGCGCTGAAAGCGCGAAGAGATTTTAACAAATACTAAGCCGAGTTTTGTACATAGCAAATTTAATTTATCGATTTATTTTACTACCTCATTCGTTACATTTTGTTTTCAATTTCAATACTTAATCAATCAGTTCTTCTACCAAATTATCTCGTATGTATTTAACTTATTTTCATGGTAAAACTGTACAAGTGAATGAATTTACTATATTAAACGGAATCGAATATTGAAAGATCTGTCTGGAAGGAGAGCAGGGAATTATTATATTACTTATAAGGGTGTGTATGACATTTAGAATTATGAGCTAACTTACGGAACTTTATGTAGTGTTTATAGTTGAGGTGCTATTATACTTTCTATGTACTTAATGTATAAGTAAATTTGTATTGTGATGTTGGTAGTAATGGTGTCGCGACGGATTATACGGTTGCCGTTTCACGCCTAATTGCTCACAAGTGTACTTGATAACGATGTCAAAATAGAACATACAAAGTATGTCATATGCAATATTTGGTGTAAATGCCATAAATGGTGCCCATTTTTGATCTTAATATTTTTACACTAATGCTAAAGTCAGTGATAATATAAAATAAACATTTTTTTTCCTGGTTCTTAAATGATAATGAAATTATGTGAAAATCTGTGCCTGTTATAATTATTATGTTATATAATAGTTATTGTATGTGAATTAAATACAGTTCTTATGTACCAATACATATTCTTTCATTTTATCCTGAATAAATCTAAATTGTGAGAGTCTTGTCCAATCACGAACATAAATCTTAACTCACCCAAAAACCTATCGGAATAATCGCAATACACCTTACTACCTTTCCACAGAAATTTCCTCGTAAGGGTCACCATACAAAATTATCCTATTTTACAAGCTTTTATTTACTTTCACCTGTCCCGTTGTCTGTCTGTCTGTTATCAAATCTTGCAAGTTAAATTTGATGATGAAGTTGAATTTGACTTCCCGGTTTCCGATTGAGCTGAAATTTTGCATGCATGTATAAATCGGATGACAATGCAATATTATGGTACCATCGAGCTGATCTGATGATGGAGACAGGAGAACTCTATGATGAAACAACGCAACCTAATTGTGTTAGGGGTTTTTAGAATTGTCTCGATGAGTATTAGTTGTCTGTCGTAAGAAAAGTACAGTCAGCGATAAAAGCTTGTACCAAAAATGAAATTTTTGACAAAAACTTGAACTTTGCTGTCTAGAGTAACTTGGGATGACCTCTTGTGTGCCGGAACTTTTTTTTCTCATTGTTTCCTCGTACAGATCCGAGTTCCGGCATTCGAGGGAAAAAAAGTTGTTCCAGTAACTTTGTAGACTTTTGTAACGTGGTTCATTTGCGTCAAATCTGGTAGTTCTAATTTTTTGTAGACTTGTTTCTGATGTTTGCTCAATGAATAATTCAAGTTTGTGACCTCGAGCGCCGAACGCAACTTTGACCAAAATCGAGAAAACCACGAAAATTCGTTTAGTTTTTTTTTTTAGATTTGGGCGATTATAACAGTTTTTGATAATACCTTCTCAAGACGTTTTTGAAGTAGGTACCTAGACTAAATTCAGACCAGAATTGTCTCTCGTTAATCTAATTGTTTCCGAGATAAAGCCTTTCAAAATGTGTAATTTTTTCGAACTTTGTCGTGAGTGCAGTGAGTATGCACTTTTGTCTCAGGCGATGCCGCTTGGTACGAATGTCCCAAGGTCAAACAAAGCTGATTTGGCCCGGTAGCTACGAGATCGTACCGGCACGTAATTAGTGATTAATACCTATATCTTTTTTCAGGACGGATGCGCTGATCCAAACTACAATAAGAAACAAATTCGCCGATTGGACTGTACTTACCATTGCCCATAGATTACATACAGTTATGGACTCTGATAAGGTAGGATCTTAACAGCAGTAATAGAGTAATGTAAAGTAAATACTTTTTGATTTACTTAGCAGTAATGCCAAAGGCACTTTAATCTTGCTAGAGTGAGTAACTTGGGCATAAATCAGGGATTCAGATTCTTTTTATAAGGATTAATTGGTGTTTAGTTTTGATATCTCGTTTGTTAATGTAATTTTTAGGATTGTTTGGCTAATCTGATACTTCGTTCTGTCCTTACTTAAATACATGTTAAAAATATCATATAAATATTGCGTATGTAGAGCGATATTTTGATATTTAGTAATACCGGTAACGATTCCAGGTGTGATTTTATTTTATTTTCTCTTATTACCCATTTTATACGTAATTAAAATACGTTTTCGTCTGTATCGTCAAGCCACATATTTCTTAACGTGTGTTGTAATGTAGTGTTGACGTGCGCAGGTTTTGGTGATGGACAGTGGCGTAGCTAGAGGATGTGGCGCCCGGGGCAAGCACCAAATTTGACGAAATGAACTAAAGCTTACGAGCCACCTGATGGTAAGTGGTCACCGCATCCTATGGATGTCTACACTCCAGGGGTGTTACATGCGCGTTGCCGACCATTTTAAAACTTATACACATCTTTTTTGGAGATCTATAGATACTGTAGTATCTCGAGAATAGTTATTTGTACAACAAGAGATCAAAGTTTGATATTTCTTCGAGTGCTTATTTTGAGTCCCGTGCAAGCGAAAGGTTCTATAATAGAATTAGAATCTAACTCGCTACGCTCGTGAATCTAATTTAGAATCTTGAGCGTAGTAAGGGATTCAAAAGCGCACGAGATGTAAATAACGTTGATCTCGTGTAGTACACAAAATTTTTCACCCTAAGCAGTGAGAACATACCTAGAGCGACAGAGATAATAGAACCCAAGTATATCGAACTTGTATTAGACCCCGCATGTTGAAATTACATTTGACTATAAAGGTCACTAGAATGTCATTTTGTCTCACTCAGTGAGCAAAATGCGATTTTGCTCACTTAGTGAGACAAAATTACTCAGTGAGCAAAATCGCATTTTGCTCACTGTTTTTAAGAAGCAAAGTACCCTTGTTCGAGCTGCTGAGGTGAAATAGTTATTTGTACAACAAGAGATCAAAGTTTGATATTTCTTCGAGTGCTTATTTTGAGTCCCGTGCAAGCGAAAGATTCTATAATAGATTCACGAGCGTAGCGAGTGAATCTAATTTAGAATCTTGAGCGTAGTAAGGGATTCAAAAGCGCACGAGATGTAAGAATGAGCTCCCATTTTTCGACGAATTTCCTCCCGCCCGCTACTGGCCTCCTCCAAATTCCTCTTAAACCGCACAGTGCGCGCCGACCATTTAGGTTCTAGGGTGTGAGGATTAACACTCTGCCTACGGCGAGCGGTGCAGTGATGGCAAGCTGTCATCATTGGCAACTAGGCAGCATGTCAAACAATTCTTCAGACAACAGCTCATTGTATCTACGAGCGGTAGAGAACACAGACAAGGAGGCAGTCTCCTTAGACTTAAAGGTTCAATATCGCTTGTAAGTTTGGGATCGTAGACTATTCATAGGTACAGCGCGCCTTTGGACTGATTCGAAGGGTCCAAGGTGGCATCTAGAATATCTAGGCGCACCTGCCCAAAGGTGACAGCAGTACTCAATATATGGGATCTAACTTGCGACTTACATAAAATTTAATACATATAGCAGTCTACCCCAGAGTAAAGTATCGCCTCCCTTTATTGAGCACACCGAGTTTTTTTTGGATACGAGCGCAGCCTCCCCAGCAAGGTGGCTACGAAATTATTGGACGTCACTGATGGAGATGTCAACACCGAGGCTCCCAATACTCTCTGTGCCTTGAAAATGGGGTTTTCTTAGCGGTAAACGCGCAAAATTGAGTCTTAGTGGGATTGAATTGGACTAAATTGTCCCGATCCTACACCGAAACTCTGTATAGAATGCTCTCGATACCTGACACAGGTTTTTCACGACATTCTAGTATCATAGAACGAGGGATGTTGGCACGGCATGTGTTATACAGGTTGGTCCAAACCTTGAGGTCCAAAATTTTTTTTAGATTCCTCACGCTGTGGGTTATCAGAATATGTATGTAGCCGACTTTTCGTAGTTTTCGAGTCATGATTTTTTAACTTTTGTTAAGAGATTCCAGGGTGAAGCAATTAATTTATTAAAAAAAACTATTGAACTTTTTTGAATGTTTCTTTTTGTAATGTAATAGCATCCTCACTTGGCTGAGTTGGGAAAAAAATACAAAGTTATACGTTCAAGCATGTCAAGCTTAGATGTTGCCCTTACCTAAATAAATAAAAAATACAAGCGATTTCAAGGACTTTTTGGTTATTTTAGAAACTGCTAGACCCTAAGTTTTTTAAAAGGTCAAAAAAGTGATACTTAATAGTCATAATTTGTCAGAGACGCCGGTCAGAGGAACTGAGGTGGAAAGCTTCCAAATTAGTAATTCATAAAAAATCCTCTTTTTTTATTTCTACTATTGTTTTATGGGGTCACTTTCCCATCGCTATTTCATGTTATCAGTGCAAATACCACGAACAATTATTAGAAGGCATAAAAGCAAAGCAAACCTTCACCCCGGAATTTCTTAACAAAAATTAAAAAATTCATAAGTTCATAACTCGAAAACTACGAAAAATCGGCTAACATACATGGGGTATATTCTGATAACCCACGACGAGAGGATTCTAAAAAAATTTTTTGGACGTCAAGGTTTGGACCAGCCTGTATACAGGGTGGCTAAAAAATAACTGCATTCCCGTTGCCAGGGAGGTTATAGGATTATACTGAGCAACTTTTACGATAGGACCAACCCCTAAGTCGCGAAAAAAATTTGGCTGTTTCATACATTTTGGCTAGTCCATCTTCTATGGGAACGTAAACTTTTTTTTTCGCGATTTCGAGCTTGGTCCCGCAGTAAAAGTTGCTCAGTATAATCCCACAACCTTCCTGGCAACGGGAATGTAGTTATTTTTTAGCCACCCTGTATAGGAATCCCCAGTACTGTCGTCCGCATATCGATGAATGTTGTCGATAGACAACATGTCACAGATATGCAGCAGCAGCTATCGGAGTAGGTTCCGTCTACTACGGCTCATATGCGCCTGCCGGACAAAGGGCTAGCGATCCATTTGCATTAGTCTCTTGGACAGTCCATAAGATGGTAACTTCGACAGGAGACCCCTAACGGAAAAGACGCGCTAACACGGGACACAACTCTGAAGCACTCGGCCCGCTCGCCTTATAAAACGAAAGCATAGTATAAGATAAACTCCCGCCGAATATCCCTCTGCTTGATAGAAGTTTCTGGCATAGAGTAATCGTACTGCGGGATGGTGGGCGGTAGGGCGCTACCGTCGTCTTTCAAGGTCGAGTTCGAGGCAAAAAGGGTACCTAAAAGATCGGCTTTCTCTTTTGCGCTGTGGGCCATCCGCATTTCACACTTCACAGTGGTGGTAAATATACGACTGACAAAAGTTTCCCTGCTGCCTTTGGCAAGGCGGAGAGGTAGTCTTTTGCCCATTTTGGCGCCCCCCCTTGGACGGCGCCCGGGGCACGTGCCCCCTCCAACCCCCCCCCTAGTTACGCCACTGGTGATGGACGCGGGTCAGATGGTGGAGTTCGACCATCCGCACGTGCTACTGGGGCGCCCGACCGGCGTGCTGCGCGGCATGGTCGACCAGACGGGGCGCGCCATGGCCGACACGCTAGCCAGGATCGCTGAACAGGCAAGTTACAGTGTAAAGCTCTTCATTGAATGAACATTATTTTTATGACGGCGCGGCTATCCTAGGAAACCAGAGCTTAAGACAACTCGCGGTACAGTACGGTACCTGTGTGTACAGGTATTCCTGAGCTAATTTAGTTTACTCACAATCTGTATATATAATTAACTACAGACTACAGATATGGAGTTGTTGTTAGGGAGAACAAGGGCTGTTGTAGTTTAAAATGCAGCAGCGATGTTCGAGGTGTAGCATTTTAGAATTGCGCCTATTTGTGACTTCATACTCTGCGGAAACACTACTTGTGTGGTGTTTGGGTAATCTGTAAAACTACAACTTACTTTATTACAGGGATCTGTAACCGAAATAAATGATCCCGTTTATTCAGTTAAAGCAGCTGAGGTAGTCGGCATATATGTAAGACTTGGCAATGAGTTACACTGCTTGTCCACATACTTGTGCATACTTATGCTTTAGTTAGCATCTTGTATATATTACACTCAATCTGGTAATGACTGAACACCATATTGCTGATAACATGCTTATTATTTTATTTCTTTGTTACAGTCTTATAGTAAAAAGCAACGACCGTCTACTACGAGCGGCGCCGAGTGATCTAGACAAATATTATATTAGATTATTGAAATCAATGTACACAAACGTTCCTATGTTTGAATTAGTATCCATAAAGTTAATGTAGGTACTTAACAAGGATCTGATCTAGCATCAAGTATATTGCGACAATGCACGCAACCTTGTGTAAGTAGCCAAGATACTTAATCTTAAATTATGTGCCTATCCCCCAAAGGGGGAGGGGTGGAGGGGCTTGGCTCCCCAGGTCATATTTATGCTAAATTTCTTTCTACTCTTAGATACTAGGGCAAGTTACATAACATTTTCATATAATTTAGGTACAGGCGATACTAAGTGGGCCAGTAAATTGGTGTGCAAATCGCGTCGTGCGTACCCATGCGAGCCACTGCAGTCTAACGCAACTAGAATAAAAAAATATTTTTTACAAAATAGAGAAAAACTGGAAAATGGGATACAAGCGTAGGACATAGAGTGGGAAATACCTTCTTGACAAGTTGCTTCCCCTTCATTTTTTTTCTTACATACACAAGCAAGGCACATGCACGCCAAGTTCTATGCTTTCTTCCGGGCGGGACTGTTCTTAGAGCTCACGAGTCGGAATAAAATGTATGTCTGTAACTTGGTATTTTTTTGGTGAAACAATGAAAATAAAACACCATTTTCATGAATATTTTGACATCTTTATTTGTGAAATACTGATATTTAATACATTGATTCGGTATAGTTATATCAGTCCTGAAGAGCATGAGGCGGAAACAAATTGGAAAAAAATAAACCGAAGCATTATGGCCGGGTACCGACATATTATGATAATAATTTCATTACCTACTATTTCTCCACCACGGGGAACGAATTGATTTTTCCTTTGAATACTTACCTTTCCTGATTTGATTTTGATTATAATACTCCTATTATATATTACTTTTTCTCAAAAATGGACGGCAAAGTCGACTTTGCCGTTTAAAAAATAGGTTGCGAAGCGCGTAGTTTATGGTCAGTCAAAAATTAAAAAGTTAAAAACATTGCAGTCTCGATTTTGGGACTGCAATGTTGCATACAAATTCCATTATTTGTCGAGTTCCAAACTTTTTAAAAGTTGAAATGGCCATATCAAATGAAGGCACAGGCCCATTAAACAGCCAAACAGATGATTAGTACCGCGACTATTTAGCTGTCTCAAATTTTTTTATTAAAAAAATAAAAAGGCGGCAAAGCTAATTTTTTCAATTGTTTCTACTTTTTTCTGTGAAAATATATACGTAAGAAAGTTGCTTTTGTAAAATATTTCTATGATATTTATATTTCTTGCACCATTTTTGAGAAAAGCACTATATATGACTCGGCTGGAAGGCTACTTGCTGGCTTCGGATTCAATTAAACGGACTCCCAAGGTCGTCCGTTTAAAACGAATCCTCAGCCTGCAAGTAGCTACTTCCGAGCCTCGACAATAATGTACTATTTAATTTACCCTGTCGAACCTAACAATTAAGGTACCTATAACGAGTTCGAGCTGTGCTGGAGTTAGACCAAGCTAAGTTGGCAGCGATTATGATAGTTGATAGCCCAGGCGATGCAAGTGTTATTTAAACGTTATAATCTCATAGAAGTTTGAAGTTCCTGTTTTTTACATACCTACCTATTAATCCAATTAAAATTAGTGCTTGGACGTTTCCAGTACATAAATCCGCGTTGGCCACGGGGGACTTAGGTATAAATAAATGGTAGTAGAACCATTGCAACTTAGTTATTCCGAAAGTTAACACCCGGTATTTCATTTTTCCGTGTTTACCCACCTCTTGCTCGTTAGAAGGGGACAAGCACCGATACACATGAAATTCATTGTATTGGGATTTGTGTTTAGAATGTAATGACTCTAAGGAGTTATTTGAGTATTATTTTGCAAAACGACCATTTACGAATTATCGTAGTAAACAATATAGTTCGTTTTTTTTAGCATTAGAAATACCTCCACAGAAGCAAGCGTGCAGTTTTTATCAGGCTATTTAATTGTTAATAATTATTGAATTATCTAATGTAGCATGGTCAATACATATAATTTACTTCAAATTATTACCGCTAAAAGTGCCGGATTTGGAACCACAAGCTTAGGTACTTCTGCGAAGTTCTTTCTAATGCTAAAAAAACGAACTATAGCTATGTGCTTCTTTCGTAGTCTAAAACCGCCTGCCACCTAAGTAGCTGAAAAATCCTTAAAGATCTAACATCAAGTATACATGTTAGGTATCTATTACCGAAATTACAATTAATAGGTAAAATAGCAATCCTAATTGTACCTATATAGTTAGTATATTATACCGAGTGTGGCCTGTAATATGAGCAAAAAATTAAACTGTAGACTGTACTTCTCATACTGACCAACATTTGTTCAGCGAATTTTAAAAATTACTTGTGATGATTTTTAATACACTTTAAAGTTTATTCTAAGACGCAATGTAATGCGAATTTTGTTATGTTTAAGGCGTGACAACTGTGACAATCAACGTCAATCACAATGATATGGCGTGGCGATGGCGTCCATTGAAGATAATATTTATGTTGTATGAAAAATAGGGAGTCTAAATACTTAATAATTTTTAAAAGTTGTCGAACAAAAGTGTCACCGTTTGAGGAGTACAATCTATGTTTTAATTATTTGCTCGTGTTACAGGCCACACCCGGTATAAAGTGGATAGGTAATGATTAGGCATTAATCATTATACCCAATATGGACATCAGCCACCTGTTAACAAATGTGTCAAAAAAAACAATACGTAATACTTCGCTTCGGTTAGTATAGCTACATACACGTAACCTATCTAATTTAAATAACAATAAACAAAAATAACGTCTTACAGTAGGTACAATTGAACTCGTTTTTTTAGGAGATATAAAATAGATCAATGATCTGACTGTGCAAAGGAATTCAACACAACTGAATAGTTTCGAGCAATACACTACGTATTGTACGTATACTTGTTACAGCGTAAATTAGTTTAAATTTATTATTATCACAGGCCCCAATCCGAGGGTTAATACCGACTATAAATAAAACAAAGGAAAACGTCCTAAGATCGTTTCGTTGCATTACAATTGTGTAAATAGTGAACGGGCCACTGAATATTACCCTGTGATAGCTCAAATTCAGTCTTTTATTAAGTTCTAAATCGCGTGGCACAGTTCTTAGAAATAATGAAAACATCGTAAAATTTCATACTTATTCGTTGTACATATATCGAATATATATCGAATAGATAGGTAATTAATAATGTAAAAACTCGAAATATTTTGGCACATTACAACATTTCTATTATATTATATCGCTAACGAATTACGAATCATATACACAAGCGTTTAATCTTTTCACCGCCATAAAGTGTCATCAACGCTATGTCAAAAATTGCACGTAGGTCGTAGACAACCCGTATAACAAATATCAGGTCGTGGCGTGTGGGGCACGAAATGTAAATATGTATTAGGTACTGCTTTATATCAAGTCAATGGCGGCGAAAAAGTTAAATTAACATTAAGATTACTTAGAGATCTTTGAAAACTGTCTACTTACTATAATTATAATCTGACCGAGAAAGTGGAGCTCATTTCAACTGTATTAAGGTACTGTATTATTAGTTTGCAAACACTACAGAAAGATAAACTGGATTAAATGGAATTTTTGCACTTAGGTACCTACAATTGCTACAATGAACATAGGAAGGCTCTAGCCGCGCATGGCTTATCAGCAGCTATACTTTAGGATATAATATTAAGACGGTTTGATTAATTAAACAATAAATTAATTACTTAAATACTTACTTCTTAATTACTTAAATACTTACCTCAAACGCAACACAAATAACTTTCAGAAAGCAGAGATGCGTTATCATCTTATACGTAAGTAACTAAAGGGCTTGACATTTTAAATTATTTTACAATTAGGTACATTCACGAGCAATAAATATGGGTCACCTTGTATTGGACATTCTGTAATTACCCGTTTTTGCTCATGAATGTATTTGTGACTATTTTATATGATTATTTATATTTAATTACAAGCTTACAGTCACTAAATTGTGTTAATTAAGTATAGCGGTAGTTTCGAAGGTCGAAGCCAACCCAACTCGAAGCTTGCTGGGAATCCGTTAGTTTACACCACGAGAGCTGTAAGACTACCGGATCGGGAATTCGTATTGTCGTCAGTTTCAGCCGGGGTCAGATTCTGGCCAGTCTGTAGAATGTTAATAAAAACATAAAAATCAAACAGCAGTGGTCGTTTTAATTCGCATTCGCTTCGTCAATTAGTTTCCGTTCGCCAATGGCGTCGTGACAGGCTGGTGGGGAAGCCGCAATGCCAACAAGTCGTAGGATTTTTTAATGTTGTTATTGAGACGTGTAAATACTGACGTGTTGCGGGGAGGTGGGCGGCGGCAGGGGCAGCGCGAGCCGCAGCTGGGTCCAGAACTCGCGGTCCTGCAGGCTGCGCCAGGGGATCAGCCGCGTGCGTCGCAAGATATTCACCAAAGTTTCTCCTGAATCTTTGGCTTCGCGTTTCAGGTCCGGCAGATCCTGTTAATGTAATGTTTGAGAATATTTTATTTTTAATTCCTATTTATTATAATAAACTGAATTAATTATAAATTACATATTAAATTGGTAAAATTACTAGCAAATTGGTTTTATTGATATCTTAGTCTTCGACTTTACAATATATGTATGTATACCTACTTTCGATTGCGACAGTATAAATCATCGTCATCTTTGATATAGAGAGGAAAAGTTTTCAGCTAAAATGTATAAAAGAGTTCATATTTAAAGTATTCTATTTATTTATTTTCCACAGTTACAGCTAATTTTACAGGTTAACCTAAGAGTCCTAAGACAATAGTGTAAAATATGTAAAGTACATATGTATGTCGTTAGTAGTCATTACGTCTTGACTTGGCCAATAATATACCTGGGTCCTAACAAGCGACCGTAAATGGTCCGTATTCCTATCGATTTGTCTTGGATAAGGGCCTGTTTTAACGACCATTTCGCAAATGACGCTCTAGCAACGCGTTCGGTCTGAACCCGCGTTTTATACAGAATTGACACTGGGCCAATCAGCTATGTATGTACATATCGCTCCTTGAGAAACACAGTGTCATTAAGCGAAAAACGTGTTTTTTGGGTACAGAGATTTGAAAATTTCGAAATCTTCAAACGTCTAAAAATGCCGTACTAGTGATAGAAGTAAGTTTTTTTTGCTATGTTTTGTTAGATTTTTAACTAAGCTTGTTAGCCATTAGAGTAAATTGTGTTTGTTTTGTTTAATTTCTAAGATAATTGAATTAAAAGAAAATTGTAATGTCACTTTTCCGTTTATTTTTGTTTAATGTCACTTGACGTCTTCGCAATATTGATTCAATTTCTGGAAAAGTGACACTATATCCAGTTATTTGAAATAACTTAACCTTTATTTCAATGAAAAAGCGCAAATAGCACCATTTTACATTGATGTCAATTAATATTTATTAAAGTAAGCGACTTTCAATCTCAAAAATTAGCAAATTAGACTATTTTTTCTTTAAAACTAGAATATTCTTAGCTTGTTTTGTTTGGCCAAATTTTTACGATCTAAAATTACCAAAGTAAATAAACAAAGGGGAGGATAATAATTGAGGGATGGGATGTAAGGCTGCAGTACCGTCTTTACCATAAGGGCACACGGGGCCCGTGCCCAGGGCCCCCATCCTCAGGGGGCCCCGAAGGACAGACAGTAACAGTATATTTAATTACCCATAATAAATAGAAGATCATAGCAGAAAAATGTTAGTTTACTTAATTAGCTTTCTTTACTTTCCAAAAGGGCCCCAAATTCTTATGTGCCCAGGGGTCCCAGCATAGTTTAAGACGGCCCTGTGTAAGGGGCCCAAATGCCATGTTACGGATCCCAAACCAGCCTCTCCTGCTCGTAGTCACCCTGTTGAATAACAAACGAGCCTCTGGCGATCCAACAACCCGCACTGGACCAGCATGGTGGGCTTATGGTCCAATCTCATTTGACATCTACGACTCCTCGGTACGGCGCTAAGTGCCCTGTAAAAGTGGTGCTAAGAATCCCCGGGCGGAAGATACCCACAAAAAGATTTTAATGGCCCATGCAAGAAAAAAGAACTCCAACACCTATAAAGGCCGCCCTTTGATTAACGAAGAGCGTCTCACTGATCTGAAACACGGCGTAAAAGAAATTAATGGGGTTGTCAGAAGTTCGACGAGAAGAATGGGCGTACGCAGCATTTTTTAAGGGGTGGGGCAGAAGTAGGGGAGGCTGGGTACGTTGTAGCAGGGTGCGGTTGAAACGGAAATTCTTAGCTTATGGTCAGAGACCAGGGTGGGGCAACTGCCCCACCTTGCCCCACCGTGGGTACGCCTATAACGAGAAGGCGTGAATCGTTTACCATTTTGGAACAGCCTGCGGACAATATGGAGTAGGCTTTGTCGTCACAAAGAAGTGGAAGGACAACATTGTCGGATTATCAAATTACTCCTACAAGGTGGCTGTGTTGACGTTAAGTATATCCCAAAGCCAAAGTCATATAGACCAGGTACATTAAGCCCAATCAAAACCTAGGCATCGACATCATCACATTACGATGATAAGATTGAAGAATATTACGAGATTATTACCCCCTAAATAAATCTAACGACGAAAAGCAGGAAACATGGACCATTGTTCTTGGTGATTTCAATGCTAAAGTCAGATCCAGCACAGATTGAATAATGCCGACATAGTTGGACCACATATGGCCTTGGCAGCAGAAACGACCGTAGTTCTCGGCCTATTCCATTTGCCTTTGGTCAAAACTTGAGCGTAACTAATTCCTTCTTTCTCACAAAACCTCAAAGTCGCTGGATCTGGACGTGAAGTCCTGGCGGAATATGACACACGAAATTGACTACTTATATATTTTCGTCAGACAAAAGTTTAATTAGGGATTTATTTAGGTAGGTATTACGTACAATCAATCGGTTTAAATTTAGTTCCGATCACAGACCCGTGAGAGCAGAAATAAAGTTTAAGACTTAAATCCACCGTAAGCAAAATTAATTCATAAATAGGTAAAACACCTAAACAGAGGCACACTCTTATTTGTATCCACGATCAGTTTAACTTTGAATTACGAAGTAATTTTGACACCTTGCAAGAAGACACCACAAATACACATTCAGAAATTCAAATTCAAAATAACAACATTATAAATACATAGTTTAGAAACAGCCAGTAGCAAAATTAAACCAACTCGGAAAAACAATAAAAAACTCACAAGCGACACATTACATTATTGAATGTATATAGAACTAGCTCTTCTGATGGGGGTACGAACAAGGTACGAATTCTTCGTTATCATCAGTATTAACTTTACTACCTACTAAAAGAGTAGTATTAACTTTATTAAAATAGCTTTAAACTTTGTTGTATTGAATTGCATTGAGACATTTTCTACTGTAACGGGAATGTTACACATACCAACCTATTTCCACAGTTAGTTCAATAGGGCTCCTAATGTGGCTATATCTATCTAATTATAAATAGTCATCTAGTAGGTATCCATAATACAAGTCCATTATGAACCTTATTGAACAAATACAACACAGTGACATTAAACAACTAGTGACATTCATTAACCACACCGTTATAAGCGTTCTGTACCCGTTGTAGTGGCTTTAAGCTTAAAATGTCATTTTTCATTTAAGTACGCCAAGTGTCGCTAGGGTAAACTAAGCTAGGAAATTGACACTACACAGATAATGACGATTGACCTGCTAAAACTCCTGTCAGCTTCTTAAAATCACAATGTCACTTAAAGTAAAAGAACAGTACGTTTTTATTTTTAGTCAGCACTATGGCTTCGAGTTTTAAGCAAAACCGTCATTATAGATATAATGTCACTTTACTTATCTCAAAACGTTAAAAAATGCAAAAGTACAAGTGTTCTTAAAGGGAAAAGTACAATATTGCTTTAAATTGAGTTTTGATTTTGATACCATATTATAAGTTCAAAGTGACATAGTACGTATAGATACACTATTTCTTATGAAAATTGACGTACTTACCATTGAATATCATAGATAACCGTCACTAACCAAAAAATTACAACTTACTTCCCTTTAATGACATTGTTCCCATGAGGCAGGCGCCTATTCCCTCTATTCGCCATAACGACATTAGCGCCCTCTGGTGGTTCTAATAGAGCTAGGGCGATAGGTGTCTTCGTATTGCGTGCGTTACGATTATATGAGCTAGATGGCGTTACTAACTCAAAAACCCCATTTTTTGGATAATGACGTTATGTTTCTCAAGGAGCGATATGCATAATTTTTTTGGAAGAAGTCAATCGATTTTACTTCCCGTGAGTATAAAATGTTTCTAATAAACCTGCCAGTATCTTATTTATTGTTCCACAGAAACCTTCCAAAATGCAAAATATATAATGTGGCACGCGTACCGCGAGTAAAACTAAAAACGCCCGATATAAAAAGCGCGCGGCCAGTGCGGCTGCGCCAAAATCAGGACAGAATCGTGAAAAACTATTTTTTCGTTATTTACATACCTACATTTTAGTTTCTCGTTATGACACAAGGATAATTAGGGCAATAAAATATGTAAAACGGATCCGTTTCAAAGTGGTAACCGGGCCTCCACTCCACTGAGCATACCTGGAGCAGCACGACGACAGGGGGCGTGGGCAGCGCACGCAGCTGGCGCAGCGACGTGAGCAGCTGCGCGGGCGAGTACTGCGCGGGCGACAGCACGGCGACCAGCGCCCGGCAGCGCGCGCACCCGCCCTCTAGCTCATGGTACCCTTAATTCAACATGCTATTTTACTAGAAACCAACCAGGTTGTCTTATGATCGGGCGGATTATACGATCGGCCGGCCGAATATTTTGAGAATGGTGAATAAAAGTGGGTATGTACTTGATGTATAGTTTCAAATAAATAACGCATGAGACGTCCTGCTTTCGAGTTGCGTCCAACAAACTGGTTTTAACGTAATTTGGACGAACTAATAATGATTAAAACTGTCTAAACTTGATCTAATTTATGTAAATAGAAATCTCATCAGTATTTGCTACCTAGGTACTGATCTACATAAGTTGTGAAAGTCAATAAGTATATATTAGGTATATTGCTGGTCCGTGAAGGAAAACATCGTGAGGAAACCTCAATAATTAATCTCAATAAGGCCTAGCTTACCCTCTGGGTTGGAAGGTCAGATGGCAGTCCCTTTCGTAAAAACTAGTGCCTACGCCAATTTTTGGGATTAGTTGCCAAGCGGACCCCAAGCTCCCATGAGCCGTGGCAAAATGCCGGGACAACGCGAGGAAGATGATGATATTGCTGGTCCGTTGTACGGTGAGCGAAACTTACAATTATCAGGCTCGGTGGGCACTTGCACGCCATGCACGCGGTACTTATACTTGTGCTGGAGCGTTGGCAGCAGCGCGCCGCGCACCAGCTCCCGGTCCACGGGCGTCCAGCACACCAGCACGTCGAACTCCTTGCCCAGCACTGTACACATTTTTAATTTTTATATAAACGTAAAATAACTTGCATCTTATACCTACATAGATAGGCAGTTCAGTGGCGGCAGCTCACTCCATAGAAAGGTTAAAATGCGTATTAAGTTTTAAATGAGTTTAATACTAAATATGTACCTAATTAAGGTACTGATGTACCTAGTGCATAATTATTTTCCTTCGTATTTTCACGGAAACTTACGAAAAAAGTACTGACGTTGACTGAAGTAGCATGACAAATACGAACGTTTCCGAGGAAATACTGTAAGTTTTACCATACCTCCCATAAACTAGTAAGTACAACTTTACTTAAGTAAGGATAGACATGTAATGGAGTGAGCACTCTAAGTGTACATACCGTCACCCCGGTATACTGTATTTATTTCTCTATAATAATATTATATCAGATTATAACATTTATCACTAATAGTATGTATGGTACACAAACAAACACATTGGCATATCGACACACAACGATATTTATAAATGACAACACACAACGTTTAAAATTACTTTGATAACACCAAATATGTCAATTTCAAGCAAAAAGTACCTTCCACCGTGTTAATTTTCAATGTCGAGGACCTTATTCGATTCGAAATTTTCGCAGTTTATAATATTTATTCTACATTTCATATAATCGCGTACGCTATTATAATTTGCCTTGCCACTCAAAAGAGTATGTGAACAGGGAGTAACAGTTTTCAACAAGTTCGATTTATAAAACCTTTTTTACATGACTATAGCATAATAAAAAAAAAAAAGGTTTAAAAATAGCACAATTTCAATAGTAAGTAGATACCTTTAACCAACCTACAAAGTAGTACGTTTTGCTTGAGTATTTTAACATTTAATTTAACTTTAACTTTACCCATGCATAATGATTCGGTCAAATTGTGTTTTTTGAAAAACTAATTATAGCCAGCCTTTTATGAATGTAGTATGATACCTTAGGGTATGGTGCTTTACGCACACTAGCGTCCCTTCCCACCCCCCCCCCCCCCCCTGACGCAACCCCTCCTTTTTGCATGAAGAGTTAATACCAATAAATAAAAAAAACAAGTTATTATTGTTACATAGTGCAAAACGCCTTTTTGATGGCGATGTTGCTACTATGGGATTTAGTCTAAATATCCTTATTGATAGATGTCAAAAAGTGACAAGTAACACTTTGCAAAAACTAAGTTTTACGAAAAAAAAAAGTAAAAATCTATTTTAAGTGACAAGTTTACCAATAGCATTTACTTTTTATGTACAAATACATTCAAAAAAAAAAAACACCAAACAAAATATTTTTTTTGGCGAAATTGACCTAAACTCATATTACATCTGTTCCTTTTTTTGACATCATTTTAGGAAAAAAGTGTCAATGAAAGAAATAATCCCTTATTAAATTCTTAATAAAAAAGGTTATATTCATTTTATAGCACTTATTAACTTATTATACAAGGTGTTCTCAAGAAATGCGAAAGATTTTATTTCTGAGGTCAAAAGAAGGAAAAAATGTAATATGAGTTTAAGTCAATTTCGCCAAAAAAAATTTCTTGTTTTTTTTTTTTTTTTTTTTGAATATATTTGTACATAAAAAGTAAATGTTATTGGTAAACTTGTCAGTTAAAATGGATTTTTACTTTTTTTTTCGTAAAACTTAGTTTTTGCAAAGTGTTACTCGTCACTTTTTGACATCTATCAATAAGGATATTTAGACTACGTCCCATAGTAGTAACATCGCCATCAAAAAGGCGTTTTGCACTATGTAACAATAAAAACTTGTTTTATTTTATTTATTGGTATTAACTCTGAAACTAGCCGAATTCCAAAAAAGTTTATAGGACATTTTTGTCTCTAAATATGATCAGGAATACGTTGTTAAAATTATTCGGTTTCCTCGTGTTACACCGTGTATAATAAATGAGTTTCGAATCGTAAGTAAAAACTATGTTATTTCGAATTTTAACAAGCTAATACATGAATATGGTGCATCATATAAAAAAATGAATATGACCTTTTTTATTAAGAATTTATTAAGGATTATTTCTTTCATTTACACTTTTTTCTTAAAATGTATACTTTCCTCAAAAAATGTAAAAAACTGAACCGGGACATATTTCGGGAAGGGACGCTAGTGTGCGTAAAGCTCCATACGCTAAGGTATCATACTACATTCATAAAAGGCTGGCTATAATTAGTTTGTCTTCCCCATACATTAGAACACAATTTAACCGAATCATAAGGGCAATTTCATTTTAACTTGTACTTTAAAGCAGTAACGTTTAACCGTCACATTCCTGACAAAATGTATGGGGTTTGACATTGACCGTCACTTTTGTTACGATTGCTAACCGGCCGTTAATGGTAGGTACACAGTTAAGTGAAAATGCCCATAAACCACATGCATAGAGTTGGTTATATATTTATTTTAGGGAAAGGACATTGCCCGAAAGCAAAGGATGATTCGTAAAATAAATAAATAAATAGATAAAGTATTTAACTAAAACATTTACCTACTACAAACACTTAGTCGTGAAAGGTTCGCCAAGGTTGCATTCTTTATATTATAGGATTTATAGGGATGCCGTTTAGACATGTGACGTTCACGAGTGGAGTGAGTGATTTAAATGAACTATATCTTTTGATTGAACTCACTCACTCTTCAACTCACTGATGATTTAACTCGCTCAGTAACTCAGTCGCTCAGTGTTCCTTGCTCGCTCTTTCCCACTCATGATTCGAATGAGCCGGCCGAGCGTGACGAGCGAGTGAGCGAATGAGAAGATGTGAATAGGTTTCGGAGCGGTCCGGAAGAATTCGGAGGGTGTCGGAAAAACATAGCGAATCGTAGTGCGTGTTTCGCCATCTTGGTCGCGCTTATGGCTGTGTGTATCTGATTGATTGACATCTCTCTCCACTCACTCGTTAAGTCAATAATAGTATTAATAGTCTACAGATCCACTGAGCGAAATGAACGAAATTAGTGATATATATCACCGCGAGCGAAAGATATGAATCAATCTTTTCAGCTCAGTGAAGCGTTTTGCGCATCTCAAATGCCGTTTACCGTTTACGTCGGACTAGTTCTAAGAAACTCATTTGTATACCTTTTTTCCTTGTATGCGGCTTATCGTGAAGCAGTTTAACTACGAGAATTCAACAGTTTTATCATATATTTACATAATTTTACCACGTATGTACCTACTCTGAATATACCATAATTTAGAAAAAAAACTAGTTTTATACATTTACTTGACTACCTATGTAGGTATAATTAACCGACGCAAAAAAGCCTAACTACTATGTACCTTTGCAACTTCTAGTCTAGTCTAGTCTAACCTTCGCACCTACCAAGAAAACACAATATACACACTATGTGTTACACTATAAGTTAGAGTATATCGATAATCATTTACCACCCTCTCTTCGTCGGTTAAAACAAAACCTATTTTAGTGCTCAACATTTCTAAAGGCAGGTAGATAGAATCCCTTCGTTATGGGAACATGGCAGTTAATTTTATAGCTCAATTGTTATTGAAGTGTCTGTGTATGTTCCGGCCAGCGGCCGCCGGAGCGCTTCCGAGAACGTCCTACACCTTAGACGTTGTTAATGAGCTTTTAATTATCATCTGTTCTCCTCCGGCTCGCATTAAAGATTTTGCACTATAAATATAATATAAGGCTGTTCATTTTAAATTGCTGAGGAATAAACAATTAAGAAAAAAAAAAGATTTATAATTTACTGAACTTCGCGCTCTGTTAGGGTGGTACTGATATACAACCTGTTCAATTTATTGGTCCACTGTGTATTTGCGTCTCACATTTTGCTTAAAGAGAGAGTGAGATGCAATTCACATTGGACCAAGATATTGGTCAGATGGAATACCACCCTAAGGTATAAGTTTGTTACATTCGGTTTGCAACTGCTGCAGCATGAATGCTGCAGCATTGACGTGGTCGGGGTCGCTCATGTCAATCACGTCATCCGGAAACGACAGCAATGTAATTTATCATTATT
This sequence comes from Cydia splendana, assembly GCF_910591565.1. Taxonomy (NCBI): domain Eukaryota; kingdom Metazoa; phylum Arthropoda; class Insecta; order Lepidoptera; family Tortricidae; genus Cydia; species Cydia splendana. The sequence continues at coordinate 14,230,706 of NC_085987.1, read as the reverse complement.
TTATATCTGAATATCGGTGCTATGGCCCTATAATAGGATACCATAACGCAGCCATGCAACTGCCTGTGAATGGTACACTGCTAACGCGCATTCGAAGCTGGTACTGCTTTTTAATATGCTCAAGGCATAGGTAAACCGCGACAGTTTGTTTTTTAATTTTTCTATCTGACCTTTCCAATTTAAATGACTATCCAATGTGATGCCCAATAGACTGCAATCAGTAACCTCTTCGATGTTTAGATTTGTTGACACAGAATGTAGGTTTAGGGGTTGTTTCTGTCTAGGTCGGAATTGAATTATTTTGGATTTGTCGTTGTTAGTTAGTAGGTTGTGGTCCTGGAGCCAATGCGTTACTGAATTAAATCTTTGTTCTATATAAGAGTTGCAGTTATTGTCTGGACATTGAAATAATAGAGATATGTCATCGGCAATTATTATTATCTTGTGAGTTGTGAGTTTTGGAAGGTCGTTTATGTAGATCAGAAACAACACGCATCCTAGCACACTTCCCTGAGGTATTGAGTTGTCCACATTTAGTATATTGGATTTTACACGTTCTAGTTTTCCAGATTTGTTATTTATATGTTCTGTTTCGACATATTGCTGTCTTGTTGTAAGATAAGATTTCATCCATTTATGTGCCCTACCGCGTATGCCGATTGCATTTAACTTATGTATTTAGTAAGATTGTATGTGAAACTCTTGTCATATGCCTTCGACATATCTAACAGTAGTCCCACTGCATGTTTTTTATTTCTCAAGTATTCTACGACTGTTTGGATATAATTGTAGGCTGCAAGAACAGTGGAAAAATAAAGTCTAAGGAAAAAACGTGCCTCGGAAATCAAGAAAAAGTCATTCTCGGATAGATGGCGCACACACCTTTGGCCTATGCTCGGCTAGATGGCGTGACGACACCGTTTCATATTTAACAATTTTAACACATTATATAAAAATAATAAAATCATTTATCCATATACATATATATACATTTTTTGATAATTTTATACGTTTTCGTTTTGAGTTTTAGTCGTGTGTCGATAGATGGCAGTAAATTTCTGTGACTACCAAATTTACTATGACAGAACCCCTCTATAATACTATCTATTCTCTTTGCTATGGCGTAGGTATAGGTACTTGATCTTAGAAAAGCGTGCATTACTACTAGCGACGACAAAAAATAACTTAGTTTATTTAATTACACTCATATTGCAAATCACATAAAGTAAAAGTTTTCGTTGAATAATGTAATAGTTATTTGTTTTACAAGGGGGCAAAGTTGATGTTTAACCGCTCGTGCTAATATTGACACCCGAGCAAGCGAAAGATTCCAAAATTGAACCACGAGCGTAGCGAGTGGTTCGAAAAATGGAATCTTGAGCGTTGCGAGGGTTTCAAAGCACGAGGGTTAAACAAAATTTGCCCCCGAGTGAAACACAAAATTTTCACCACACCAACCCGAAGCAAATATTAAATGTAAAATATCAAACAAAATCAAACCAAATCAAATTCAAATGAATGTTATTAAATATTTATCATCTAAAATCATCATTTAAAAGTCAATTCTACCAGCAAACATAAGAAAACAACTCAAAGTTTGCATTTGATTACTTTGCCTCACATGTGAATTACTGATAGCAAAGTGCAACTTTGCTATCCGTTTTTGAAGTGCAAAGTAAGCCTTTCCGAGCTGGTGTGGTGAAAATATCTTTATGGCATTCATTTTCTTTTGTTTGTATTGGGGGGTGCGGATTCAAAAAAATATAATACATTACTGCATAACCATTTTGAATTTCAAAACAGATTTATGGCATTAAAATATGAGGGTACTTAAATAACGTTATCTATCTAGACTATAATGGTGAACAATCATTATTTACAAACAAGATATATCCAGTGGTATTACTAAAATAAATGAATAACTAGACTAGGTATATTAATTTTGCACTATATAAATATATTTTTCATCACACTTGCTCGGAAAAGATGTATTTACACGTAGGGCTTGCGGGCGGGAAATTGAATTTTTCGCCCTAGGGCGGAAAAAATCTTTTCCGAGCAAGTGTGATGAAAAACACTTATTTACACGTAGGGCTTGCGGGCGGGAAATTGAAATTTTCGCCCTAGGGCGGAAAAGTGTTTTATACAGAAGTTTGTTTTTATTAATTCTCCTTTTTTTCCTTACAAGTGTGATGAAAAACATTGTGTGTGCCACGGGCGGTAAAGAAATTCCGAACTCGTGAACATTTTAAGCCCTCGCTTCGCGTCGGGCTTAAAATTGACACTCGTTCGTAATTTCTTATTTCCCGCCCTTAATACACAATGTACTATTATTTTGAAACCAACACAACAGTGTTAGTACCTACTTATGCAACAGCTCCATCAAACAAACACACATCAACAATAGAATTTAGTTTTATATACCTGCCAACGAACTTATACCTAAAGCGGACAAAGCACTACGACCAAAAAAGTATGTCTAAGGCTACGGTCTACTTAAATTAAAACACCCCTTACAACGGATAGGGTGTCGTGACGTCACGACAGGCGACTGACAGGCTGCCCGCCGCGGGTGCTTTGCCACACGCCGTCCGCAGCGGGCGACTGCCACGTATCATACGAATCCAAACAGTATTCGATTGCACTAAGATTATTGCGTAGCCCGTAGCCCATTTTTATTTGATAATCAGCTCTATTATTTACCTACAATCAGTCGCCCGCTGCGGACGGGAGAGTGGTCAAGCAGACCGCAGCCAAAGACGTCGTCATGATAGGTCGTCAACGTGTCAACAAGTAAATATGTATTATGGTAACTTGTGTGATACATGGGTATGATGCTTTCTTTTGGGATTTCAGTAAATGATATTGTTCAATTTAGATTGGCAAAAAAGTACCCATACCCATAGTACCTAGCTTTACTTGCTTCCGCTTTAGGTGTACTTCTGTGGTCTCACCCGGAACTGAACCCAAGACATCAAGGAAGTGAGAGTCATGTAAAGATAATGGATTTACGTTTATTTTTCTGCGATAGTAAATTAGAAAGAGCTGGTTCAATACTATTTGGAAAGCTTTACATAATTGAACAAGTACCTACATGAAGTACTCATCAGCCTTTTTGTAAGTCAACACCAGCGCCATGCCGATCTGACACATGTTTACGTGTTTGTTAAGGGTGCGAGAGGTAAAATCCTAGTTTTCCGGTTAGAAAAATCCTTTAAAAAGCAGGTGTTCCGTTGACATATGAATGTTGGTCAGTCGCTGTATGTTAACAATTTTAACAGTTATGAATTGACCTCTCTTTAAGAAGCTCCAAATACTTACTCTACCGTCAATGTACATCCTCGAGTCAAGTAAATTTGTTAGGAAACATACAGAGTTGTTTACTCCGACAGCACCAATAATCAAAAGAAACAATCGAAACTTAAATAAACTTCAATTACCCCTCTCAACACTAAAAATAGTCGCATCCAGCCCTCACTACATGCTAATTAAAATATACAACCACCTACCGAACTCCCTAAAAAATATTCATAAACAGCAGATATTTAATAAACACTTTAAAAAATTCTTAGTCGACAAATGTTATTACAATGTGAATGATTTTTTTAACGATAAACACGATTAATAATGTTAATCTATATGCATGTTAGTCTTAAGTATTGCTGTGCCCTTGCAGGGTGCCACATGTAAACCCACCTACTTATAAGCTCCACCTAATAATGTGTAATGTGATTTGCAATAAACATTTTGAATTTTGAATTTTGACCCTTAGCGTTAGTGTCGTACATATACGGGTCAATTTCTGTCAAATTGACTTCTATACGTTACCTGCGTTAGACTATACGTTTTTCATGGAATAGATATACAATCGTATGAAAAGAATTGGTATAAGAATTACCTCGCGCTCTCTGAGCCGGCGTGGTGGCTAGAGCGCGTGCGCGGCGTGCCAGCAGCCGCAGGCGCGGCGTGCAACGGCGGTGCAGCACGGCCGCGGCCAGCGCCACGCACGCCAGCGCGCCGCCGCCCAGCGCCAGCGCGCGCCACGGTACTGAGTCTACGTGCCACGGCTCGTCCGGCGGCACTGCAACAATACTCGTTGTAAGTATACCTAGGCACATCTGTATGGGGTCGTCCTAATACAACGCGACTACGCAATTATCGCAAGTACGCGCGAATTGTACCTACTCGTACGAACGCGCGATCAAACATATTGAACTAGAACTGTGCTACTTAGACATTCTTTCTTGTCTAATTTCATGTTTTTCAGTCACTCGTTTTCACGAAAACGGTTGAGACATTACTGACTTACTGAGTTTATTTTTTATGATTTTTTGCATGATACGAAGACTGTGAAGGTACACCGTAAACCTCCATCATCATCATCATCATACGTGGTTCAATGTGCGCTGGACTGGGGGACGATTATTGAAATTCGATCGCTCGATTTCGACACTCGGAAATCGGTGGAAAATAGCGATATACTAATTTTTGAAATACGAGCGATAGAAATTTGGAATCTAGTGGTATTAACCACTCGTTATCAATTCTATTAGTAGAATTTAAATGCCTAGTAGTGGAGATATTATTGACCGAAATACACGAAATCGAGCGGTCGAATTTCAAAAATCGGCCCCCTGGTTTTGTAATGATCTTGCTATAAGGGACGGTAGCCAGTAGGTAATTTGATATTAATTTTAACGTAAATGGCTGTAACAAAAATAGTGGGGATCCGTTTAAGTTAAGCCATATTCAGTTCGGTAGGTATCGTGTTCTGATTAGAAAAAAATAGAAGAGGAAGTTTTTTGACACGTCTTTTTTTAAGTTGGCTTACCCTCCATACAAAGAACAAAAAATATTCGCGTTAAAACAATTGTTCTTCTACTTTTCCTAATCAGAACACGTTACCGACTATGCCCTTAAACGGATCCCCACTTTTTTCATTACATCCTGTATACCTTCATGTGTTCTAGAAAAAAAATTACCGCACCCGTCAGACTGAACATCTTCTTCTTCCTCGCGTTATCCCGGCATTTTGCCACGGCTCATTAGAGCCTGGGGGTCCGCTTGACAACTAATCCCATGATTTGACGTAGGCACTAGTTTTTACGAAAGCGACTGCCATCTGACCTTCCAACCCAGAGGGGAAACTAGGCCTTATTGGGATTAGTTCGGTTTCCTCACGATGTTTTCCTTCACCGAAAAGCGACTGGCAAATAGGAAATAATATTTCGTACATATTAAGTTCCGAAAAACTCATTGGTACGAGCCGGGGTTTGAACCCGCGACCTCCGGATTGAAAGTCGCACGCTCTTACCGCTAGGCCACCAGCGCTCCCGTCAGACTGAACATGAACATATTAAATTAGATAGTATTACTTGGATGTATTTGATTTTACCCTCTAACTAAAGAGTGGTAGTGACGCACATCCCGAGTTGGTTTTCCACGCTGGCTAGTAAATTGGAATTTTTTAATGCTGATTGTAATATTTTAGCTTTTAATTTTCCCCTATATGGCTAAGGTGTCTTTTTATTAATTTTTATACCACTTAAACTCGCAACACTATTATTTTCCGTGTAAAGGATGACCTGGATGACTCACGCTATAGATCGAGCCGTGCCGAGGCGTCCGACATGACATTTTCTATGACGGCTGATCGGTGATTACGTGGTGCTTTCCATAGAAAACGAAGCGCCGGAAGCTCCGGCCCGGCCCCGGCCCGGTCTAGCGTGAGTCACTTTAATGTTGACCCTTTGAACGCCATCCCCTATCGTGTGTGGCACGTGTCGTAAACCTTGTCGGAATCAATCATTTATTATAAGTATTATAACTCACGATACGTTACAGGCGTTCTAAAATTGAAGCGCTTGCAGATGTAGTGCATAATTGTTTTTCATAACAATTTCTCGGAAATGTTCGTATTTGTCACGCTACTTCAGCTTCAGTCAACCTCAGTACTTTTGGTACCGAAACTGACTGACATAGCAAAACACGGTGAAAATACGATGGCAAATAACTATGCAGTTCATCTGTGCCTTGTAAGTTGATTATAAGTATTTAATTATTAATATAAAAACACGCAATGAAATCGTGATTCGTTTTATTTTTTACATTAATAAAGCGGAATACGATTTCATTGCGTATTTGGTTTCACTTTGACCCTTTTGACGTAAGTACATAATTATTAAAAACGCAATATCAGGATATTATGCTTCAGAGTAATAACAGCCTACTCGTATACCTACTTAGCTTAAATATTCGCACGGCAAAATGTTGAAAAGTAACAAGAACATAAATTCGCAATGCATTACAAATGATTAATTCGCTGAATTGCTGTAACTTAATAATAAAATGAATATTATGTCTTTCCCATCACGGAACAATGGTGTTCCGGACCTTTGGGAGGCGTGCGCGGAGCCGTAGCCAACACGTAGAGGCCCTTTTGACACTTTAATGAAATGTAAGGGGTACACCGAGCGGAGGCTGCCCTTGCCCGTGTCATGGGACGCACGCAGAGGCAGCACCCGCCAGGGTGTAAGGACTATTGAGAGTTGATGGAATCTAAAATGAACTAGGTTATTGGGTGAAAGCGATGGACTAAGAACTGAGCTATGGGGTAAATGAATATTATAGATCTAGAGTGCCACTTTCACTATGACCTACCCACTCCGCTTCCAGTATATCTATTTTCATAATATATCTAACTAGTTATTCTTAAGACAGTACCTGCCTAGGTGTCTTGTTTTAATAATTACCTAGTAGTAGGTACCTAGGACACATAGGCAAATTTTTCCACGCTGTAAGCCATTATAATAATACCTACGTACACTTCTACTAAATAAGGTAAACGTGCTAGTGCTCGACATGCTAATGCCCAATAGATGACACCTTGCTGTCACCTCTATTGATAATGACTTAAGATTCCGGAGGGACCGCGTCGGGCACCAGTAGGTACGTTTAACTTAGTTGCCCCCTAGAAAATATTATCTTATCTAGATTTTGGAAGACGGAAACACAACCATTCCTTCCATCCCATCTCAGTTTGTAATGACAGAAAGAAGAACACGGCAGCTTATGTCAGTTGGGAACATGCATGATTTTTTTGGAACATGTCAATCGATTCTACTTTCCGTGAAATTCAAATGTTTGTATTCTACCACTTTGTCTATTGTACTAAACTTACAAAATTCGAAAATATATGTAGCGTTCACCGCGATTAATGAAGGCGGTTAAAAACGGCCCTTAAGCGTGTGGCCTTGTGATGACGCGTAAGTAATAGTTACTAAACCTACGTTATTTTTTCTCAAGTGGAAAAGCGTCAAGATGAGCAGGCGTGCTTACGGGGAGGGCTGACGACGACGAATGAGCGCACCGGCACGTTGTTGCTGTGCGCGACGCACACGAATTTGCCGTAGTCGGCCGGCGAGAGGCGGTCCACCAGCAAGTACGATCCGTAGATGTTCGGCACGTCCTCCCTGACACAAACATACTTTATTTGTACAATATGATTAAAATATACCTGCACGAGGAACCAGATATAGTATTTTAAAAATAAAAATATCTATTAATTTTAATGTCTTTTGTGAATAGCTTAACCCCTAATATCCTTATATGCTTGAAGAGCTAGCTCCTCATTCCGAGCGGAATAAATACGAAATTCCAATGCGTTCCCTTAAAAAAATTTATTATCTTATGTTATTATCCACTGAGTTACGACAATACCATACGTTTTCGTAACTCAGATATTTTTCTGTAGGACATACGGTGATATAGGACTAATGTTGTACAGAATAGAAAACACTATCACTATCTATCTACCAAATATTATCAAAATCTAAGGAATAAAAAAATTCGACAACAAATAAAAAATTGGCTTAAATTAAACCAATCAAAACTACATTATTCGTCGGATACAAAATCCGGTATTTCTCGCTTCGCTTGTGCTGTTTATTAAAATGAGTACCTAAGTATAAGCTTACTGGGGGCCGATTTTTGAAATTCGACCGCTCGATTTCGAGTATTTCGTTCAATAATATCTCCACTACTAAGCATTTAAATTCTATTAAATAGAATTGAAAACGAGTGGTCAATACCACTAGATTCCCAATTTCTATCGCTCGTATTTCTAAAATTAGCATTTCGCCGTTTTCCACTGATTTTCGTGTGAAGAAATCGAGCGATCAGAATTCAAATATCGCCTCCATCATTTTATTGTGAAATACACTATTGAAACGCTGCACGCTGCCGGGACCGACAAATGATTTAACGATGCAAATTGACTCGATACTCGATACAAATTTAGTGATACCGGTACAGCCTGAAATTCGGGAATCAGCTGCAAATGGTGTTAAAGGTATGAAAATCGGCACGATTAATCGTTAGGCCATTTGAATCAATTTGACCCATAGCACCAAAAAAAAACAACAAACGGAAAGGAGTTATGACGTCATCTTTTTTTTGTATGGAAAATTAAAAAAATTGTTCAGAAACCTGTCGTGTGTGGTATTAAATGAAAAGGCATTTTGAGCCGGTTCTAAAAATATATCACATTATCATATTTCCGTCACTTGCATTCAATTAAAATAAAAATAATTTTCTTAATATACCAAGTTTGGGCTCCTCCAGATACGAAACCGTTGAATTATTTTTTGTAAAATATACCTCAAGTAATACCTCATATCTAACCCCATGAAATTAATTTCGAAAATATTTAGTTTTAGTATTTTCGTTTAATTTTTTATTATTACAAATTGTGATCTATCAATCTATCAATGAAACGGCCTTATTTGTGTGTTCATCATCATCATCACACAAATAAATGCCCTTACCAGGGCTTGTATATATGTGTGTATATTATATATATCGTCGTCTAGTACCCACAACATATATGCCCTTACCAGGATTCGAACCTGGGACCTCCTGCTTCATAGGCAGGGTCACTATCGACTAGGCTAGGAGGCCGTTTCATTGATAGATTGATAGATCACAATTTGTAATAATAAAAAATTAAAAAAAAAACACTAAAACAAATATTTTCGAAATTAATTTCTTGGGGTTAGATATGAGGATATTGGGTATTACTTGAGGTATATTTTACAAAAAATAATTCAACGGTTTCGTATCTGGAGGAGCCCAAACTTGGTATGTTTTGAAAATTATTTTTATTTTAATTGAATGCAAGTGACGGAAATATAATAATGTGATATATTTTTAAAACCGGTTCAAAATGCCCTTTCATTTAATATCACACACGATAGGTTTCTGAACATTTTTTTTTATTTTCCATACAAAAAAAAGATGACGTCATAACTCCTTTCCGTTTGTTGTTTTGTTTTGGTGCTACGGGTCAAATTGATTCAAATGGCCTAAAGATTAATCGTGCCGATTTTCATACCTTTATCACCATTTGCAGCTGATTTTGGTCAACCGCTAGTACTAATAATTGTAGTGTTTCGCAATACCAGAATAGCTTCAATATGAATGCACCTCACAGCATCGCATCAGCAGCAACTAATTGGGATGTTTCTACTAATAAATGCTGTCATTTCCTTTATTTAATAACTACATGTACTTACTGTAAGTACCTATCTCGTTTATGAGCATTTGATTGTGTTTTGTTGCATTTCATTCTAGAAAAGTAACAACAGACTAAGTGTAAATTCGCTAAGCTTAGTTTTTAATAATTGTCTGAGGCTATGACGCAATTCGTAATCATACTTACCGAGATGTGTTTATTTCTTTTTGAGTGGGCAGCAAGTCCCCTTCGGTCCCATTCGGCCAAACTCTTTTCCATTTCAAATCGCTGACTGCATCGGCCAGATGAGTCCTTTCTGCGATTTAAATTTTTTGTAAGTACATATATGTATTTAATGTATTTCTATAAATAAGTATTAGGGACCTAATGGTCCGTACACATCATTTTCGTGGGATTTCACCGATGTTTTTGCTGAAATGGCATTTGCATTATTTAAAGTCAGTAGAAGTATTTAGACACCCGATGGGCGATTAATACCTTCAGTTTTGGTAGCCAACCAAGTGCTGAAAACGGGGTGATACTTACCAATCAAAGCCTCACAGAACAGGCGAAGAGGTGCGCCCTCTTCAACCGACTGATCTTGGCTCACATACATTGTTCTTGGAGCATTGGTAACTTTACCTATGGATGAAAACAAAACATTAGATATCTTAAATACGCAACGGATTACTCGGGCTTTAATAACAATTTGTGTAAAAATATTATACGTGGGCCATACTGAAAGTTTCTGGATTCTGATAAATGAGACGATTTTCTAAGTGGCCAGTTCCAGGAATTTTCAGTATGCCCTAAGTAGAATATATTTATTTATAACGGAAAACATCGGGTCCACGTCAAAGCAACGCCAAATTTCAATGTTTTCAATATGTATGCATGCAGGATGTTCATCGTGGATGAATATTGATAGGTATTCATAGACGAACACTCACTTCAATAAACGTTCGTATAATTAAATTGAACACCAAACAACGACATAATGTTTAATGAGGTGACATGTACATAAGCAATTATAAACCGCAGAGATCTGAGTCATAAGAAATTCCTGTCATTTACGAAGTCAGTGGATTGGATTCTTGTTAATAAAGTTAGACAAAGAAAAGTCTGCAGCGATTTTGATAGCCCACGCAGTGCAAGTGTTATTTATACGTCATAATTTCATAGAAGTTTGACGTTAAAATAACACTTGCACTGCGTGGGCTATCAAAATCACTGCAGACTTTTCTTGGTCTAACTCTAGTTTCATAGGTAGTTATATATCAATTTCATAAAATGTAGGTAGGTACGCTTATTTTTAAAACCAATAACTTATTTTGTAAGTAGGTATATGAACGTCCCTAAATGGAACCTACTTTTTTGTCCTCTTTCTCTTTTCAATAGTTACGATGTACTCCTCAATTTAAGCTCTTGTGGTAATGAAGAAACTCCAGGATAGTACTTCTTCTTTATTTATTAACTTAATAGCTAGGTACAAGTAACGTTTAGGTTTTTGAATATCTATATAAAATATGTGTAGCAGCTTCGGCTGTAAGGTGCAGTCTAATAATGTAGGTAAGCGGAACGGGGAGCCGTGACGTATGTGTGTGACGTCATGTGTCGTCAACCGGTCTTCGTACGAGTACTTATGTTATGTTGCGCCAACAATACTTATAAACAGGTACTTACGGGTCGCTACAGTGATAAGGATAGCATGAAAAATAAAACCAAATACCTTTATAGGTAACCATCGATTTACGAGCATTACCAAATATGTAGTATACAATGTGTTAAAAAGCGAGACGAATAGTTATTTATGTACATTTTCTTATCTTAGCAGACGAATAAAATTTATACTTCATATTACTACACGCGGAGTTTAGTTTGCGTTTGTTTTAAAGTGGAAACAGGATGCGGTCGGACCTGAACCTCACAAGTACCGTATGCCGTACTTACTGAAGATCTGCAGGGTGATGAGATGGTCCTGCGTGTGGGTCTGGTTGGACACGCGGCAGACGTACTCGCCGGAGTCGGAGCGCGACGCGCGCCGCACGTACAGCGTCTGGTTGCCCGCCTCGGGGTACAAGATGAGGTTGGACAACCCCGCCGGCCATGGGTACGGTATGCCGTCTTTGAACCTAAACGACAACATAAAAATACATATTATTAAATAGGTAATATAATTTCATAATCGTTAAAATTATTTCTTCATATCAACGAATTACATCAACTGACAGGTTTTCATACCCCAATCCAACCTCGATTGATTGTCTCAATTACATACTGCAATAACACAAAAGTCAAACATTTCCTAAAACCGCTTGTCAAAGCTGAGGTTTGATTAGACATGTGGGACGGAGCTTCGGGATTTGACGACGCAAGTAAAGAGTACCTTTACAAGCTGGTGTGTGGAGAAAGAAAGATTATTACACAATTTTCAACCGTGGCGCCATGCCGAATTCAGCATTTTGTTTATTGTTGACTTAAAGGCATGACCGGGGCGCGAGGCCGTGGGCGATAGCCCACTTCGCCCACGCCTAGCTACGCCACTGTTTAAGTCAATGCCGAACAATATCTGTAATTTTTCTTCGCAAGTGTGATAAAAAACTTTGTATGTACCTAATGTAAACACGAGCTCATAAAAACATTTTGACTTCTATTGACTCTTGTTAACAACTTTTACAATACCTCGCTTATTGCATAATGTACCTAACATGCTATTAAAATCTGTCAACGACCCACCCGGTGTAATTAGAAAAAGACGGACATCTGAAGCTTGAGCTACATCCAGAACTTGCGTTTTACTAGCATATTTAATAATTGAGTAACTTTATATGTAGCCCGTTAATTAAACAACAAAGAGAGCTATGAAGTCATCCTGTGACCAGTTATACTGCCGCCGCCGCCTGCTTGGATCCCCGAAATGACGCGAATCGGTCTTTGACCCACATAACGAGGGCCCACCGGACTGCACTGCCGCTATTCTTGCTAAACGTTAGTCTGGTCTGGCTAGGCGACTGGCTGAAGAGTATTTTTTTTAAATGACACTACAAAGCGCAAAAGCACAGAGGGAATACGGAGTATCTGGTTGATGATATGTATTTAACAATTTATTTTTATACTCAACGCAAAATAAGTCAGTTTCATAGGTAGGACTTAGGAGCAAAAATACTCCAAACAATGGGTATCTTATGCTCCTTAGGTACTTATTCATAGCTTCAGATATAACTATTAAAACAACGGTTCATAGTTGATTTACCCATAAAATAGGTTAAGTACATAAGATGTTCTTCTTATTAATATATATAAAAATATATATAATAATATTATAAAAAATTCCTTAAAGTGGAGCAAATGTTGGAGCAAAGTAGGACCCATAGATTTATTAGTTTAAGAGTAGGACCATTTTACGGTATATAACTTTGATGCATAAAAGGTATAAGATTGATACTATTAGTGAGCTAATCTAATAGTGGTAGGTAGCATAACTTGATTCTAATAACGATTATCTCTTTAATTACTTATCAATGTTATCGTTCATCAGTAACATTTCCACACTTTGTCACGTCAAAGTCGGTGCAGAGTTACCTCAGACGCGCGGACTTAAGAATATTGAAAGATAGAAAAACATAATTTAACGTTTTCCCAAGTTCTGTTTCGATAAATAACACAAATTATAAGTGAAAATAGAAAAGCAAACATGAGTGCACATTGTGTTCAAAGAGAGGTGTAGGTACACAGCGCAGGCCCGCGCGGCGCGTCCCGGAACACCCAGGTGCGCCTCGCTATTATGGGCAAAGAATCCCGCGATGCGGCTTGGGAACCCGTCATCGCCCAGTTCGCAGCGCCAGCCGACATCTGTAAAACCTGATTCTAAATATGTACCTACTTGATAACGGTTTTCCAATCCACATTTTTCTCAACTGATTTGAAAGGGTGAGGCAAGTTAAGGGTAAAAGGTAGTCTATAGATGGTCTATTGCTAAAAGTCCACGACTATCCACGTATTAGGTACGAATATGTTAATAATTATAATATGTTTGTAATTATGTCGCTTTCAGTACGGATCAAACGAAGGCCTATGCCGAGGACCTTAAAAGAGTTAAAAGCTACCGATTTGATCCACATTATTTCAGCGAAAATTAATGGCTTCGGAGAAATCATAATCAATGATATGATGATATGATTTATTTATCTCACAATATACAATTTCACTTAAAATCAATCATTGAGCTTTGCATGATGAGCATTTAATCTCGTACAGATTACTGAAAGCGACACCGAGTATAAATTTCTTAGTAAATACCAGGGCCCTATTGCATAATAGAATACAAGCTAATAGTATCCAGCGCAGCCCAACAGCAATCTGGCCTAGGTGTGAATTTGGTTGTGGTCTAAGCCGATTACCGCGTCAAGCTATTGAATAGGTACAAGCTAATAATGTGCGTAATACGTGTTGACATGTTGAGGGAATTGAAAGTGATATTTAGGAGCACATTCGACGTGGCTAAATTGTATTCTCATTTTTAGGGTTCCGTTATCAACTAGGAGCTCTTGTAGTTTTGCCATGTATGTCTGTCCGTCCGCGGTCAGTGATCATTCGTACTAGATAACTCAAGCGTATAAGTAAATACATATAAGTATAGACCGTTTTAAGTGAAAAGCGTTTTCCCTATTTAAAACTAGTTTTCCGTATCGCCTCAGAGAAAACGCTTTTTCGGTATTTACTACTGGTTTTCTGCCAGGTCTTAGTAAAAACTAGTTTTAACTGGGATCTTTTAGTTAAACATAGTTTTCGCAAAGTCGCTTGGAGTAAACTAGGGGTAGTTTTACTAATTACTAAAAAAATATGTTATTAAAACTTTCACGGTATTCTGCTTGAGTGGAAAAAAAGATGCGACGACGAGCGAAGCGAGCAAGAACGTGTTAGGCTAACCGTGACCAAACAGCGCGCGAAGCCATGGGGCATTTTTCATAATGGGGCATTATGAAAAATGCCCCATTTATCACTTGGTCCATAACATAATAAAACAACATTTCATAACGTTGCTTTACCGATAAAAATATGTTATGTACATAAGACGTTCTTCTCAATATCAATTCATCAGAATATTAAAAAAAAAAAGAATAAGTAATTAGTTTAAGAAATACCTATTCAAATTTTCCTTAGAGTGGTAATCTTTGCTATTAAGTATAGCAAAGTTTTACGGTACCTACCTATAGTCCTATATTGATGCACTAAACCAGCGGTCGGGAACCTTTTAGCAACCAAGGGCCATATAGCAGTTAACGAAGTGGACGCGGACCGCACTTTGGTAATATTTATGACTTTATCAGACATTGTCATTTGACAATATTACATACCTACAAAATAGCCAGGGAGGCTCGCGGGCCGCTGGTTGCCGACCGCTGCACTAAACTATAAGTAATTTATATTTAAATTTATCCCATTCCTGCCGATACATATACTTACAGCTATTCTGAAAAGTATGCGCGGAAATATGATCTAAAAAACTATTTACGTAAAAGGTCAATGTACGGGGGCTGCAGGTCCTGCGGGTGGGCACGTGACTGGTCACGTTTATTGTGTATAATATGAATATCCATTGCCGCGTGTTCATTATCGTGAAATGTACTTTCCCGTTCAAATTTATAACGATAATCTCAATATTTGTGCCATTTTCAACCAAAAGGGTACTTATTGTCGGTTGTCAATAAGGCGCTATTGCCAAATAGGCTTAATTTGAAATCAACGACCAACAACCGACAATATGGTACATTGTGGTTGAAAACGTCATATTTATTAAAAATGCCCTCTAACTGCTGTTGCTAGGTGCTACCAGACTACTGACAGTGTGAATAACAATACCTACTCAATTGACATTCGTTGTTCGATCGCCGCCAATTGTTGGCACTACGTGAAATTGCAAGTGCAGAAGAATGTAAGTATTATATGTAGGTATATATGCCTTATCATATCATGCGATGCATACTAAATGTGAGCGAGGGACGCTGAGCGAGGCAGCAAACCGCAACTGCTGTCTGTCGTGTACGAGTATGTGCTTAAAATTCGGTATCTAGCAAAAACAATATAGTAACCACTAAATAACCGCTAGAAACGTTCTATGTTTCCAAGATATTTTTGCTGAATAGAGCTGACCAAAGAGCGTTGTTGTAGTTGCGCTAGCCTGTTGTTTATGTATTTACGAGTATGAGAGCAGACTCCACATTTTTGCTGAACTGTCAATATCAATAGAAATTCCGCGCTAATTTCTGGGAATCAATCCGTTGTATGTAGAGTTAATTTCTAACTAAATACACGCTGTGTAGGTACAACTAGGATGTTTTGGGTCTCGTGTATTATAGTGAAGTCGGAGCGCGTGTGCGTGTCCGCTACGCACACTGCGCGGAGCCGGTCCGCGGTCAGATCTGAGACATGGATATCTTCCCGCTAATCGATCCATATATCGACAGCAACTGCAATTAAGCTTCCCAGAGCTACTAATTGCTGCGTTAGTAGTGTAATCATACGATTTACCATGTTAGTTATACCCAGCGAATTATATATTTTTAAACATTTTAATATAGGTATTACTTATTACTTACATTTCTGTGTTCCACTATTTTACATACTTTGATTCTGTATAAAGTTGATGGACGTTGTTACAGTTATTAATATATTTGAATGATGATTTATTGATTGCTTTTCAGGGTTATAAATCAGTACGGCTCATGGTCTTGAAAACTATCGCATCGCTTATTTTTTGTTGTATGCAAAAAAGTGAGAAAAACACTCTAAAAATTGCTATTGATATCGGCTATCGCAGCGGTTCTCAATCTTTTTTTTTGACGGAACCCTTTTGGAAAGCGAAATACTTGATGGAACCCTACAATGACGGTGGCGGCATAGTAAAATTTTTCGAGGCGACTAAAGCATAGTGTTCTAAATAATTCATGCGGAACCCCTGCAGGGGTTTCGCGGAACCCTAGGGTTCCGCGGAACACACTTAGAGTATGGCTGGGCTATCGGAATAACGAATCCTCGAATCGAGTTAAAATATGTAGAGACCAAAAATATCATTCATCATATTAAAAGCGTACATGACGAGACATTTCAGTGCGATACCTTCTAGGTGCCCATGGGAATTTCTGTACAATGTACTGTACGCTGTACCAGCATCATTTAGCGTTCATGAAATATGAAAAACGAGTGATAGTACCTACTCAATCATTATTGTTCAGAATACATGTCATGAGCTAGATTTTCTATACGGCGATTAGGCAAGAAAATTGCATGTCAACTTACCTGTCTTAGTTGATCCAATCGCTTATTCAGCACTCAGCACTCGATTCGCGTAATCCAGTTTAAGTGTGCCATCGGCGTTCATAAAAATTACAGGTATTCGGAGATCATACTTTTATTGTTTCGTCGAAGCGTGTAGTGTTGTAGTAGTTACCCGAAGCAAAGGAAACGGTTGCATGTAGCCTTGAATTAGGATAACTCCCGTGCACCGCCCGCCAGAGACGACCACTTATTATAATGAACAATGACGGCACCGACAAAAAGCTCATGTAAATTGCAAACAACGGCATTGTCATTATTAAATAACTGAAGTAAGTATATAATTGTACCGTTTATGTCTTACGTTTCAACAGATTTACATGCCACGTTAATCGCAAGTGGAGTATTTTCTTGGTCATTAGCCTAGTATGTAGTTCTAAACTGTAATATAGGTACTAGAATGAAGGGTACCTTGAATTGTCCATTTTTAGGGTTCCGTACCCAAAGGGTAAAAACGGGACCCTATTACTAAGACGCCGCTGTCCGTCCGTCCGTCCGTCCGTCCGTCCGTCCGTCCGTCTGTCACCAGGCTGTATCTCATGAACCGTGAGAGGTAGGCAGTTGAAATTTTCACAGATGATGTATTTCTGTTGCCGCTATAACAACAAATACTAAAAACACAATAAAATAAAGATTTAAGTGGGGCTCCCATACAACAAACGTGATTTTTGACCGAAGTTAAGCAACGTCGGGCGGGGTCAGTACTTGGATGGGTGACCGTTTTTTTTTTGCCGTTGTGTCCGACTCGCACTTGCCCGGTTTTTTTTTAAATTTGGTTATTGGATTAGTCAATATTTAGTTCCTTCTGTGTTAAACATTATTTTAGGTTCCAATATTTATTTATAAGTAGTTTCACGTTATGCTACGTAGTAAATTAGTTAAAAAATTGTGGAATAGTTTGTGAACGTGCGGTACCTACACGGCGAGAATGCTTCACTGTCGCGGAGGTCTCGGAAAGATGATTAAATATTGGTTTAAAGTCGTGGGCGAGCGCACGCGGACACGGACACAGGTCCGTGTTCATATTCACGATGAGGACCATTACGACGTGCCCAGACACTGCAACTCGCCGGTTCTCAAAATCGATTCCGTCCCCACTATGTAATGCGACGGCACGGCATGGTGATGCGCTTTGTGATAAGTTTCAACCACAATGGACATGTCGTTTTGATATGCTCTGCACATTGATCTCGGTGGTCGATGACTCGATGATTGTTACGTACTTACTAGTAGCTACTGTAAGGTTAAATAAACGTTTTATTATTCTTATTCATACGACTTCATAAACGGGCCGTAGCGTTAGCAAAGTATCGTAATAATTTAAAAATATTGTTATACCTATGTACTTATTGCGAAATCGTTTTCTTTTATCTAATCAAATTTTTTATTGCTTCTGTCCACGAATTCATCTACGTGGACCCGGACCTCAATCTATCTCCATACCAAATATCATCTCATTCAGTTCAGCGGTTTGTGCTCAAATTTGGGCAAAAATACATAAACAGTTTTTATTTCTTTCTTAGCTAATTAATAAACGTTTTATAGTCCTTTTTACAAACTTCCTCCATACATATGTGTATTGTAATCTGTGCGAGGTGTGCAATAAATAGTATTGTATTGTAATGACAATTCGAATGGCTGTCTGTATAGCTGAATAGGTAACTTAGATACGTGTTGGGCCAGATATAATGAGGCGATGGTTTATCGTGTTCCGTTGTCAATGAGGCCGTGGATCATACCTAATAAAGTATCTAATTACTCTAATTAGTTACCAAACGCCCAAGTGGTTTAATATAGTTGATGATACTTTTGGAGTCTGGGTAAGGATCGAGTTGCATTCGCTAAAGTCTGATATAGCCTGGCTCGGTGGTCTTCGCCGTACTAACTGAATCACTCGAAGTTAATAGGTACCGTTGCTCAACGCTACTGGAATTCAGAGAATCCTCAGAAGATGTAGGTAAGTAAATATTACCTCTTTAGTTCTTAGTATTAGCTTTTGTAAATGCACATCTACATCTACATCTAGTTGAAAAATTACTAGATTGATTCGGTTTTGGGATTAAGACAGCAATTTACATACCTATACATATTATAGACCACAAATATAAGCGTGTGTTGACGCTTTTAAGATTTAGCTTGGCACCGACTTTAGACATATCAGTTTCCAGCGCATATAAAAAGATAATATTTTATACTTTTTGATTTCTATTCTTAAAAAAGGTACCTATTATTTTTAAATTTTTAAATGACTGATCATGTCCAATTTTACGTTAGGAAACTATAAACAGCAGTAGTAGTTATCATACGCAAATATTTAAAATGGAAAAATACTATTTAATGTCATCTACAACATTAACAAATGGTAATGGGGGATGTCAGTTTTCTTTTTTTTTACTAGAATTTGGTATCATCAATCCGTTCATGACTTTGACAACGGCATTTAACAAATAACAAGGTGGCCATAAAATATACAAAACGTCAATCTGAGGACTTAATAAAAAACGCCATGTCCCAACACCGATTAATAATGAGCTCCTTTATAGATGTTCCTGTTCAGGTAGGACGATGACGGCATTCGACATATTTTTTAATTGCTTTACCTACTTATTTGTTATAGAGTTATAGATTCATATGTTCAAAATAATAGGTACCACTATTTTTAGGTCAGGGGGCCGATTTCTTATTAAATTTCGATCGCTTGATTTTGTGTGGCTCCCTTCAATATACCTCCACTTATTAAGTTATTTATTAAGCATTCTACGAATATAATTGAAAATGAGTGGCACCGACTTCAAACATATCAGTTGGTAACGCATATACTTAAAAACGGATAATATTTTATTTTATCCTTTTTGAAGTCGGTTTTCTTTTTTTTTGTAAAATTTTTATTCGATTTTTATATAGGTATATAGGTACCGATATTAAAACAAGCTACGTACCTACTTACTTATCGGCGACGGAATATGATGGATACTAAATGAAAATAAAAAGGTGTATATGATTTTATATGCATATATCTATCGCGAGTATCTAATAATTTGCAATAAAAACACTTTAAACTATGTAGGTACCTTCGAAATCGCATAGTGTTTATGTTTTCTCTATTAGCGTCTTATTATGTGTGTGTATATAAAAATATATATGTAATTATTTTCATTTGTGAAGTGTAGCCACCCATAAAACGTGTATCAAGAGTAAAAAGGGATTACGTCCGTAGGGACCGTTAGTAGGTAGTTAGATAGTAAACCCGTCACTAATTAATATCCTAAGGCTGCTTTCTGTCGTTATTTTATTTTGTGTCCATGCTATCTTTTAATTTAACCCCCACGGCAAAGATGGACGGTTTAAGAGCATTGCTTAAGCCTGAACACAGTCTACAACAAAGGTCCATAAAAAAAGGAGGTTAGGAGTCTTGAAATAGGTAAACAGTACTCTTATAACTGCCTTTGTTGTTGTGTACGAGACAACAAAGAAAAGGACAAGAGATATAAAATAATAAGTAGCCTATCTAATGGACTGACACTATTGAAGCGTATGAGGTACTATAGACCTGATAGATATATAAGTCTTATAGGCAAGGAAATTTAAGGAATCCCAAATAACATAGCTTATTTTGTATTTTATGCTGAAGAATGAGTTGAAAGTCTTTTTTCTGTCCGGATTTCGAGAAATCCCTCGGGCACAACACAACGCCTGAACGCATTCTGGGTCCGCCGCCGAATTCCATACAAATTAGTTATAATCGAGATCGCATCATCCAATCCACGTTTCTCACGTTTCAACCACGACCACATATTATGGGTTAGGTATTCAGCGACGCAAAGGTATTAAATTTTTATCTAAGGATATGAAATCATACATATAAAAGCATGCAATTAAAGCTAAAACACCTGGTTTGTCTTAATGGGAGGCTTAATTTCTCGTGTCAAGTATATAGGACTTCACTTCGACTCTCGTATTCGCTCCTACTATCACTTTCAGAGACAAATAGGGCCCCTGATATCCTATCTTGTTCCATCTGCGCGCGCCCGTTCTGCCTCGGACACGTTCTGATAATTACGTTTAAAGTTTTAAAGATTCAAATGCTGTTATCGTTGAATAGTTTTCATTTTACTCGAATTAAATGGTTCCGCATGATCAACTCTTCCATACTATAGTGGGCACACGAAGTCATGTAAGTCAAGTTACATGACCGACGCGTGATCAGACGTAACACGTATTACTTTACCAATATTGTTGTCGTATAAACCAAGCGCTCGGCCGGTCATGCCTAACTCCGGTAACTTAAGAAACGATAGTGATATTTTGGTTGTGTCAGTCATGTAACTCAAGTTAACTGAGTTGTGCCTGACGCCATCGGCAAAAAAATGAAGTTACATGAGTTAGTCATATGCTTTTCTCAGTAAATAATGAAGATTTTCAAAATTTTCTTTTAGAAGATATATATTTAATGGTGTTTAACCCTTAAATGCATATTGTTGCCAAATGTCTACAAAGCATTAGACAGCTCACAGATTAAAAAAAAAGGCTTACGTTCTTGAACGCACCTTTATACCAAACGTCAAGTAGTAGGGTGATGATTTAAGGGTTAAATTGACGCAATATTTTTAATTTATAGAAATTACATTCGTTTTAAGACGAAAAGTCGGAAAGCTTGGAAAAATCCAGAAGTTGATAATTTTTAGTAAGTATATGATTTTGAACGGTGTTTTCGGGGTTTGTAATTATTTTATATTTAAAAACTTTATCATAGGTATATCACAAATAGTGTACCTTTCTAATGGTAGTAAAAAAATCATAAATCTTTTACTGAAAATTACATATTTACATAAATATGATTTAGCCAATTCAACTTCTAACACTGATATCGCAGTGAAAATCGAAGTTATAATTTTTTTTACTAGAATCGGCAAACAATTATGTGATACATATATTAATTTCGGCCAAAAAGAAAAATCATGCATTTAAGGGTTAATACGATTTAGACTGGTTATCCGTAACTCATGTAATTCGAGTTAACGGAGTTTGGCGTGACACGGCAGTACCGCACCGCGACCTAAGTGCAGTGCGGGCAGTGCGGCGCACGTATCGATAGTGTCAAAGCTCTGTCAAAGAGAATAGAGTATATAAAGGTTATTGTCATAGTAAATTTACTAGTCACAGTAAATTTACTGCCATGTTTCGACACAGGATTAAACCTTAAAATGAAAAAAAATTAAAATATATATATATACGTACCTATACTCGTATTACTCGTACCTACATGCTGAGCCTACATGTATATTTTTGGAACGCCATATGACTTTGAATCATGTTCTTTCACTGATATATATTAAAATAGTTAAATATCAAACGGTGTCGCCATATACACAATATACACGACTGTCATTTTAATATTAGTAAATTAATACGAGTGTAATATACGAAACACGTTCTAGAAAAATCAGGAGTTACAGTCAGATTTCCATGCATGATTTCAGGTCAGGCATACTTATTTAAATGCTACTACATGTATGTATATGTGTGCTTGTAAATCACAATATGTATAAACTGACACGGCTGTTCATCATCGTCGTGTAATAACTCTCATTGTTCTCACAGCAGCCGGTTCATTGTAGCGAGTCGGGGCGAATGGAACATGGAGGAAGGGAAGGGCAGCGGCGACGAACAAAGCGCCTTCCTGGAACCGGCATAATACAGGTTCGCGGCGACGTGCGATACCTTGGCAGATACCGGCGCGGCCAGGTACCGGTACCGCGCCACGACCATCTTTTGTCAACCGCTCGGCCCACCGACTACATCGTGCTATAACCTTAACCTTTAGTATAAATTTCATTCGATAACGTAACGCAACGAACGCGAGTATAAGTTACTACTATTAACTATTATGACATGCGTAAACGTTTGAAGTTAAGGTACTCGTAGTTAAGTCACTTACTACAGCATAATACTTAGGTACTTATATAAATAGTAACCCAGATGCTCACAAATGTGTAACCATCACTATTGTCAAGGCGGAAGAATGCATGTGAAAATATTTTTGAGCCTCTTGGCCGCTCGATACATCTGATGGCGTTTAATCGATTGGCGAATGTTATCGAGTAGTTAGCGACTGTTTTGCTTTACGGACGCATTCTGGCCTGTTAAATATTGATGGCTATGTCCTGTATAACTATAGGTAAAATATATATTATACCACGTACGCTGATGAACGACTGCAATCGCTCGGTTAGCGACGAGGCTCGCATAAAATATTTTACCACCATATGCTGTCATGGAACGAGCATTTGCTATTTCCGCCCTCAGGCCTAGCATTGGGCGCGTCATGTTCGGTGTGTATTGTGCACCGAATATCTATATTAATAAGTAGGTATGCATTTTGTACATTTTACGGCAGGATAAAAAACTGCCTCGCCTATCGTATTGAGCTGCCTTGTTTGATTGGCGTTCCAGTTAATTGGTTATATTCCCTGAACTCGGTCTCTACTATGAAAATTCAACTATGACATCCAAAAAGCCTGGTGATTTTACGGTACTCAATAATATACATATACTAGCTATCCGCCCCGGCTTCGCACGGGTTAACAAATTATACCCTTAAACCTTGCTCAAGAATCACTCTATCGATAGGTGAAAACCGCATGAAAATCCGTTCGGTCGTTTTTGACTTTATCGCGAACATACAACACACACAAACAGACAGACGCGGCGGGGGACTTGATTTTATAAGGTGTAGTGATAATCTGTTGACGTGGAGGCGGCGGCGGGCTGCTACTGATATCACATGCGCCCTTGTGTCTACTTGTCTAGAGTAGGTAGAGAGGTGGTATCCTACGAAACTGCTGGATGTAAAGAAATCACTACACCTTGTAAAACAAAGTCCCCCGCCGCGTCTGTCTGTTTGTGTGTATGTATGTGCGCGATAAACTCAAAAACTACTAGATTTTCGTGCGGTTTTCACCTATCAATAGAGTGATGCTTGAGGAAGGTTTAAGTGTATAATTTGTTAAGGTTTTGTGTAACCCGTGCGAAGCCAGGGCGGGTCACCAGTATTATATATAATGTTAAATGTTGTGTCTATTATTTGTTTTATTTTATTGTAAAGTTCAACAGCGTTTGCAGTACTTAACACGTTGCCTGCCATGAGCATCACCGGTGGTACCAAAAGCTCACTTAAATTTCTATTGGGGGTGGGAGCAATACTGTGGATGTAGTAGTATGGGGGGTAGCCAACGTGCTTACTGTACATATATAAATACATGTAGGTATGTACATTTATAAGAATAGCAAAACTCCCTGGAATTTATACAGATTTTTTTGTTATCTGTACCTATAACTATTAGGACACATCCATCATCATCATCACAATTTATTATTATGCTAGATTTTATAGTAGACATTATTATGGAATTTCTATTGAATTAATTTGGTGTGTTTATAAATTTTACGATGTTTAATGTTATTTGATGATTTGATTTGATACTAGTCACGTATGTAAGCGCTATGGTATAACACTAATGCTTATATATGCTGAAATAAATGAAATTAAATGAATCACTCTACTCTACACAGACGAAGTCGCGGGCAGAAGCTAGCTACTATATTTATACAGGGTGATTCAGGAGACGTGAGCAGGACTAACACTGCGCATTTCGTAAATTATAAGCAACTGCTTCGTATCAGTATTAGTGAGGTAAACGTTAATTTTCTAGTCGAGTTGAAAAAAAAAGTTATTAATTTATTTACGACATGCATGGTCACCCTAGAATAAGAATACTGTCATCACTGTCATCACGGTCTGGTTACTTTTGAAAACTCGTATCTCACTCAAGTTTGACAGTTTATTTTCTTCGTAATCAAAACGCTGCCATTACGGTTACAGAGGTTTTATGTTTATTAACACGGAAGAAAGAATGAGCGCGCCGCGTGTTTATTAACAGTGATCGTACATTTTCCAGCATTTTTGGTGCAGCAGAGTGGCGTTAACGGAATTGGTATAGATAATTTCAACTGAAATGGTAAATTAAGGTTAATATTAACGTAATTAACGCTAATTAATCATTAGGGTTGAAATTATTTATACCAATTCCGTTAACACCACTCCGCTGCACCAAATCGATTCGCGTGGTGTTAACGGAATTGGTATAGATAATTTCAATTGAAATGGTAAATTAAGGTTAATATCAACGTAATAAACGCTAATTAATCATTAGGGTTGAAATTATTTATACCAATTCCGTTAACAACACTTCGTGCACCAAAAACGCTGGAAAATGTACGATCACTGTTTATTAATTAGGTCTTGTAGGGTGACCATGATTGTAGAGAATTAAATTTGCCCTCACCAAAAAGTTAAAAAATAGGAAAAAATGTGGTTGTTTCACCTAAATACGCCGGTGATCGATCAATTATCAGTTACTGAGTGCGCAGGATTAGTTCTGCTCACGTCTCATGAATCAGCCTGTAGATGTAGAAAATATATATTTATTACTATATTCTACGTATGTAGAAAACAAAACGTGGGTCAGCCCGGACACTACGTACGGGAATGTGCATAATAAATACATCTGCGGATTATTATCGGTAGCTACCTACAAGTAGGTATACAAGTATGTGGATATGACGGGCGCGGCGGCGCTCGCAGCGGGCTCCTTCCGAGAACTGCTCGCACTTATTACCGCGCCATACATCTGCCGAATACGTCATATCTAATCATCGGAATGGCTCTCCGCAAGTCTAACGTTGCAGATAATGAAAATAAAACACGCTGGTAAGGCTATATGTACATGGCCATTTATAAAAAAAAACCGGACAAGTGCGAGTCAGACTCGCCCATCGAGGGTTCCATACTCTTTAGTATTTGTTGTTATAGCGGCAACAGAAATACATCATTTGGGAAAATTTCAACTAACTAGCTATCACGGTCCATGAGATACAGCCTGGTGACAGACAGACGGACAGTGGAGTCTTAGTATTTAATAGGGGTCTTGTTTTTACCCTTTGCGTACAGAACCCTAATAAAAAGACTGTTATCAAATAAATAGTATAAATACTCTAGTTAATTACTCTAATACAACATCACTAATCTCTACCAGTAGAGATTGGTTTGTAACAATACATACCACTTACAATGCTTAAATTGAGGTTAACCTAATCAAAGTTCGCGACTTTTTAGTAGGTATCCAACTTACATCGGGTCATACACAATTAGGTAGGTACTTAACTATTACTTTCACACGCAGAACAAAAATTTGTTTCTTCTATTCTCGTTTGGGAGAGTACATATTTAGTATTGGGCTGTACCTTTAAGGATTATCCACGCTAGACCGGGCCGGGGCCGGGCCGAAGCTTCCGGCGCTTCGTTTTGTGCTGTGGAAAGCACCACGTGATCACCGATCACCCGTCATAGAAAATGACATGTCGGAGTAGGGGAATTAGGGGACCATTGGGCAGTCGGGAGGCTCGGGCACCCCCTTCTAAATTTGGACGATTTCCAAGGGGGTGCCCGAGCCTCCCGACTGTCCAATGGTCCCCTACCTCCCCTACGCCTCCGCCTGCGCATGGCCCGGTCTAGCGTGAGTCATCCTATATTTTGCCTTTATGTTGGGAAACGACGATTTTGCGTTAGATGTATTCATTTCGTTAAAATATAAATGGGTCAAAATCATTTTAGAAAAATGCCCCGTCTGTGGACAAAACATCAAAAGTCATTCTCAAAATAGTGGCATCTTAACCTGTCATCGAGTTTTTGAATTGAATGTATCTTTATTTGCTCTTTTTCATATGAAACAAAAATGTATCTAGATAAACTAAAACAATGTTTATCGAGGCCAAGTCATTATTTTTATTTAAATTTAATACTTATATTTATAAAAAATAAAAAGTAGCACTTTTCACTGTAACCCGTCTTGTCCAAAAGCATCGTTCTTCCAGTTTTGGTTCTTTAGATTTTATAAGCATCAATTTATGTAAATAAAGTAAGTATCATGCTATATAATAACATAAACAATACCTTTTAAAATGTACTTTGCACAGGCCTTATATATATTTTTTTACAACAATATTCACGCACGAAGTTTGTCCGAGGATATTTTCACTGTTAACCTGTACCAACCTGTACATGCGCGGTATTGCATCTGACTCATACACAGAAAAATTGATTTAGATCATAACTATGGCAAAATATTAGATAAGTATCAAGCTAACCACCGTAGGGTACCATCATGACCCAAGTGTCGTAATTTCGTAGAGACAAGTGGTTAAAGGCAGACATCTGGGATTTTATAACGGAATGTTAACTTTAACTTGTCTCGATTATTTTAAGTATTTGGTATGGGGCCTAATGTAATAATATCATTTTTATATTGTATGAGGGTATATTCATCTATGCTGAAAGTGAGACATTCGTATTATTATCAGTTCAAGGGAAAAAATAAAAATGAATGTATTTTTCACTGTAACCTGCTTAACTTTAACCTGTGTTCAATGTATAGGTTATTGTAAGTCTTGAAAATAACTTCTTCATTTTCCGTTCCCTTTTGAAAATTTGGGGTACTTGAAGTAGTAAAACATATTTTTCATTCTTAAAAGTAAAAAAAATAAAAAAATAAATTTCATTATCTTTCACCAGTCGATGCCACTTTCTTGAGAATCAGTCTTAACGACCTGGGTACTTACTAAAATGTTGCTTTTGTTTCTCTTAACTTTGCGATGTCTACAGGAAAGACGTGAATGAGTTAACCATAGTATACAATGTAGGTACCTATATGACCCAAATAGTTTGCGTTTACTTTGTTTACAAAATCGAGTTTGCATTGTATAAATGGATACTATCGATACCCAGAAGGTACCTACTTGCGCGTTTTCCAAAAAAAGTGTACATTTCATTCATGTCTTCAAAATATTGACTTCTTGGGCTCATTTTACTCAGAATCATTTGTACATTCACGCCTCATACATGAAAAAATGTGTCCAAAGATTTCCATTCCAGATCGTCACATTCTTGTATGAATTTTTTTTATTTGTATGAACGTGTGCACTGGAAAAAAAAATTTTCATACAAAATTTTTGGCCACATTTTTTCATGTATGAGGCGTGAATGTACAAATGAGTCTGAGTAAAATGAGCCCAAGTAGTCAATATTTTGAAGACATGAATGAAATGTACACTTTTTTTGGAAAACGCTCACTTAACAGTCCATGGGCGAAATTGATGTTATTATCGAAATAATTATTTATTAATTATGCCCACAACGTTGTTGCCATCCATACATGCAATATATACGAGGATATACTAGCTAATATATGTAAAATAATAATAATAATGTACAATAGTCCCAATGCCTGCTGCGACCGGTTCATGGGTGTCTATTGTTGCGCCTGTGAACGGGTTCCAGCAGGCGTTCCACATGACATTAAAGCTCTCCAAAGGGCCTCTACGTGTTGGATGTATATCCCCACGCAAGCCTATCAAAAGACCGGGATTTAAAGGCCCGTGAAATCAAAGGAAATAAATATAATAAATAATAAAAAATTACAAGCAAGTGCTCACCATTCAATGCTTCGGTATCCTTTAACGCAGCAGTGGATGCTTTTAAACTGGCCCTGGAAGCCGTACTCGAGCGGGACCGGTTCCTTGGTGAACTGCATGTAGGTGGTGTTGGAGGGGATGAGGTGCAGCGAGCAGAGGTCCGCGGCGGCGGCGGCGCGCGCGCAACCCGCCACCACCGCCGCCACCACCACCAGCAGCAGCATGCCACCGGACACCTGCACGAAACAGGAGCGATTATTAGTACATAGGTATCTGTGTTTGAAATCAATTGACCTAAAAGTCGAAGGTGCATCCACTTCCTTTTAAAGTTTATTGCAAAAATAAACAATGATCAAATAATATAATGAAGGGGGCCACATTACACTGCGGGATAATTTAAAGTAATCGAAATATCTTCGTACATTATTAACTAGAGTGCCATATATGTCCAGATAGCGAAAAATATTTGTTGTGTGTGATTCTAGTTAATAATGTAAAACATGGAAGATATTTCGATTAGATTAAATTAGCCCGCAGTCTAAATTGCCCCCCTGCACCTTACCTAAATAAAATGTCTAAGATAAGAACCATTGCTAGAAAACCTACCGCATCCAAATCGGTTCACCCGGGAGGCACAAACACACACACACACACACACACACACACACTGAGGTTAAAAAGTATGAGGTACCTATGTACTTAAGTAACAAAGGAAGTTAATAAGGCTTATTACTCAGATTTTCCTGCGTGATTCCCGTTCCCATGGAATTTCACAAAATACTATGTCACACCTCTCCGTCCAAGGTACGCTCTACAACCACATCACTTCGCGCGAATGAGATATTTTTTTGATTGATAAGGATTACCAGATTACTGTTAAAATAATGACATCAGCGCAATAAAAACACACCGTTAAGCGAGTCCGAGGCGATAATCTACCAGTACCTTGACACTTGAATTTACGAGTACACGAAACAGCAAATAGGTACCTACATACATTTGTTTTATTAAAATACTTGTATTCCAAATATAACACTTCAGAGCCCATATAAGTTCCTATCGGGAACAGCAATGCGGAAAGGCATTGGGAAAGGCACAAATAATACAAGACAATCTGGTCTAATTACAGTAGGTATAGCAAGTAACCGTTGGATGAGGGATGCACACAACCGACCGTTGTTAAAATCCTCGACGGAGGCCTTTGTCCAGAAGTGGACGTTACCGATTGATCAAATGATGCGACTCTTATAAGAAAAAAGTCTTCTACACGGGTTATATGTAGGTTGAATATACATACATTACATGTATAGGCATTATATAGTCAGCATCATATAGATAGATAGTGACGGTCAAAGTGGCCACATAATATATCGGGACACATATTTATTTCTATACTTGCTGACCGAACAATGACTAGTTGCGGTTTAACCCACATGAACTCTGTAACGTACTTAGCCATGAATGAATAGGTAATATTTAGTTATTCATACAGTACGCACCCAGGTGTCATACTCGTACGAGTATGAACAATTCTTAGCAGTGGCTCTGTGATTTTGCTTGTTACGAATGTTACGATAACAGGGGCCTTTCCATGATGTTCTTATTGCGATTCTGTTTAGGACCTAAACTTGGTCCTTAATTTGGTAAGGCCCCAGGATGTTGCGAGTCCTAAGTCCTAAACCTAACCTCGTGCAACAATCAGTGTCACTTGTGGGAACAGGTAGGGAAAACCGAAACTATGCATTGGTATCAGTAATCATTAATCAGTAATCATTTATTGCTTTCATAGGTAAGGTAACATTAGGTGTTAAATGTGTATATTGGATAGCTATGAAACCCTGTAAGGGCACTACAAATTACAATTATTAATTTAACTTGACATTTAATTAAGAACTGAAATATGAGAGTTATTGACCAATACACTCCTAGAAATGAGTTGTTCCATTTAAATACGGCATAAGCGTATTTAGATCAAATAGAATAAATTAATTCATGGAATTAATATTACTAAAAATATTATTCGACGAGGTTTTTAATCAAGCCAGAGAAGCTTGGGTTTTGGATCATTTCCAGAGCATTTCTGAAGGTACTGTATATATGCACTGAAATGTTTCTACTGACTTGTCTTTGAATTTCATCTATCCATCGGTATTTATACTAAAGACTCTAAACGATTCCCTTTAGTCATTTCAGTACCTACAGGGGGCCGATTTTTGAATTTCGACCGCTCGATTTCGTGTATTTCGTTCAATACAAGTTCAATAATAAATTCTACTGATATAATTGAAAACGAGTGGTCAGTACCAATCGATTCCAAATTTATGTCATTCGTTTTTCAAAAATTAGCATTTCGCCGTTTTCCACCGATTTTCGAGTGACGAAATCAAGCGATCGAAATTCAAAAATCGCCTCCAGGTTATTTAATAGGTATTACCTATGTGTACGTTTCGGTTCCGTTTTTATGCAAATAAATAACCTTCGTAGGCTAATACTATGTCCTAAAATCTATTAAATAACATTCACAAGAATTACGATTTAGTAAAATATATCAAAAACATTATCTTTACATTTCAAATTTAAATTTACAATAAATATATCGGTGGATAATATAGGTAGGTACGCGACTGAATGCCATACAGTATGAAACAATAAACAGCAATAGGTGTGTTGCAAGCAACGAAAATAACGCTAAGTTTGGTAATATGTATGTAATTTATATCTTGAATTCTTGACCAAATACAATTTACGTCCTACTACCCTCACGACAAAATGTCGTGATTGCATAGCTGCAGTGTTTTTGTATTTTTTATTTGTGAACTACATTTTAAAACAGGGGGCCGATTTTTGAATTTCGACCGCTCGATTTCGTGTATTTCGTTCAATAATATCTCCACTACTAGGCATTCAAATTCTACTAATAGAATTGAAAACGAGTGGTCAATATCACTCGATTCCAAATTTCTATCGCTCGTATTTAAAAAATTAGCATTTCGTCGGGTTCCACCGATTTTCGAGTGACGAAATCGAGCGATAGAAATTCAAAAATCGCCCCACGGTAAGGTAGGTGGGTTATTTAGGTAGATACATAAGAGTAGGTTCGACGACATAAACAAGCATGACCTAAACGGGTTCTAAAACAAGAACTGATCGTGTTCCGCGACAGCCTGCGCAATTTTTGCAATGACCGACCGACAGACGGCACACAGTAGGTATCTGACCACATATTGCAGTTGCCCTGCGAGCGCTGATTGCCTTCTCGGAAGCGAAGCTGCAATTGCATCAACCGCAAGTGCGCCTCGTAGCACTAGAGTTATGTGGTCATATATGTATATCAATATTAATGGAATATAGTACCTATCTATTACTTTAATATCTATATTACTTCCTCACTTTAGCTTTTAGCTGCATTTCCATCCTACTCTTGAAAGACTTCAAGCTGGACCGTGTGTCTTAAGGGGCCCACTGATTAACAGTCCGCCGGACGGTATCGGCCTGTCAGTTAGAACAAAATTTTGACAGTTCCGAACAACTGACAGGCCGTTATCGTCCGGCGGACTGTTAATCAGTGGACCCCTTTAGGTTTAAGGCCGCCACGATAGTCGTTAGTTTTGAAGCTGGCCCTTAATTACGGCTCACTGTCTAAAATATCTTTAGACAGTGAGCTTATTTTTTTCTTAGGGTAGCCAGCTCTGTTGGCGTAGCCAAGGTGACAGAGGATAGGGGAGCGGTAATTTCTCCCTAGAAACTTAGGTACTCGACTCTCCTCCGAGGTTTTTGACCCTAGAGCTATGATTTTTTCAACACAAATTAATATTATCAATGTCTGTTTCGGATTGCTTTAATATTTTTGTTTTTTTAGAGCTAGAGCACTTCAATCAAACATAGGAAAAACGGCCTAGTTGACTAGGCCCCAACGAAAAGAATAAACTGGTAAGTATAATTTAGCCCAATAAAACAAAACAGTTCGATACATATAATTTAATTTGATTTAATAAACATTTACTTACATACATTAAAAAATCGTTACGATACGAAACAGTCGAGTACGAATTGTACACAACCACGATTTATAAGATTTTTACGCGGGATTTTCGCCTAAGTTGCAGTTGTCCTGTCCTTATCACACTAATTTTACTAGTCGCCCTCGTTAGCACGAAGGAAATCACCTAAAATTCTCAAATCAGCTCCCCTGCCCTCTTAATGCCAACTAGGGTTGCCAACTTTTTTTTGGTGGAATATAGTATTTTCCAGAATATGGCATCAAAAATATAGTACATTTAAAAAAAATATAGTACTTTTAGATAAAATACTAAACATGAGTGTAATATACGTTTAATCGGAAATATAGTATTTTAGCGTACTATATATTTTTCCAAAGTATATAGTACAGAGAGCCAAAATATAGTACAATACTATATAATATAGTACGGTTGGCAACCCTAATGCCAACAGAAAAGTAAAAATGTATCGGAATGATAACGGGAACGAAAAGTAGTATTTAGTAATAGTAGTAGTAAACACTTTATTGCACAAAACAAGTACATAACACAGAGATAATACAGTAAAAGTCATGTGGATATTTGTTATTGCCCCGATCCTGTATACCCAACGCGGGTTCAATGCCTAGGTATATGTTAAAGTTATATCTACAGGCCCTAGGCGATGGGACATTCGCTATTTGCCAACGTGCCAACCAGGGATGTTGCGGATGTAGATTTTTTGACATCCGCGGATGCGGATGCGGATATTTAATGGCTCACATCCGCGGATGCGGATGCGGATGCGGATGTCAAGATTAGGTACTTAGAAAACGTCAAATATTACACTTTTAGTATTTTTTTATTAAAAAAAAACGAAACTTTTAGTATTTGAGCAAGAATATAGGTGCGTTATATTTAATAAACAGTAAATTGGCCGACTTTTCTGGATCTAGACGATTTCGTTATAGGTAATGACGAAATTACCACTTAAGCCGGCGCTAAGATGTTCCTGTACCGACTTGTTCGACATCCGCATCCGCATAAGCTCCGCATCGATTTTATGCGGATGCGGATGCAGATGCGGATGTTGAAAATAATGCGGAAGTTCCGCGGTTGCGGATGCGGATGCGGATGTTCGCAACATCCCTGGTGCCAACGATTATCGATTCTGCCCAGCGGAAGCCAAACAGGCAAACATACAAGAACCCAAGGAATCTGGACACTGCCATGTTCACATTTCGTATTTGACTATATGTATAAATAACCCGCGTCCACGGTAACAGACCAGCTAGCTGGATGTGTAAATTCTTTTTAAACATGGGGTCACAGAACCTTCAACCTATTATTTTAAACCCTAGGTTAAGGTAAGTACCTATGGTACAGACACATCAATAGTAGAGTAGTCCTGAGCCTCTACCATCAGTTTTGACATTGACATAACGCTCACGTCTACGTAATTTACTTTCTGTACATCTCGCTTGCACTAATATGCGAGTACGAGCGAGATGCATAGAAAGTAAGTTACGTAGACGTGAGCGTATATGTATGTCAATGTAAAAACTGATGGTAGACGTACTGTTCTCTAATGGCATCACAGAAACAGATCAAATATATCTATAGGTATGTTAATTCATTCGTTTGCGGCAGAAAAAATTAACCGCAAACCGTAGATACTCGTAGTCTGTCTGTATGTATATGTCATGTTCGTGGAAAACTACTGAACGGATTTTCATGCGGTTTCACCTATAAATAGGGTGTTTAGGTTTTGTGTAACCCGTTCGAAGCCGGGGCGGGTCGCTAGGATATCTATATATACAGGGTGTAATCGTTATGTGTAGCCAGGCGATAATTCCGTAAATATAACATGCAGATATCAGAAAACTTCAAATTGATATCGAAAGTGCGTTAGTAGGTACCCAATGAGTAAAATTACATTAATAACTTTTTTAAATAAAAGCAGAAATATCCCAAACATTAACTTCAAACCCTCCCATACATTTAGTACGACGACTCACCCCTCAAAGAACGTCGGTGTCGTAAGAGATAAAACTGCTTCAGATTCATTATTTGCGATAATAAACAGTGATAAAATAATAAATTTACCGTTTATGAAATAATAAAAATAACATTTATTTTTTAAGGAAGTACATTTTTTGTTTACAGTAGTTGCTCGAAGTGACGCCCTTCTTGTGCGATACATTGACGGGCTCTTATTAAATGATTCTAAATGAACTTTTCTTAAAATTTTCGGTGTAATAAAAAAATAAATGTTAGATTTATTATTTCATAAACGGTAGTTTTATTATTTTATTGCAGTTTATTATCGCAAATAATGAATCTCAAGCAGTTTTATCTCTTACTAGTTAAGTCAACAAATTTCCAATTTTAGTCAGAGAGTCAAACCTGTTACTAAGTATATTTTATTGAGTAAATTGCTCAAGCTTGGTATGTTTTACCAGGGAGTTTGACCCTAACAAAGTTCGGCGCTGGGGGCGAGACAGTGATTTGATAGCAAAACGCAAAATAGCAATTAGCGGGTGGCAGATTTTGGCGTGTTGTTCTATTCGCTTTTACTACTTTACTGGTTGCATAAACAAAGGCTCAACGAGATTCAATTACGAGTTCGTAGTGTTGCTGTTAGTACCTACAAAGGTACCATAACAGCCCGAAAAAAGCGACATCCCGCGCGGGCACTGACCCAACTCCCCTGCCGCTGACGTCGGGCGCAGCGGGAATAAAGTACGAAAAAGAAATGCTGCAGAACTGCAATATTTAAAATAAGTGGCCTTATTGCATCCAATACTGAAAGCTTTGTACTGTTGTTGGTTATATGTATATTCTACATGAGCATAGAACATTATGCAGCAATAGATACCTATACAGGGTGTCCCATAAGTGACACGTCACAGTGACACTGGAGGTAGACCAGGCCAAGAGGAACCAAACCAACTTAACATGACCCCAGTAAAAGTGGCACGGTTTTCGAGTTATTGCCAAATTAAGGTTTTTCATGAATTTTGACCGTTTTTAACATTGTTAGGGCCAGTGTGCACTCGGAAAGGTCTCGAAGTCAGTTTTTTTTATGTGTACGGCATCATGAATAGTTAATTAAGATAGACAGAATAGGTATTTTATCGATAAACAATGTAAAATGCAAAAAATTACTGATTTAATCTTGAATTAAATTCACAGCGAAACATTAATTTCGACTTTGACCACCTGTCGTGAAAAAAAAATACTAGAAAAGTAATAAGCAAATGACGTCTGCATGTTATGCAGATTCAAAAATGGTATAACACATGTACCTTCCTGCAATAAAATATAGGTGGTCAAAATCGAAATTAATGTTTCGCTGTGAATTTAATTCAAGATTAAACCAGTACTTTTTTGCATTTTACATTGTTTATCGATAAAATACCTATTCTGTTATCTTAATTAGCTATTCATGATGCCGTACACATAAAAAAAACTAACTTCGAGACCTTTCCGAGTGCACACTGGCACTAACAATGTTAAAAACGGTCAAAATTCATGAAAAACCTTAATTTGGCAATAACTCGAAAACCGTGCCACTTTTACTGGGGTCATGTTAAGTTGGTTTGGGTCCTCTTGGCTTGGTCTACCTCCAGTGTCACTGTGACGTGTCACTTATGGGACACCCTGTATAGTTCATAATTTACAAAATGTTTGTTTGCGATGCAATCTTTCAACCCTTTTTTCATCAATTTAGGATTTAATTTAGAATTTCCAAAAACGTTGAAATCAGTTTCAGTCTAGCTATTTTAAGATACCTACCTTTACCAAGCTTCAAGTTCCTAGTTTAAAAGACTTCAGTTTAGAAACTTTTACCACATATAAAAGTTTTTAACCCCCGTTTTTGAAATATCTATAACGTTGAATTAACTTTTTTTGTAATCTTACATTATCCTTTTCTAAGAAGTTTAAAAGTATTTTTTAATAAAATACCTACGTTTTTACAATAACGTACAACGCCATGATTAAACACTGCAACCTTAAAGACTGCACCATCGTCGAAGCAAAGAAACTCCTATTTATTTTTTTACAATCACTTAACTATGCCGAGACAGAAGATATTTTAGTTAAAATAATTTAGGTTTATTTTTCATGTTTTGCCATAGAAATGTATATCTTTTTCTTACTTATAAGTATGTTATAAGTTCTCATTTTAAGTCTGTTATATTATATCAAAAACATACCTAAGATATTACTGGACTTGATTGTGTAACTAAGATCTCTTATTTAAACTGTAACTGGTTCCCCGCGATACAGGCGTAGCCTAGTGCGGAGACCCCTGCCATACTCTGTTATGTGTTCTTTTGATAATAAATTTATTCTTATTCTTTATTCTTATTCTACAATGTTTCAAAATTCTAGCTTAAAATAAAAATTGAACTCCGTACAAACTTTCATCCCCTTTTTAACCCTCTTAGGGGTTGAATTTCTCAAAACCGCTTCTTATCCTTGTACAGTCAACTGTAAAAATATGGGTGTAGCCAACTTATTCAAAAATATGTCCCATAGTTCTTAATTCGCTGACATAAGAGCTATGGGACATATTTTTGTGATGATTTGTGCACCCATATCTTTACAGTTGACTGTACACACTACACATTATAAATGTAACTTGGTGTGCCAAATTTCAACTTTCTAGCTTTTGTAGTTTCGTTGATGAGTCAGTTAGGACACGCATTTATAATAGTTCTTTTTAGTTGTAGTTAATGTTAATTTTAACACGTCGCACTAGACTTCATTTTGGAAGTCAGTGGCAGTTTTCGTTTGCAAGTCGTGATAATCCGGCCTTCATACAATGGATGGATTATCATTTATCACCCCTTGTCGAAAAAGATGAAATATTAGAAACAATAAAGTTATCTTAATTTTTTACAACCCACAACTATTTGCTTGAGTAGGTATACAGAAGGTACCTAGTTTAAAAATAGAATGCGTTTTTCAATAACTGTTACATTTGTCATGCGTGTGGTACAGTCGCCATCAGATAAGATGTGTAAGCGGCCAGGGTGCTGACATGGTATAATAATATACTCCGCCTGGTACTCTCTTCCCGTCTTTTCGTGGTCACGTGACTGACCCAAGCCTATAGTTCGTTTTTTTTAGCATTAGAAATAAGGTAAACAATCTTGATGTGTCTTTTAATTGAAAAACACGTTTTAAAAATAAGTTACGGCAAATATGTAACAATTATGCATCTAATACAATCATTTATGTTCTTCTGCTTTCATAAGTACTAGTTATTGATTTTTAAAAAGCGTTTTTCAATTAAAAGACATGTCAAAATCGCTTACCTTCTTTCAAGTTCTTTCTAATGCTAAAAAAAATGAACTATACGTCATCATGCGACAGCGCTATATGATAATATGCGATAGCGCTATATACAGTCGCAATGTTATTGTGACGTAGGCTTGTGTCACTCTGGGAAGAGAAGACCATGTTTTATTAGACTATGGTGCTGACAAATATCTACACATTGCCTCTATTTATTGTCAAGGCATCAGAGTGCGTGCTTAGAACACCTCGGCCGCTTCGATACCTATCATACCTATATCTGATGGCGATTGCAAGACAGAATTACAGTAAGTGCCTACCTACTGTAAGTAGGTTAATGTTTTCATTACAGTTGAGTTCGTAAATATGTATTCATTTTTCATCTTATTGCAATCGATTAGGTGAAGACATCATGTATACTTATTACGTACCTGTACCTATTAACTCGACTGTACCAGAATACCTATATCCAGGGGCACGGGAGTGCCCTCGCTAAGTCAAGAAAAATACGATTTACCAGCGCACACAACTCTAGTTAAATCAGAGTGCTTGAATTAGACAGATAGTTAATTAATTCGGTCGGCGGAAAAATAATGACTAGGACACTTTCGAGTCTAATACCTATGAGCCAAAAGTGACCCATAATTTAGGTAGGTACTACGAAAAAGACAGAATAAGAGATCGTTACTAGTGATGTACCGACTATTGATTTGGCCGACTAGCCGACTAATCGGCGCTCGGATGGCCGATTAATCGGCCGACTAATAGTCGGCCAGATCATTAGTTTCGTCTAAGTTCGGTTCAGATGCACTTAAAAACAATCGTTTTACTCATATCGTCGCGCTATTCATCTACCTACTTAAAGGCAAAAAAGGTGGTAAAACTAAATAATAAAAATAAACATAAGTCTATATTTCATACGACAACCGGACAATCGGACATAAGAAAGCGACCACACTGTCAATAATTCGAACAAAATTTCCGTAAGCACCCTAAATAGGAATTTGGGTAAAATAGGTGAAAAGCTTAGGTAAATATTTGTTGTTTATTTCTTTTTGTCCTGTTTTTCTGTCACTTATAAGGTGCCGACTAATCGGCCATTTTTGCCGACTAGTCGCCGACTACAAATGAGGCCGGATAGTCGGCTTTCCCGACTAGTCGGTGCATCCCTAATCGTTACACATTTTGGTCCGCATGAAGCGTGGTAGGTACAGTCTAGTGATGAGACTGGTCAACATGATTGCGACGCGTTATAAATTATAATGTTATGAATTAAAGTAACCTTCATTCATGATTCTACTTATATTTTTCTCATATAAATATTGGCAAAAAAATGTAGGTAGGTATCCTACATAGCTACATTTTATTCTTTTTACATTGGCACGTTGCGTCGAGCCAACTTTCCACTTCACATTCCTACACTTCCCTGTGTAGGCTGTGTAGGTCCTCGCAAGAAATAACAAGCACTAAATTACAATGAGAGAAGGGGCGCCCTGTGGCCCGATAGGGTTGCCAGATGGTCGGGATTTGGCGGGATTCTCCCGATTTTTAGCATGTGTTCCCGATTCCCGACAAAGTGAAAACTGTCCCGAAAAACAGCTTCACGTTATAAATAAATAATAAATAAATATTATAGGACAATTTTACACAGATCAATCTAGTCCCACGGTAAGCTCAATAAGGCTTGTGTTGTGGGTACTAGACGACGATATATATAATACATAATTATATATAAATACTTATATACATAGAAAACATCCATAACTCAGGAACAAATACTTGTGATAAACACACAAATAAATGCCCTTACCAGGATTCGAACCCGGGACCTCTGCTTCGTAGGCAGTGTCACTACCGACTAGGCTAGGAGGCCGTTAATATGCCGTTATAAAACAATAATTTCATGTTCCGAACTGTCGTCGAGCGAACGAGCTGCGGGCTTAGCAAGGTTGTACGACAAGGTAGTTATCACGCAATAGGTGTGGATAAAACGGCCGTTATCGTCGGTTTTATCATCCATACTATGGTTGCAGACGATATATGGAGTTATCCACATTTGACAGCGGTAGATGATAGAAGACAATTTGCATAACATGGTCGTTGGATAAGATGTGGATAATTTGACAGATTGTCCCATTTTGACAGTTCAACTTAGTTAATTTTAACTACGTGCTTCTTAGATGACGATAAGCCTTGTCGTGAAAGCAAAAGTAGTGAATAATCATATTTTAAGGTATAAATTACAGGTAAATATCAGTTTTTCTATGATTATATTGAGAGTTATTAGTTACAATGTTCCGCTGTATATAATATTGTCAATATTTTCTTCGCAGGGAAGTCAAATTTTATTATTCCTACTCGCGGCTGCTGTTGAAGAAAAATATCGTAAACAGCTTTAAGAAACACTTGCAGCCCATTTAATATGACGGACGAAGAGTTTCGGCATATTTACAGAGTGCGTAAGGAGTGTGCAGTGCATTTACTTATGTGCCGAATTTAACGCCGAGCTTCAAAACGGTGATGGGTTACCTACCAAAACATCTCAAAGGTAAAGCTATAAAATTGCAGTGTTTCTTATAAAGTTAATATGTATTCTATGCATAGACCCTATTATATTTGAAATCATTGATTCTATGTAAAACAGACGTCTTAATGACAATGCTACTAAACTCTTCAATACTAGGTACCGGCCTCATTATTATATGTACTGTCTTACTTATGCTACTAACCTACTAACAGAGGTTACTTAAGCTACTATTTACTTCAACATTCATATCCTAACCTCCAGGGGGAAAATCTACTTGACAAAATTAGATTTACAGTACCGGTCAATAACATATCACCTTTGTGTGTTTTTGTATGAACTTGTAGTAGGTTAGTTTGTAGATTTCATATTTTACTAGTCATTTTATATAAATATGCATGTTTTTCCAGAGATGAGACCTAGCTAGATTGATTTTTCGCCCCCGAAAACCCCCATATAGCAAATTTCATCGAAATCGTTGGAGCCGTTTCCGATATCCCCGAAATATATATACATATAAATAAATAAATATACAAGAATTGCTCGTTTAAAGGTATAAGATATTATGAATACTGAAATACTGTGAACTACAATAAGAGACTCAGCATATTACTAAAAAAGCTCTTTAAAAATAATGAAGTTGACCATACATTAAAACAAAAAACCTCTATGAAAAAATCATTACATAGACCAATTTTTCTCATCACTGGACAAGGAATACTACTAAACTACCTAAAGCTGTGGAAGTCACTCACAAATATAAAAAAAAGTTATACCGTAAAAGCATGGAGGTGATATATTATTGGCCGGTACTGTAATTAGGTACTTATTTGTTTTAGGTTCTAACAGTATACACCACACCAGCAGCACACCTACACCACCAGCAGCAGCAGCAGCTGCTGGTGTGTAACAGTTACACCTGCTAGCTGATGGCAATTAACTACCAACGTGGGACTAGTCAAGATCATGGCTTGTCCATTGGAGCACTACTGACTGGATTGGCCACACTACTGTAAGCCTGAACCTCGAGCAGTTTGTAGATGCTGTAAACAGAAGGTAAGTTCTTTTGAGCACTGAATTAAGTATTAGACATAAAAAACTGTGACTTTCTACAAGGACTGTCTTAGTAACTTTTCCTTTTTTGAATAAGTATGAGTGCGGCTGTATTATGCATTGAGATATGTACCTACCCATTGTTTGATAGTTATGTATGATAAGTAGTTATCTCTGGGATATATAATCTGGGAATGCAATACTTATTAGGTTTAACTAAGGCACCTAGTTCTAATGTGCTGCCTTGTTTAATGGATATTATTCCTGGCGATTGTTTAGTATATATCTTGAGTGAACTAGACTGCACTCATGTGAAAATACTTACTCCATCGCTGCCACATGAACCTACTTTTACTTATTTCCTTCTTTTTCTTCCAGAAAACTTCTCGTGGATCAAGGGAAAAATTAGAGAAGACGCTCCTAAAAAACTTCCTAAGCATGCAAGCATGCACAAAACCGGCTCTTAATAAGCTTAATAAATACATATTTCGCCTATTACTATGTTTTACTATCACACAAATACCTACCTAATTTA
The DNA here is from genome assembly GCF_910591565.1 of Cydia splendana. Lineage (NCBI taxonomy): Eukaryota > Metazoa > Arthropoda > Insecta > Lepidoptera > Tortricidae > Cydia > Cydia splendana. Next base: position 14,188,935 of record NC_085987.1, on the reverse strand, counting down.
CCTATATTTCTATACAAGTAGAGACTAGTAAACATTCAAGACGGATAATCTTCACACAGAACACCATTCCCGGGCATGCTTCAATGTAGGTGTCACTTATTCTTATTTTTCATTTTAGCCTTATGCGTACAAAATTTGTGATATTATAGCTTCTAAATGTAAAATCCGACTCATATGCAGTATAGTACAATGAAAGCATAGGTAATAAAAACATTTTAGGCACGTTCTTACTTAAGAGGAAAGGGAGATGGCCGCTTCCGCTTCTCCATACAAACGTAGTCCTCATTTTCCTCTCTGGATATTGACATTATGGAAAATATTTTTACATAATTTAATGTATATTAACCATATAGCTATGCCCCTACGTTCGAATTTTTGATTATTGTAAAAATTAGGAGCGGAAGACAGATTACATACAAATTTTTAAATGCTTCTAACTCTTATAATAATTAAAAATTAAAAAAAAAGAACAAACGTAGGGGCATGGCTGTAGTTGATGTTGATATGATATACAACAAATTGTATCAAAATATTTAATGTTATTATCCAGAGAGAAAAATGTGGACTACGTTTGTATGAAAAGACGCGTCTTAACGACGCGTCTAGTGAGTCTGGCGGTGAAAAGGTCAAATAAGAATATTCCTAAATGCTCTATTATGCTAATAAGTCTACTTTAGTGACTATAACTGCGGTCAGACTTAATACGCCAATAACTAATGTTGAATATTAAAAACTATGTTAAATTCCATTTAGGTAGATACAAGAATGACAATTCTCGTCACTTGTGGTGTTGTCAAGTCTTTTTTGTTTACTAAACTCTATAGATAAGTTAACAATTTCGGCTCTGTGCTAGAGAGAATATTATAAATGGGTAAATAAAACAACTATTGCCAATTAATTAAACAAAGTTTATTTATACATTAAATGTAGGTGTACAAACAAATCATTGGCTGCCGTACCCGGTGTGAAAGTGCCCATCATGCCAGCAGCTTTATCGCTGGATTACTATGAAGTATGAACAGCTTTTGTACCAGGAACGTCATATGGCGCCCGGGGCAGGCACCAAATTTGCGCCTCCCCCCCCCCCCACTCCGAAACGAAATGGGACCAACCCCTAAGTCGCGAAAAAAAATTTGGCTGTTTCATACATTTTGGCTGGTCCAATTTCTATGGGAGGGTAAACTATTTTTTTCGCGATTTCGAGGTTGGTCCCGTAGCAAAAGTTACTCAGTATAATCCCAAAACCTCCCTGGCAACGGGAATGTAGTTATTTTTTAGCCATCCTGTATAGGAAGCCTCAGTAGTCCACATATCGATGAATGTCGTCGATAGACAACATGTCACAGATATGCAGCAGCAGCTATTGAAGCAGGTTCCGTCAACTACGGCTCATATGCGCCTGCCGGACAAAGGGCTAGCGATCCACTTGCATAATAGGTAGTCTATTGGACAGTCCATAAGATGGTAACTTCGACAGGAGACCCCTAACGTAAGACGCGCTAACACTGGACACAACTCTGAAGCACTTGGCCCGCTCGCCTTATAAAACGAAAGCATAGCAACTCCCGCCGAATATCCCTCTGCTTGATAGAAGTTTCTGGCATAGAGTATTCACACTACGGGATGGTGGGCGGTAGGGCGCTACCGTCGTCTTTCAAGGTCGAGTTCGATGCAAAAAGAGTTCCTAAAAGATCGTCTTTCTCTTTTGCGCTGTGGGCCAGATTACCATCCGCATTTCACACTTCACAGTGGTGGTAAATACGACTGACAAAAGTTTCCCTGCTGCCTTTGGCAAGGCGGAGAGGTAGTCTTTAGCTCATTTTGGCGCCCCCCCTTGGACGGCGCCCGGGGCACGTGCCCCCTCCAACCCCCCCCACCCCCCCCCCAGTTTCGCCACTGAGCGGGGGCCCTTACCATTCTGTCTGATTCGACGGCCTAACTTACGTTGTAAAACGCTTAATGATAATACTAATGAACTGAAAAGGTTGTTTGTTGTTTTATTTGTGGATAGGTATGACACATATATATATTTTTGGAATGGTCTTCTCACTAGCTTTTATTTAATATCCATATTATTGTATTATTGCTATTTCATAACTGCTCATCTATAAGTTTCGTTTCCAATATAAATAGAATGCTTAACGGCGCAGAAAAGATCAACATTCCTCTCAGACCTCCAACAAAAAGGGGCCAAACTGAAAACCAGCGCTGGACGCTAGTCTAGCACATGCTGAGCTTGGTACCCACGGCCAACATGTCTTGCTAAATGTAATTACCTATGTATAGAGTAGACAATAAGTTAGTACTTAACCTAGAATAACTTAGTACATACTTAACATAGAATTTATATGTAGGTATATGGTTTGTATTCCTAATATTTTTTCTACCATCAACTTATCATGTTTTGGCAATGGAGCATTCCATGCAATTGTCTACCGTTTGTCCCGTAGAAATGCAGATTTTCTGGAGATTTGCAGGTATAAGAGTTTCCTTTTCTATGACAAATGGTCAAACATGCACGGAAAATTAATCGCTTGCTTTAAATGGCGAAAAAAAAAGTCGCAACACAGGAATTAAAATGCGTTTGTACGGGACAGCTCGTGGAATGCTCCAATAAAGTGATTTCATTTCATATCATAAACTGATGAGGGCATTCAGAGTGTAGCCTTGAGGTTGCCAAGCCAAGCAACCAAGTCAGGTGTCACGGTCTTCAGGTCCTCAACAGGCCCAGGAGTGGAGGAGGAGTGGAGTGGGCAGCGTTGGAAGATATGCTAAGTGGTCTGCATTCTGCATTCGCAAAGTGGGAAAGCCGTCTATCTCCATTTGTGTGGCTGAATTGCAGCGGCCATGTCCGGTTCTCAGGCGGCACCAGATTTTCCGAGGAAGGTCAAACCCTTTTGGTTTTTTAGTTGGGTCAGATATACAGCAACTCCGAGCTGCCGAAGCTGACCATTCCGCTATCCACCTATCCGAAATATTAAAGCTGCTCAGGCTCCCAGCTGTAGCACAGGGTCGGCGGGCAGTCGGGCGGCAGAATTCCTCGTGGACAGGCATTGTGGGGTTATTCGTGATATTCTCAGCCTCCCTCTTCAACGCCTTGAGTCGTCGGATGTGAGGAGGGGCAATGTGACTCAATGCCGGCAGCCAGTGGCGGTTGTAGATCGGATAGTGCCTGAGATGCATCGCATGGTCTCGTTGAGCTTAACGTCCAATCTATGGGTATGTGCACTTTCAAGCCTCCAATATGTTATGACTGAAACAGAAACAAATTATATTAGATGAGGTCAGGCGCAGGCTAGTACTTACAGCGGTTCATTGGCAAATTATGTGAAATTAATGTCACTTTTAGAAAGCTCTCGTTTTTAAGCCAGGGGGATTTTTTTGTTACAGTTGTCCAAATTATCGATTGAAAATAAATTGAATTTTGTTCTAGTAATTATTTATCCGTTATTAAAGTTGTATTATGTATCAAGTGTAGTTCTGTACCACTTGCGTCATAAAACAAACCAACGAACACCTTATTTATCAAAATGTATCTCAGATATTCTATGCTAGGGTAATATACGACACAAACATACCCACACACATACATAGGCTGCTAAAATCATTCCCATAGTCAGGTATAGGTACAATAGACCACTTTACCAAACACAAAAAAAATATTCCAGCTGCCAGCAGTAAAGAAACCAGCTTCTACTCCCAAGCCCTAACGATATAAATAAGTTTTTGGCAAAAATATAATTTTTGGTACAAGCTTTTATCGCTGACTGTACTTTTCTTTCAACAGGCAACTAATACTCCATGAGTCCATTCTAACAACACCAAGCACAATTAGTTTGCGTTGTTTTATCACAGTGTTCCCATGGCCACCTCATGTCTCCATCATCAGATCAGCTCCATGTCATCATAATATTGCAATTGTCATCCGATTTACATATTGTTATGTATGCAAAATTTCAGCTCAATCGGAAATCGGGAAGTGGGTCAAACTTAGCTGTCAAATGTATATGGCCAGCTTTAGTGCTAACATAACTGTTCCTAGTATTCCTATATTACCTACATGTTATAAGTAAGAATATTGTACGAGTAGGTATTATATTATTTTATAATCTTAGTAGAATAGGTACTAATACAATTTATTTGTATTGAATAAGGCCGGCGCCCCACTGCTGCGCACGCTACATCCACGGCCCACGTTTTAATACAAACCGTGGGCAAGCCCACGAAATTTTGTATAGGAACGTGGGTCGTGTACATAGCGTGCGCAGCAGTGGGGCGCCGGCCTAACTCTTGCAGGGAATTTGTAAGTTACTTGTGGGTATGGCTACTTTATTTATTTAATTTATAAACTTTATTGCACAAAAATACAGAATTACGTAAAAATGGCGAACTTAATGCCAAAAGGCATTATCTATCACCTACTAGTCAACCATAGAAACAAATATGTGACGTTCCACGGCAAAAGGTACCTTATGGCAGCTGGCGCTTACGTCGCATAGCGCCGCAATAATATTGGAGCGGCGTTAATAGTTAATAGCGTAAGCGCCAACCGCCATAAGGTACCTTTACCCGTGGGACGTCACATATAAACACTAAAGGTTGGTGCAAAACACATACATACTAACATACTAACATAAACATACATATATGTTATAAAAATAAATGTACTAATATGTATATGGGATGATAGACACTAGACGAGACATTTAGCAGATAAAAAACAAATTTTCTTGGGGCTTGTCTTACAGGTAGAGGGAGTGCATTCCATAGATAGGTTGCCTGAACGGCAAAACAATCATACATAAAACGGTTATGAAGAGGAAGGACTTACAGTTTAAGTGAGCGTGAGTTCACATCCGGAACGGGCATAAAAACTAAATACTTATTAATAATATTTTATCTTTATGTCTTAGATTTATGGCATAAAGTGTGTCTTTTTCTTTTTCAATAAACTTTTATTCTTGCTACAAAACCAGCTTCTAGAATATACAAACAGAGTAAAAAAATATATAAGTTTTTAAAGTGAGGTCTACGGGTTTCAAAGATTTTAATATTTGTTAGAACCCTTAAGTATGCACTTTTTATGCAGTGTGAATAAATGTATGCATAGGTAGTGTTGTAGTGTAACTCTTAACCCATCATTGTTGCCAAATCAACTTCCTGCAATTATAGTAGTGATAGAACAGGTTTTTAACAAACTTTTGTCACTTAGTAGAACATAATAGATAGAATGAGAAGAAATAGATATTAAGTGTCAATAATATTAAAAGGCACCAGAAACTTTTCATGATTTTAGTTTAAGAAAGGTGTACTTACATCTTCAATCCTTTCTTCTAGATCTTAGAACTTGTGTGCACATGCTGCACCATTGCATTTTGTATCTCTGGGTTCCGAGAGGCTCATGAATCTCCCTGTAGGTGTAGGCGAACAGGGGATGCTGAGTTATATATTTGGCTAGCATTTTCTTGTGCGCCGAAGCATCGACTGAAATTAAACATATTCATGACAAAACCAGTTAATGATCAAACGAAACGAAATTTTTCTATAAATAAATTAGAGAAACTTACATTTTGGGTGGCATTTCCTTTAGTTTACACAGCAAATCAGTATTTTTCTTCGACTTGGTTTGTATTTTCACTAAATTCACTGAATCATGCGCGTACGCGATGCTTGTCAATGTCAAGTGAATTGTCAGTTGAGAAAACACGATTATCCGTGCATGTTATAATGTAAGTCAATTTGTATAAAGCTGTCACTCATTTAAACATTTTTCAATTTGGAAGTGTAGTAATAAAACTAACTATTCGTTTTCAAACATCGTCCGACACACGTCCGACATTTTAATAAAGCCAGGCATTAAATGGATTTTTCATAAACTCTAGGCATAGACAATCGTGGTCACTTACGAATGATAGTGGATAACTTTATACGATATCGACGTGGTATTCTTATCGTAGCCCGTAACCATGTTCAGCAAAACGATAAAAATACGACTATCGTTAAAAGACGACAGTAGATTCCACGCGCAATATGATATAACCTTGCTAAGCCCGCTGATGTAGTGCCAATAATGTAAAACATCGTTGTTTTTAATACAATTACTTTAATTTGAATGTATTTTCTTTTCCCGACTTAAGCCCCAAAATCCCGAAAAATTGATATTGTTTCCCGATAATAGCGCCTTTCGATCTGGCAACCCTAGGCCCGACTGATTGTTGTCATCGGCAAAAAATGCCATTAGGTGAGACAAGTTAGAACAAGTTTAATCTATATACGCGTAGGTACAGTTAATTCAAATTCTCAAAATGTTTTTTAAGAATTTTGAAATAACATAAGTTGCATTTGAAAATTAATGTTAAGTAAGTAGTTAACTAACTAGCTAAAAGTTGAGTCCCTACCTTTCCAAATCCAACCGGCTTTAATAAGGTAAGCATATTTTATTTTATTTATTAAACTCGTTGTGAATTAGGTAGTTGACAATAATAATAAACAAGACCGAAGTGATCCCATAAGAGCACCGTGAACAAAGTTTTGTACGGTGCTCTAAAAACTAATCCATACCAAGGTAAAATTTGTTAAAAGATACATTTTGCTAGATAAAAAAGCAAAAACACTAAATTGGGTAGGTAATATTAGAGGAGTCAGAACTAATATTTATTATATTATCTAGTTAAGAATCAGCAGTCAGTCTGCAAATAACCGTGCCAGTTAAAGTTTTCAACTTACCTCTCTCTGACTTCTAAGAATGTTGATTTCTAAAGACGAACACGGGTTTAGTCCAAAATGTTTGTACACAGTCAATGCAGATAACAATATCTTGTGAATACACAGAACCAACAGTCTAATTTGATGTGCAACTTGACCGGCGTCCGTGCAACCGGCGCGTCATATTAGCACCGAGAGCGGAACTGGACTGACTAGTGACTCGACACTCGCACTTGACGCTCGACTCTGCGACTGTGACTCAAACTTAAGCCATTACTCGCTGTTTGACGTCATAGACCGCGAGCCACGAACAGATTTCCATGACCAATCGCCTCCCGGGCGATAACTCGTAGGACCTATATTGGTTAACGGCTATGTATGATGATCCTTCATGGACGTCAGCTGCCGCTCCGTTGGTGGGTTGAGGAATGGCAGCCACCGAAACATGTACAAAAATAAATTTTGTCACAGCCTCCCATTTGATACATTGTCAGAAGACAGTTTAGATGTATTTAAGTTATTTTTGTATGATTTTTTATATACCATTAACCTTTTGTATAAATTTATCAAAATGGTTACTAAATTAAATATTTATTGAACATGTTAATGAGTTTAGATGTTATTATTAATAAAAAAACCGTCAGTCGGTTGTATAGCGGTGGAAAGACCGTCAGTTGATCACATGAACATGTAAAAATACCTACGAGTATATCCCTTAAACTAAAGTGACAGTTCGATTGCTCGTATTTCTCCGACCTAACTGTCATTATCGTACAAAAGCAGGATTTATTTTATTACCTTTTACTCCTAACTGCTAGGAGCTATCAAATTGTAGATATAAACGAAGTTCAGTAAACTGAAATCTAGATGTCATACATAAACAAAAGAAAAGGTGGCACATGCCTTTAATTTAGTGCCCAGGGCTGGGAATGCTGGGAATGCTCGGGTCGATCTTCTGCATTCGCGGCAAATTCGGTAAGTCAGGCTTGTACATTCAGCATCAATAGTAGCGCATAAAACAACCCTCCAAAAGTATCTGCCATCCTGGAATTATTTTCCAATATCTGGGAGACGGAGCTTTGCTCGGAAAACATAAAAACTCAAAAATGCCCGTTTTCCCAGAGCTAAGCTTAGCTAGATCGATTTATTGCCCCCGAAAACCCCCATATAGCAAATTTTATCGAAATCGTTAGAGCAGTTTCCGAGATCCCCGAAATATATAATTATATATAAATAAATATACAAGAATTGCTCGTTTAAAGGTATTAGATTAGTTAGATAGATTAGATATAGTGGTGTCTCCTCTCTTCAGTTTGCGTTCTAAAGTATCTTACACAGTCTAATTTTACTACATACAGAGACTTGCATCTTTTTTTAAGCTATTGGCTTATGGTAGTTACTTTTGACGTAGTCTGATCGGTTATTTTTGATGCTAAGGACCCTACTTATTGTGGTTAAATGGCAAAGATAATACGTTGTAAATAACTGGTCTGAGGCCCAATTTGACTCGGGGAAGTGACAGAATGTGACATGGCTGTCACGTGTCATGGAAAACAGACGCTCCTTAACAATTTTTAATTTTGATGTTGTATTGAATATTTAACAAAAATATTCCTAGGAAAGAATACACTATTAAAGAAAAAGGTTAGATAATTAAATGAAAAATACTAATATTTGCCAGAATTCACGATTCGCTAAAAACAAGCAATTGAAAAAGCTAGTCTCTTGACTTGACTACAGATTTACTAGTACCTAACAAACTAGCTTTTCCAGTTGCAGAGCGGATTCATAGGTATCAATTAAATTTTCGACGTTATTGAATAAAAACGGGCCAAGTGCGATCGGACTCGCGTTCCAAGGTTTCCATACATTATCAAATTTTTACAATGTATTTTTTATAATTATGTGAAACGCGAGTATAATGCCTTTAAAAAACCTGTAGGGGTCGGATCAAATACTAAGTAATTAGTCCGACTCACGCTTGACTGTATATTTCCAATTGTTTTTCCTGTCATCTATAGGTAAAGAACTATTTTGTATAATTTTTTCAAAATTTTAGACCTAGTAGTTTCGGAGATAAAGGGGGAATGGTAATTTTTTGGCTATTTTCTTAAATAACTTCTAAAATATTTATTTTAAAATTACAAAAATAATATATTTGAGATTCTCAAAATGAGCTCTTTCAATATGTAACACGATATAGTTTAAAAAACATTGTTTTTTAATTTTCTTATTTAGGTACCTACTTATAAGTGGCCTCCATGTTTAAAATTCATTAGTTCACGTAAGATGTCCGTCTTAGGGTCACGAACTTACATATGTGTACCAAATTTCAACTTAATTGGTCCAGTACTTTTGGAGAAAATGGGCTGTGGACAAACGGACAGACAGACAGACGCACGAGTAATCCTATAAGGATTCCGTTTTTTCCTTTTGAGGTACGGAACCCTAAAAAATATTGAAAAATTAAGAGGTTTTTATAATTTTATCTAAAGATTTATGTTGAATATGTACTTAGCTATAGTACATATTCCACATAAATCTTAAGCGCTGGAGCTTCAGAGCTTGAGCGCTGCGCTGGTGGCCTAGCGGTAAGAGCGTGTGACTTTCAATCTGGAGGTCGCGGGTTCGAACGAAATATCATTTGATATTTACCAGTCGCTTTTCGGCGAAGGAAAACATCGTAATGTAACCGGACTAATCCCAATAAGGCCTAGTTTACCCTCTGGGTTGGAAGGTTAGATGGCAGTCGCTTTCGTAAAGACTAATGCCTACGCCAATTCTTGGGATTAGTTGCCAAGCGGACCCCAGGCTCCCATGAGCCGTGGCAAAAATACCGAGACAATGCGAGGAAGAAGAAGAGATGTACTTAGCTATATCTGAAGATTCTGAAGCCTAAAAAGACCCTTAATATGAATCCATGCCTAGTCAAAATTGTAGAATAGTTATTTGTTTTATAAGGGGGCAAAGTTGTTTTTAATAGATAGGAGACAATGCCTCTTATTTACTCGTAGTTTGCATTTTATTAGTCGATGTGATTTAGGTAAATCATTTAAATTTTAATACAATATTTATCAAGTCTAAACAATTTATCAAGATTTTACAAACTCTACAATAAAAATGAGATATACCTAGGTGTCAGCAGGAGAGTTGAGGTAAACATGGCACTCAACTAGGTACCTACTTATTTAAAGTAGGTACTCCTTGTACGTACCTTGTACATGTACAATAGTAAATGAATGAACAAGTGAATATAATTTAAGTACGCGATACCTATTTAAGCTAAATATCTTAAAGACTATTTTTGGTAAAGTTATGCAGTGGGCTGTCGAATTTCCAGCCATTAAAACGTACATTGATTTCAAAATCAATTTCTATTTAATATGTGCATGAGATCAATTCAACCTTACATTTTGACATGAAAAAGATGTCATATTGTTCTCATTCGCCCTTGGCTGCGTCTCACTCACGCTAATACATGTAGCCTATGACAAATTCGAGCTAATAATTTAGATATCATTTTGATGTCAAGATATACGTTCGAATGGGCCTTATATCTAAATCTAAAGTTCGAATAAGCCTCTACGTTACTGAAATATATATGAGTAGGTATGACAATAGAAACATTACAATGTGATTACATTGTTACTTCTTCTTGGTCTTCGGTGTCTGTTTCTTGGCGTTCTTCAAATGTTTGAAAGGTCCGAGCGCTCGGCGCACCATGACGCCGCGCCACCACGCCTGCGCGCGAGTGGCGGCACGCCGCAGGCGCACCTCGCGCGCAAGCCGGGCCGCGCGCTCGCGCTTGAACGTCAGCCAGCCGCGCATCTCGCCCTCGTGAAGGTCGTACTGCAAGCAGGTACCAAAGACTGGTAAGTAAGACACGTGTTTATATGTCTATGAAAACCATACAAAAGTAAGCCCTTTTGAAAAGACACAGCAACTTTAAAAAGGTACCTATTACGTTTGTTAAGCGGGTAGGTTGTCGGTGCCAAACCACATTTTCTAAAGATTAATCTTTGATATTTGATTTAAAAGTAAAACAGACGATAGATTGAAAATTTGAAATACAGAACCATATGTAGAAATACTATTAATGGAACACACTGAACACAGGCTACACTACACGTACTTGACTAGTGCAATTGTGACTATTACCTACTTCCGATATTACAAAGTTTCCATAAGCTATGGGAACCGCTCACCATCATTTGAGATGGTATGCCTGTATGCCACTTTATTTAAAGAGGTATTTGAAATCGCCGTTATCGATAAGAAATAACAATTTACTTACTAAATTTTGTAGTTGTTCCCTGCACTTAATAGCCTCCATGTACACATCTCGTATGTTTGCTATCTTTTCATTTATTATGGCTAAATCATCAGAATATCGGATTCGCCAATAATCAGACACCTCTTCAAGTTCCTGTAATAGAAATAGAAGAGTTAATTATTTAGCTATGGACTCTATACGAGGGGCAAACTGAAAGTTTTTAGACTAGGGAAAACTGTAGCAATTAGATCTTCACTTTTTATTTTAATAGATGGCGCCTTAACTCGATGTGTCAATATTTTTTGTAAGTAACTATTCTGTAACGCACATTTATCGGCAATCGGTCTCGGCACACGCTATGTGGACTTAGGGTTGCCTGATCGAAAGGCAGTATTATCGGGAAATAGTATCTATTTTTCGGGATTTTGGGACTTAAGTCGGAAAAAAAAACATTCAAATTTAAGTAATTGTATTAAAAACAAACAATATTTTACATTATTGGCACTACGTCAGCTGCTCTGCCCATTAGCCCATAGAGGTTTTTATATAAAAATAGTATAAATTATTTGAGAACATGATCAAATAAAAAAAAATCATGGCGGCAAAAAGTGACAGTTCGGAACTTAAAATTATTGTTTTATAATGTGAAGCTGTTTTTCGGGACAGTTTTCACTTTGTCGGGAATCGGGAACACATGCTAAAAATCGGGAGAATCCCGCCAAATCCCGACCATCTGGCAGCCCTATATGTGGTGGTGGGCAGCGTAGACAACTCTGTATATCTGGCTGTCGTTAGCGAGACGCAAACACGCTTTTGCCAAACCGTAAGCGTGTTGTCACCCAGAGGCGTTCTACATCTCCGAGGTGTTGAGCCGTTCCGTGTTAGCGTATAATATATTGACACCAGCAAGCCTATTATGGATGGCTTTATCCACGCGACTAAATATCCGTCACTTTTTAACAGAGCGCGATAGAAAGTGACGGATACCGTTTTATCACGTGACAGCGTGATAAAACGGTGTCTGTTACTTTCTATCCCACGGTGTTAAAAAGTGATAGTTATTTTATCACGTGGATAAAGATGGATAAAGCCATCCATAATACGACGGCTGGTTGACGGCGAGGAGGTGAGGTAAGTGTGTTCCAATCCAAATCCAACCTTTATTTGCAAAAGATACGCCTTGACCAGCTCGGAGTGCACGCGCTCCTCGTGGCTGGGGCTCGGCGCCGGCGCGAGCGGTCGCTGCCACCGCGTCTCCGCCGCCTCGGCGCGCGCGCTCAGCCATTTATCGGCGTAGCGCAGTCGTGTGCTCGCGTTGAGAAGATCATCCTGAAGTCATGAAAAAAAACTATATGTTAAAATTTTCGGAATGGGGTCATTTATGTACAAATACTAGTTTGCATTGTCTTTTCAGTAATTAAGTTGTAACTTAAAGTACACGCTAAGTAGACTCCCAAGTATGTCAAGTATGGCGGTGACATATTCCACTGAAAAGAGTGCCAAGGCAAGACTACAAACATTGATTAGACAGATTTACTAAAGCAATTTAGTGAAGGTATTGGGAACAACGACGGCGGTCAACTTAATATGTACAATTTTGCGTCTCAAGAGGAAAGATAAAAACCGGTTCTCCATACAATCGTAGGCCCCATTTTCTTCTACCAGTCAACCTTAGGGCAAAGCAGAAAAGATTGTAGGCGGTGCATTGGAGAAACAAAATGAATTAAAAAATTATAATAATTTCGTGCAATGCATACAATACACATCATACATAAGATTACATATCTACTAAATACATACCATTCTCACATAAACATAAATAAATTCCCACATATACATATATAATACATAATATCTGGGAGACCGAGCTTTGGTCGGAAAATTCAAACACTTTAAAAATATTTATATAATTAAAAATATTCAAACACAACGTACTTATTTATTTATTTATTGATCAAATAAGTAACACAGCATTACAGTATAAAACCAAGGCACTGTGAAACTACAAAATGAAAGAAAAACAATACACATAAAAATGAAATTAACTAAACATTAGATTTGGGCGACGACGTAACAGCGTGGCTCCGTAGCGTCGTCTGAGCGGCTACCGCGAAAACCGAAATTCGCAAATTGCGGGGATCTTTCTCTTTTAATCCAATGAAGGCTTAATAAGAGTGACAGAGAAAAATGCCCGCAATTTGCGAACTTCGATTTTCGCGGTAGCCCAACTGACGCGGCGTAGGGTTCGGCAGGTTGCCCCGGAACCGCCGAAACACCACACCCTTCGGCCAGAAGTTTCATAAGGTGTAGTGATATAAGAAGATATTATATGATAAAAATAAACGTGGGTTCATTGTAATACATATAATAAAAATACATACCGGTCAAAATCATAACCCTCCTTTTGCGTTGCCGTAGTCGGGTACCTAATAACTAATAAGGCGACGATATGACTTGTCTACTTAAATATGTATATCAAGGAGATCCTTGAAAGAAGTCGAGAAGATTCTCGACGTAGACTGGCAGTGTACGCTTATTTTTAACAGGGCCCCTATTCGACATACTGTACAACTGTCGGATTTCGCGTCAACTTCAATTCAACAGTTGAAGTTCATCAAGTGCGGATAGTTCATTTGTTCACAACCAATAATTTAACAAAATACAACTTTGTTTTATTATTACTTTAAGGTTTATAATGGTTTGGTTTGGTTGTCACCTAACTGTGGATTGCTAATGTCAAATTTTGACAAGTAATGATTCGATTCAACGGAAGTTCAACATGCGACGTCAAAAGTGGCATGTCGAATAAGGCCCCAGATTTTCTTGTTATAAATGTAATCTTACTTTCAATTTGTCTCGGAGTAATGCAACTTTGCGAGCCGCGCTACGAAGTTCTTGCACAAATTGGTTTCCCATCGATTTCAGTTCCCCGGTAATGGTTTCTCTTTTTCTGGGAAGAAATATGAATGCGTTACACTGAGCTGTTCATTAAAGACCTGCGCCCATGAAACGGAAACGTTCGGCTTAACTATATGATTTTGACGTCAATGCGTCGCACTCAGCACGATGGCGGCCTAGCCAAGGTGACCATCGCTTGCGCTTCGCCATCGAATCGCTTCGTGTCTCTCTACACATGCTCTACATATTTAGTGAGAGGGCTACTATTCGCTCTACATATATAGGTATGTACATACTTAACTGTTGTACATATTTTGCAAGTTTAGTGTTAATTACTGATGTTTTATATCAATTTGGAAAATAAATACATTTTGTACTTGTATGTGCCTATCCTTTTTACACTTTTTAGGAGGCCGGTTTTCTGTTTCACGGAATGTTAGAACTTTGTTACCAATCATTTAAACTTAATGAAATGAAAAATAAATACCCACTTTTTTTAATTCATTACATATTTTACTCTACCAGATTATGTCATTTTTATTACGAAGTCTCTCAGCCCTCACTATATGTGACGTTCCACGGCGAGCACCGACCGCCACAAGGTACCTTTACCCGTGGAACGTCACATATGTACTCCAAGGCTTACTGTCGCAGCCTGTCGTGCGGCAGCCTCGCGGGTGGCGGCCGCGTCACCCGGCAGGCGCAGCGCCTGTCCGGCGCGCCGCAGCGCCCGGCCTCCACCAGCTCCACCAGGCCCTCCATTACCGTGTCTTTCACCCCTCACTAAATGTAATGCCAGGGCTTACTGTCGCAGCCCGTCGTTCGCCAGGCTCGCGGCGGCGGCCGCGTCACCCCGCCGGCAGAGCGCCTGCACGGCGCGCCGCAGCGCCCGGCACCGCCCGGCCTCCACCAGCTCCACCAGACCCTCCGTTACCATTTCCCTCATCACCTCACTTTATTCAGAGAGAAGAAAGCGATTAATCCAAGATTAAATGTTGACTGCTACCTACAGATGTAGTGCAATCACTATTTTCCATCGCATTTTCACGGAAACGTACGAACGTGTCTTGCTATTTCAGTCAGTCTCGGTGCAAAACGTACTGAGGTTGACTGAATAGCATGAAAAATACGAAATTTTCGGAGTAAATACGATGGAAAACAATTAAGCACTACATATTTACTAGAATTAGAGGTAATTAAATTTGTAACTTGTGGCGTTGTAAATATTTACTCGTTTTTAATTACTTAATTAATTTCCACACTTGCATCTCAATTCTCAAATAACTATTCGGTACCTACTACAAACGTATAAATAATAATGGATAAATATATATTTATTAGTCATGATTTGAAAGTAGGTTTGTTGTCGTAAATTCGGGTTTACCTACCTACTGTTATTGTAACGGCCCCTCCGTTACATCGTTACAAATCGAGGTATTTTTTAAATCCCCATTAGTTATTTATAATTTTCTGTAGGTGTTTCAGCCGACTATCATTAAATGAGGAATTAGTGCAGCCTCCATTAAGAAACCGCCAGATTATAGTTAACTAGCCTAACCTCCAATGTGATACATAATCCATTTGTGAATGCATTCAATAAGTAACTTTTAACAACAAAAGAACCGTCACCCAAGACAATATTCCATTATAAACATTTAAGTAGGTATGGTCGGTAATTTGCTTTCCGAGGGAAAAGGCAAGAGATACCTATTATTACCTATGAAAAGCGCAAATCATTATAGTTATGCCCTGTATCCCTCAAATTTTCGAGAATCCCATCTTTAGATTTTGACCTGACAATAACGGCAAGGCAATGTAATGGAATCAACTACTTAAAAAATGTAAAATATTATTTTGGAAATAGGCTGGATACAAGAAATCGGGGAACATACAAAACACAAAGATACCGACGAATTGAGAACCTCCTCCGTCGGTTAAATACCTTGAAAAACATTGTAAGTAAGACTGTTATGTATTCAGAGCCATCTACCAGCACATGCGGGTGACTGACCGATCTATAACGAGCTTGTTGTGTTGCGCCTTCTCACGCTCGCCGCTGTAGCTCCAGTACCGACTGCGAAGCTCGGAGCTGCCCTCTGGAAACAGACCGTCAGATGGCGCTAAGAGATTCTGGGGGCCTCCCCGTTACACTTACGTACGAATTTACAAGTGCGACAGAGAGGCAACACGTCGAATGTGGTTCGCGGTACGCCCTCTGGTCCGAGTGGTCCGGACATTTTACGTAGATGTCGCTGTTGATCCAGATTAGCGTAACGGTTAAAAATTGTAACTGAAATGTTCTTAGCAAATTTAACAATGAGATTAGAAATTAAATCGGTTCAGCTGTTTTTGTGTGATAGAATAACCATCTTATAGAATAAAATATAATATAATATTATATAAGTGTGAAATGTAGGAAATTAGCAACGAGTGGCGATAAATTGAAACACGACCGAAGGGAGTGTTTTAAATCGCCACGAGTTGTGAATTACCTTTTCGCACGTGTACCTATTGTACAACGTTTTACAATATATATTTAATATTTCGAAATAGGCACCTATTGTGCTAATTACCGCACTAGTGCGGTAAAGTAGCACCATATGTACCTACCTACTGTAAATTATATTAATACTCTGGCACAACCATTTCTATACATTAATATTCAGAATCAGAAATAAATGGGTGTATCGAAAAACTGGAAGGGTGCGGGTCGAACTAGCCAAAATAGAGGATTCCGGACTTTGCAACCTTTCTTGTATGTATGAGAGGCTAATTTACTTGTGGTCTCAAAATGTACAGGTACCTATTCACGAAATTAGTACAAGCCAGAGGGCCTATACCGCAAACCACATTCGACGTGTTGCCTCCCTGTCACACTTACGTACGAATTTACAAGTGCGACAGAGAGGCAACACGTCGAACGTGGTTCGCGGTAGGCCCTCAGTACCGCCCGCTAAAAGACACTTTTTTATAATAAGATTATTTCCTCGTCTGTACAACTGTAGTACTTAATACCTATTAAGATGCAGGGGGACAATGGACAATTTAGACTGCGGCGGGGTAATTTAAACTAATCGAAATATCTTCCATGTTTTACATTATTAAGTACTGTCACACACAACACATGTATGTTTTTCGCTATCTGGACATATATGGCACTCTAGTTAATAATGTAAAACATGGAAGATATTTCGATTAGTTTAAATTTTATCATCCCGCAGTCTAAATTGCCCCACTGCACCTTAGGTAAAAGTCTGCAGATATCATATCAGGCGATCAGTTGAATATATATTTTGGAAAGAAGACTCTCTGAATAATTTAAACTTCTCGGCGTAGATTCTGTAAGACATAACTCACATAACTTACATTCTTAATAAATAATTAATATTAAGTAAGCAAAATTAGATTCATTTCAACATCAATAAAAAAACTAGACCTCTTTTCATCTTAAAATTAATTACTTACTAAACTAATTTTGGAAAATTTGTCACGTGGACAGCCTAAGCCCAGACATACTACTTTATTTTTTAAACCACTCTCTATTTGAATTCCGCGCAGGAACAACAAGTTTGTTGCCATCTCATTATTATTCTGTTTAGGGTTTCGTAATATCCGTGGGTTCATCTATCCGTTAAAAGCTCAAGATTTGTTACCTTTATTATGCTTGGTCCGACACGCACTTGCATGGATTATTTAAAATAAAAATTAAAGTAAAAAAGCAAGCATGGTGCAAACCAATTCTTAGCATTAGCAGGTATCACGGGTCTATATCCATGTACATGTACAGTTGCATTATAGTACAGATGTAGTGCATAATTATTTTCCATCGTATTTCCACGGAAACGTACGAACGTCTCTTGCTATATCAGTCTTGGTACAAAAAGTGCTAAGGTTGACGGAAGTTGCAAGACAAATACGAACGTTTCCGAGAAAATACGACGGAAAAGAATTAATGCACTATATCTGTTCCTAGTACAGTCAGCGTCATATAGTAGGTAGCATACCTACCTACTAAACGACGCTAACTGTACCTAAAAACACATAAGAATGCAGAAGCATACCTAGGGGGCATTGAAATTGGAACCGTCGTTCCTCGTTGCATCATGCCGTCAGTGAATTGGCCATAGAGCGTTTTCACTTCATATTGTCCGTTCAGACATGGATATAGGTTACGACTACAAAGGCTACGAAGACATTCATTAATTTATTATACATAGGTATAATAAAGTTTTATAACATGAATATAAAACTAATCCTAACTAAAGAAGTAAGTGCCTTTTTATTTATTGTTTTAATTTAATTATTGCTTGTTGCCCAAAAGAAGCGTTAATGCAAAAATAAGAGGACTTATTGGTGCCATAGGGCATTTTCTGGCAGCTGTTTTCTTCAAAGGTCTTCCGACATCCGATATCGGATCAGACAATGTGAAAACGTTCTTAGTAGTAGCAAAGACATATTAGACACACTATAGATATTTAGGGTTTTAGTTTTAATTTAGTATTATTTATAGATGTATATAGTTCATAAGTTATTTATTTGTTTGTCTACTGTCTTTCTCCTATGGAATAAATATTAGCGTGATGTTTGACCAAGACATATGTAACTTCGTATAAGATGAATACAGTCTAAGGAAAAAACGTGCCTCGGAAATCAAGAAAAAGTCATTCTCGGATAGATGGCGCACACACCTTTGGCCTATGCTCGGCTAGATGGCGTGACGACACCGTTTCATATTTAACAATTTTAACACATAGATATCAGTGAATGATCATGGGTCAAAATATTATAAAAATAATAAAATCATTTATCCATATATACATTTTTTGATAATTTTATACGTTTTCATTTAGTTTGTCGTGTGTCGATAGATGGCAGTAAATTTACTGTGACTACAAAATTTACTATGACAGAACCCCTCTATACTATCTATTCTCTTTGGTAGTAGGTACGTAGATTGTCGTCGAAGAAAACTTTAATATTTTACCTAGGAGTCCCACTTTATCACCCTATTTGTAATTTATCTCATTGCATTCCATTCAAAATGCATTCCAAAGCTTGCAAAAACATTAAATTACTCGTATTCGTCAAAATGCCTAGAACAAATATCTCGACAAAGGCATTGAAAACGCTTGTTTGACTATGCAATTAATTGCTTAGCTAGAAGTACTCAAGTAGATAGGTAGGTACCTATGGCGTGTGAAATGAAATGTCGTATTAGGCCTGGCCTGAAGTTATCCTGAAATTGAATTGAAAAAACACGATGAAGCCAGCAAGGATGGCGGGGAGGGGAGGGTTAGTGTAATTAACTCGTCAAATTGAGATATCTGTTTTCCATCTCGACGTAATCAGACTACTCTGGGCTGTCAGAAACTGGTTCGGGGCAGGATGGCTGAATACATCTATACATAGTGAAATATACACTAGTTTATTACTATTACATTACCTATGTTTATTATTTATCACTATCATTTTCCTAGCGTTGTACCCACCAGCATTTAATTACCACGGCTCGTTTAGGGAGTATAGAGTCCGCGTGGTAACCAAAAACCAATAATTGGCACCGGCACTAGTTTACTCCGGCCTTATTGAGATTGGTCCGGTTTCCTCACGATGTTTTCCTGTTTAATTATAACTGTGCCAAACATTAGGTATGTGATCTGTATCAGTCGCTCGATATACGTAACTAATGTTAATGATAAGTACCAATTGAAACAAAAAGAGAGCTATTCCACTAGTAGTTACCTATCGGCTTTTAGTTATTTGTTATGACTTGCTCAACCCATAGTCTAATAAAACATGGTCTTCCATTCCCAGAGTGACACGGGCCTACGTCACAACAACATGGCCGCTATATATAGCGCTATCGCATATTATCATATAGCGCTGTCGCATGATGACGTAGGCCCGTGTCAGTTAGGTGACCTAGAAAAGACGGGAATGGAGTACCAGGCGGAGTATATTATTATACCATGGCTCAACCCTCAGTGCGTTGCAATGCGCGGCCGGAAGCGGTCGTGCTGTAGTGCACTGCACGAATTTTAAAATTCGCGAACCGCGCGGCAATAGCCGCTGCCTGCTTACCCGCTATGACTTCATCACAAGTCGTAGTCAACGAGTTGTTGGCATTTATTCAAAATGCCACCGTGACTTTGGATGAGACCAGCATCGTGCAGATCTGCAAGTCCAGCTTCCAGGAGGAGGACATATGTAGTGGCAAGGCGCTGCTCTACCAGACGCTCGGCAAAGCCGACGAAATGCCATCACGACGAAGAGATGGAGGCGTGAAGAGTCTACGGGACATCATCTCGGTGTTCAAGGGGACCGATTCATCAAACATGCCCTCTTTCGTGGCGAAGGACCTACATCGGCTACCTGTCGTCTCGTTGGACCATGTTGACGTTTCCAGGCTGCTAAAGGATATCATTTTCCTGAAGGACAGTCTGGCTGAAATGCAGGCTAAGTTGGAGGTATCGAATAATACCATCAGTGAACTACGTTCTGAATTAGCGTTAATACGAAGTGCTAGTTCGGAATGTAGGTCAGATAACTCTAGCATAGCCGTGTGTCACGTTGCGCGGAATGCGTCCATCGGCGGTTTCGAGTCCGCGAATTTGGATGCGTCGGCGATTGCTGAGCAGGCGACCGCCGACCCGCGCCCCGCCGCCCGCCCGTCTACGTCACCGGAGACGCGCACGTCACGCAAGAGTACGTTGACCCCACAACGTTCCTACGCTGCCACTGCCGCTAAGCCGCCTGATGTGTCCAAGTCTAAGCAGCGGCCGAAGAAAAGGGTGCAGAGCCTTCGTGAACCTGTTCACAAGGATCGGTCACAGCTGACTCTAAAAGAGTCGGGATGCGACAGAGATGGCTTCAAAAAGGTGGAGAGGAGAAAGAAGTCAGCTCGTCCGAATCAGTGCGGTACCGCACCGACTGGACCTAACCATTTGCTGCGTCCTGCAACACCGACGACGCTGCTGTATGTGTCCCGATTACACTACCTTACGAAGGTCGAGGAGATCGTGAAGTATGTACGAGCCAAGTCCGGATTCATCCTGAGGGTCGTGAAGTTGGAATCTCGACACAGTGTGAATTTTAATTCTTTTGTGCTGAGCGTTCCGACTGAACATCTAGCGACCTTCACCAAGGAGGAGTTTTGGCCGAAGGGTGTCAAGTTCCGGCGGTTCCGCGGCCGGCTCCCTGACACTGCGGGGTTGCGAACTGCATCGCAGCCATAATTGTGTTTTTAGTTTTAAGATATATTTTGTAATAATATGTATGCTAGTTTTAAGGTATTTATCTATGGGCCAATAGTTGCCTGAAAATAAATGTTTTCATTCATTCATTCATTCATTCATTCATTCATTTCATTCATTCATTCATTCAACCCACTTCTTACAGCTAGATACCTGGTAGGTACCTAAGTACGCTGTAGCTACGTATTTTTACTACGACTGTGCTCAACATTTTACTACTATGCCATAATAAACTGGAAACGTAACTTGTGTCATGTCATAGTTTTTCATTTTGTAATGCATGTTTGCAACTTTGATCTCGTTTCATTAGCTAATTGGTGACATAAATTAAGTGGTGTTAATTGTTAAAAACTTTTGCAGGTCCTCCCGTATTTACGGTCCTTTTAATAATCATTTGTTATATTAATAAAGGCATACATACGAGTAATTATGTGATTAAGTAGACCTTCTGAGTACAACGTTTACAAGCTAACCAATCATACTAATACTTATTGATACCCGAGTAAGCGAAATTAAGATGCCAACATTAAACCACAAGCAGCGCGTACCATACCATAAATATGGTTTATTTTACCAGAGCTCAACGAGGGTGCGGAGTTTTAGGGTCGGCAACGCGCATGTGAGACATCTAGAGTTGCAAGCGTCCAGAGTCTACGGTGACTGCTTACCATCAGGCGGGCCATATGCTAGTTTGTTTCCCATCGATGTAGTATAAAAAAAACCTTTAGCCATCTCCTGGCTCTCGTCATAGCCGAGGCGCCTACGCCACGATAGCCTTTATCCTATTGTACCTATCCGACAATAATATCAGTGATAACGGCGACCCCAAATAAACATGGACGTTGTCAGGCGTGAGCCCTAATGTGGCTGGCCAGGCCGAACTTGCTACTCTGCACGTGACAAAGGCACTACTAACCTTGTATCCGAAGCTGCAACAGAGTCACTTCCAGCGCCAGAGCAAACAGCAGTGCGTCCATATTACTAATCCTGGACAAAATACCATTTAAATGTACTTAAGTATAACGTGTATTGTTTTTAAGTAGGTATTACCGTATGAATGAATGTTAAGAATAATATAGCGACATTTATATCCTCCTAAGGCCCAGCCATACAAATAAAAAATCCAGAATTTGACACTGAAATTTGAACCTTTAGTGCAAGGAATAGAGTTGATTTTGGTTTTGTTTGAAAATCGAACGAAACTAAACAAATGCGACTCTGTTCCAATTGAATACGATTTAAATTTCATCGAACTGAATAAGTACTATAGGTAGGACCTTGGGTCTTATAGTGAGGGTGTTAAGTGCAAGAACCTTTTTTTTCTTGATTAAAGCATGAAACTTGGCACAGTTGTGCCTTATATGAAAACAAGCCGATTTAGATCGGTAGCCCGCAGGAGCCCCCCCTCTGCGGCCCGAGAGGCGGGGTCAAAGTACCGCTCCGCACGGCTTCATTCTAAAAATTCTAACAGGCCCCGTTTAGCTAATAGGTCATATTTGGTGTCAATTTTGGATAAATTAATAACGTAAAATTTATTTCTGGTATAAAAAAATGCAAAATGTAGGAATTATTAAAAAAAAAGACAAAAAAACAAATTTTTCAAGTATAATTTTTGTTTTTTATTTATTGTCAAAATTAAACTGCCTGTTTTTTCTACATACAAAAAATATGACGATAAAGCCTATTTAATGCAGATTTAAAAACATAACTTATACTTACCTTTATGAAAAGAAAATTGCTTAAAAAAAACATATATCGTCTCGCACCGGTGAATATCTTTTTACCGACATCGGCATCGATATACATAGACAACATCCGAAGTACACACTCTGGAGACCGACTAAATGTGTTGTTTATTTTTGTAGATCATATAACAAAGATAGAAAAGCGTACATAATATTAGATTAGAAAAAAAATGTGTCGTTCAGTGAAAAAAGGGACCTTGGAAAAAATTATCCCAGAGCCTCACGTTTGTATAGAAGCATAGTTAGTTCCAACCACTCCGATGGACTCCAAGGTCCCTATTCTCAATGAATAAGAACTAAACTGTAAGTATTATTTAATCTACATACTTATTACATTATACCACAGTTTAATTTTGCGTCTTGTGTATTATTACAGTTCCTTCCCCAGACGTTTTTTATTCCGGTTTGCATTTGCTTCTGGTCAGTTTTAACCATATTCTGGCCAAAGCAGGGTTGTCAGACCAGTGTGGAACCCGGCGTCTGCTTCTTGCTTCTATTTCCAAGAAGACGGACTGAGCAAGTTTGACGACGAACTAACGTCTGATCCCAAACATCAACCCCTCGGTACACTGCGCGTAATAAGGCATTTATACGGCTCCCTTTTGTTAGAAGAATAATAAAAAACTTAGCAACGACTTAATCTCATAGACATCTCAATCTCTTATACGAGTACAACTCTTCATTTCAATATCCCGGTGTAACTTGCCTTCTTCAATATTGCACTTATTAGCGATCATTATAATAACACATTTTAGTATTTTAGGGGAATGCTTTTAGCCACTGCTATTACTCCATCTTGTAAGAGCTTGTAGTGGCTTGGCTGAACTCTGAACAGGTTCCATGCTTCGAACTCACTTTTTCTATCCTTTCCATTGAATGCTCGAAACAGGGGTAAGACTTCCGCTCTTTTAGGGTAAATAAAAGATAGTTTAGTTAGCTTACAGAATAGATAATTTTATTGGCTTAAAATAGAATTCCCTGGCCTATTGTGGATGCAATGGAGAGTCATGTGATATAATTGTGTTTTCCACTGTCAACGTGAGCCCACAATTCCTGTAGTTGGGGAAATATTCGTACGCATGAATCTAGTTTAGCTATGACTACAACGTCTGTGTCTACTGTGCGTATAAATACCTTGCAAAGACTGTTTTACAGCATCTGCAACTAGGGCCATCATATTAAATGAATCGGACTCTTCATGGTTCTTGGAGTATTCGAAATCTCACGAGTAATCTCACTTGTGACATGTTTCTCTACACAATTTCGCGTTGGCATAAATAAGGACTTTTAACTCTTCGAAGTTTTGTCAATATAGTGTCTCAAAATGATTTACCTACCTAGTGGTAAAAAAATGAGTTCCACTAAAAGATCAGTGGTTATAAGTGAAGCTTACCGTCATGGTAAATTAAACTCTAATTTATTTCTATCGGGCCCTGAAAAACCAGGAGTCGTACTTGTATTCCAAGCATTATCTCGATCGACCTTGTAATACTGTAAGCTCAATAAGGCTTGTGATGTGGGTACTAGATGATATATATCATATATATTTGATACATACACTCAAAACATCCATAGGTAATTCAGGAACAAGTATTCACGATAAACACACAAATAAATGCCTGCTAGGATTTGAACCCGGGTTCCCCATTTAATATAAGGTGTATAAAAGTGAGATCTATGCATGGACCCTTTTTAGCCTGGCCGATACAAGGATTCAAGCTCCTACAGGGTGGATAGTGGAAGCAGTTATGAAGTTCACCCAAAAATTTTTTATTAAGTCATGAGCTTCACCATATATGTTCCTTGAGTAATTCTAAGCATTTCAAGCCTCGAAGGCAATAACAAATGTGTGTCTAGTCGGGGAGGGCGGGGTACAAAGATGGCCGCCACCCGTTATCTTTAAAAAAAATCTATTCAGGTTCTGGTGGCCACTAGGGTAAGTTTGGTATCATTTTCGTATAAACCGAAGACGTTGAATTCATTGCCTGTATTAGATTTTTTTCAGTTTCATAGTAATTTTACAAGAAAAACGTCAAAAGGTGAAAATTTTGGTTGGAGATTTTTGCTTTGAGAGCTATGAACTTTTTTATAGTGACCAAAAATATCATACAAAAAATACTATAATAAAGCGCAATTTATGCAGATTCTAAAACTGTACACGTCTAATCATATCATAATGCAAAAAGATGGTGAATAAATATATTAAATGACCGCAGCGCGGGTAGCTGGACTTGCGCAAGGCGGCGTTTATCTTACAAAATGGTCGAGTATGAATATCTGCTTATGTTTACTTTGTTAAATTTTATGGTTTCAAATACAATACTTTCTATATATTTTTATAAAACAATTTAATGACCGCAGTATCCGGTACACATACATAATTTTGTGTACTTTAATTTTCTTTTAATGCAGTTGCATCGTGTTTTGCAACCTGTCTTTCACCTACAACGAGTGAGCTCCAGGCACACACTTGCGACATCGGGTAAATCTGACCAAACAGGAGTTCATTCACTGTCTTCCATTCTCCAGCCTCAAGAAGAAGGACTCTGAAGCTTTTGGAGAGGCACTAAGGCTTGTCCCCAGACATGGACTCCTTTAAATATTGCCCGAAGCGTGTGCTGGCGAAGAGCGGCTTCCGTTGGAGGGATATTTTTAGCTGTCTATCCCTCTTCGTAAATATATATAGTCTGCATTCGTTGACTGTTGTACAAGGGATTGAGCTGAAAAATAAAATCATGGAGTCATTCTTACGTCATTCGCTACAAAATAGATTGTAACTATTTTATATTAAAATAGATACACTGAATTCGTATCAAACTAGTTTATACTTACCGGTCGTACATTGTTAGAATAAATTTCTGAATAAAAGTGTCCGCTTCTCCTAATTTTGCGTTCAACAATGCCTTGAATCCGCAAGTTGCATCAGGGTAGGCATTCCAGGCATCAAATGCACTCTTTTTACCTCTCCCATTGACACAGTGTCGCATCCTGTCAAGGCATGGAAAATTGGCAGTACTTCGGCTCTTTCTGGTCCTGTAAAATGTAGGAATACATTGGTTAGTATGCATTTACTGCGGAAATTTACACGTTTTCTTTACTAAGGGCATGGCAAACAGGTACCGAGTGCATGGGCAAGAGAGTGGCATGGAATACAAGTATGGTTTTTGCCTGTACCCATGTGGATCTACATCTCATCTAATTCCGGCAGCTTTTGAATACACTAGACTGCTACGACCATCACATCTGTATCTACAGTACGAATCATAACTTGTGTTGTCCTCGTCGTCCTCGGTCCACAGCGTCAGCAACATGATTTACCATTCTAGTATCGGCCTCTTCGTGGTTAGTGGCATGGCTCAATCATTCTTCTGTCCCGACTGAATTTACTCAAAACTGAATCTACTCAAAACCAGTCTTATATTCCATGCCACTCTATTGCCAATACACTCGGTACCTGTTTGCCATGCCCTTAGTAATGTAAACGTGTAAATTTCCGCAGTAAATGTATACTAAGTAATGTATTCCTACATATTACCGGACCAGAAAGAGCTGAAGTACTGCTAATTTTCCATGCCTTAACAGGATGCGACACGGTGTCTTCTTTTAATGGGAGAGGTAAAAAAGAGTGCCTTTGATGCATGTAATGCCTCCCCTGAAGCAACTTGCGGATTTAAGGCATTGTTGGACGGAAAATTGGCAGAAGCGGACACTTTTATTCAGAAATTTATTATAACAATGTACGACCGGTAAGTATAAACTAGTTTGATACAATTCAGCGTAGGTACCTATTTTAAAATAACATAGTTACAGTCTATTTTGTAGCAAATCACATAAGAATGACTCCAAGATTTTATTTTTCTGCTCAAGCCCTTGTGCAACAGTCAACGAATGCAGAAAATATCAATCTAGGAAGAGGGACAGACATCACACACAGCTAGAAAATATCCCTCCAACGAAAGCCGCTCTTCACCAACACACACTTCGGGCAATATATCAAGGAGTCAATGTCTGGGAACAAACATTAGTGTCTCTCCAAAAGCTTCCGAGTCCTTCTTCTTAGGGCTGGAGAATGGAAGACAGTGAATGGACACCTGTTTGGTCAGATTTACCCGGTGTCGCAAGTGTGCGCATGGAACTCACTCATTGCAGGTGCACGACAGGTTGCAAAAATCGTTGCAACTGCATTAAATGAAAATTAAAGTCCACAGAGTTTTGTCCGTGTACCGGAAACTGCGGACATTAAATTGTTTTATAAAAATATATACAAAGTATTTTATTCTGGCATCATAAAATATACACATATTTAATTATACAAACGACTGAAACGACGGAATTTAAGATAAAAACAATGAAATTATATCGCGGTAGACCAGTTTGTGTAATTAAATATCAAAAAATTTAACAATGTAAGCATAAGCAGATACTCGTACCTCGTAATTCGTAATCGACCATTTTGTAAGATAAACGCCGCCTAGTTCGCCGATCAACTACCCGCGCTGCGGTCATTTAATAATTTTTTCACCATCTCTTTCCAGTAATATTAAACGAGTATATTTTTAAAATCTGCATGAATTGCGCTTTATTATAGTATTTTTTGTATGATATTTTTGGCCACTATACAAAAGTTATTAGCTCTCAAAGCAAAAATCTCCAACCAAAATTTTCGCGTTTTTACACGTTTTTCTTGTAACATTACTATGAACTGAAAAAAAAAAACAAATAACAGCAATGAATTCTAGGTCTTCGGTTTATGCGAAAATGATACCAAACTTGCCCTAGTAGCCACCACGACCAGAAAAGATTTTTTTTAAAGATGACGGGTGGCGGCCATCTTTGTTCCCCGCCCTCCCCGACTAGACGCACGCTTCTTATTGCCTCCCAGGCTAGAAATGCTTAGAATTACTCAAAGATCATATGTGATGAAGCTCATAGCTTAATAAAAAAAATTTGGGTCATGTATGGCAGCGATGCATAACTGCAGTAAATAAATAACATTCGCCAAAAGTTTATTATAACTTTATATTATGAAATAGCCTTGTAAAGTAAAGTGAATACCTTACAGATAAAGCCGTTGCTAAATAATTAAAAAATGCCCGAAATATATCTTTACATGAATCAACTAGTGAAACAGAAGCATCCTTATCAGGATAGGATTAGGTATATGTTTGAGGTCAGACTTTAGTTCCTCTTTAAAATTGCCCAGTCCGTCGATCTTCTTGGGAATGGAAGCAAGGAGCAGACGACTGTTTCCAAACTGTTCTGACAACCCTGCTGTGGCCAGAATATGGTTGAAACTGACATATATACGTGAATGATGAAATGTACCCAATTCCTGTGTCGGGGGAAGGAACTGTATTAATACACAATACACACGACGCAAAATTAAAGTGTTGTATAGTGTAAAATAAATAAGTAGATTAAATAATACTTACAGTTTACTTCTTATTAATTGAGAACAGGGACCATGGAGTCCATGGAGTGGTTGGCACTAACTAAATACGAGTATGCTTCTATACAAACGCGAGGCTCTGTCATAATTTTTCCAAGGTCCCTATTTTCACTGAACGACACATTAAAAAAATTGTACGCTTTTCTATCTTTATAATAGGATCTACAACAATAAACAATACATTTAACCGGTCATCAGAGTGTGTACTTCGGATGTTGTCTATATCGATACCGATGTCGGTAAAAAGATATTCACCGGCGCGAGACGATATAAGTTTTTTTTATAATAATAAACGTAAGTAAAAGTTATGTTTTTAAAATCTGCATTAAAAAGGCTTTATCGTCATATTTTTTGTATGTAGAAAAACCAGGCAGTTTAATTTTGACAATAAATAAAAAAAAAATTACACTTCAAAAATTAGATTTTTTTTTTCTTCTACAAATTGCAAATTTGTTAATACCAGAAATGAATTCTACGTTATTGATTTATCCGAAATTGACACCAAATATGACCTATTAGCCAAACGGAGCCTGTTAGAATTTTTAGAATGAAGCCGGGCGGAGCGGTACTTTGACCCCTCCTCTCGGGCCCCAGAGGGGGGGCTCCTGCGGGCTACCGATCTAAATCGGCTTATTTTAATATAAGGAACAACTGTGCCAAGTTTCATGCTTTAATAAAAAAAAAGGTCTTCGTGTGTCGGAAGCCGGTGTTGCTCGAAGGATATAATAGTAAAATGAAAGTTACAAATATTTTCATGAAGTTAACATAAAAATATTGTCGTAAAATTGGCTACTTATATTTCATAGTTTTGGGTCAAAAACATTCTGTGTTCGCGTCTTTCCTGTAGACATACACAAGAGTTAAGGGCTATAAAGGTTAATTTTCTTATTTAACCCTTATCCACGTGACAAGGTCCTCCTTTTATTTAGAGAACTATGATAAAATCATTACTTACATGCCCACAAGCTGTTAACTATTGCCCACAGGAGAGAAAACTAGTGTGTTCGCGCGAACTGTACATTTTTCTCTTCTGTGGGCAATAGTTAACAGCTTGTGGGCATGTAAGTAATGATTTTATCACAGTTCTCTAAATAAAAGGAGGACCTTGTCACGTGGATAAGGGTTAAATAAGAAAATTAACCTTTATAGCCCTTAACTCTTGTGTATGTCTACAGGAAAGACGCGAACACAGAATGTTTTTGACCCTTTTATACTCAATAACATTCTTTAAAAAAAAACATTAAGTGAGCAGGAAAAACTGTTTTGTTTTGATTCCTGAGTTTCTATAACTACCTATAGGTACACGTGACAGTAAATACCTAAGTAGGTATGTTTTTACTTTTAGTAGGCAGGTACTACCAGTGCGACCACTACTTTCTCACTAGTTTCATATGATTCCCAAAGGATTCAGCCAAATCAGACTGGTTATGCTATCGAAGTGAAAGTTGGCGAAATATAATATTGATTAATGATAACTTACACGTGGCCAACCCGAGGGGAAAAGAGAGTTTTGATCAATTATTTTTTATTTGGAAGGCTTAATGTTATATTCAACATATGCTTAATGTTATATTTAATAAAATAGAGCCAACAGTTCTCTATAACAGCCATTCTCAAAGTGTGCTCTGCGGAGCCCTAGGGCAATGGCTCTATGACGGTAACCGTAAATAATAATAATAATTCAGCCTATATACGTCCCACTGCTGGGCACAGGTCTCCTCTCATGCGCGAGAGGGCTTGGGCTATAGTCCCCACGCTAGCCCAATGCGGATTGGGGACTTCACACACACCTTTGAATTTCTTCGCTAACCAACCGGTAACCGTAAAACCAATTAGAATTCCAGGATCCTTGTCAAATATTATACATACTTGTATTTATCATATAGGTATGCGTCAAATAAAGTAGGACGGTTGAAATTATATTTTAATGGTTATTTTTAAATTGTAATACGAGTATGTAAGTGACAAATATATTATTAATAAAAAATATAAAAAATATGTTATTGCACATAATAAATAGAAGTTAGAATTATGTAGGTAGGTACTTACATATAATTTATACGTTTTATAGAACACCAAAAAAGAAAAAAAATAGTTACAAAAATAAATAAAATCACCAATCATAAAGAATTATAATAGCAAACACCCTCTTCCTCGTTTTTTAAATGGTATATGCCAAACAATTTTATAACAAACATTGTATCCATAAAATTTACCGATAGCCTAAACAAGTATTAGCTTAGCTATGTTTTGTGAGTATACTCATAATCCCTTTATGTGGCGGATCCTTTCCTCTTTACCTTCTCCTACTCAAACCACCAACACAAATAATGCATATGAACGAACATGAATATCACCAACAACCTACGTGAAATTCGAAACATTTAAAAAAGGTTAAAGGAAAAAAAACCATGCACCTAATTTGTAGGGCATATATACCTACCAATTATAATTTTTTTACCACTTTTTAGCTTAATTGAATTTAAATTTAAATGTCATTTTAAATATTGCAGCTTTCTAGCACTAGCGATCACGGCGCAAAGTCGCTGACACTCAGACAGACAGACGGACAGTATGGCGAATCCTCCTGTCATATAAATTAGAGATGCCACGAATATTCGGCAACTATTCGGTATTTGGCCTATTCGGCCACTTTGCCGAATATTCGGTATTCGGCCGAATGTTGCCTACTATTCGGCCGAACACCGAATATCTGATGCACCTACCTAAAAAGAAAAATTACACAAAAAAATAACCAAAAACTAGGTATATGTACCTAATGTTTAAAATGTATTCTTGGAAAGTAGTTAAATACGAAGGCACATTTTTGAGCATTTGTTGATTATATAATATATTATTTTTATCATGGGTCTGATTTGATTGACTCTATATACATTCATTAATTCTGTTCAACATAAAAATATATCATAGCAAACGTTGTGCTTTGATGACCAACAGTTTTCATAATAATTATGACTCAAAATGTTCGCATGTCATGCCGAATATTCGGTATTCGGCCGAGAGAGGGGCCGAATATTCGGTATTCGGTATTCGGCCAAATTCACTATTCGGGGCATCTCTAATATAAATCATATATTTGACTAAGAATAAACCATAAATTATTGAAATTTCGAGGATTACACAGTTAGACAGTTAGACAAGTTATCAAATAATGTATATTATATTATAGCGACACAAGCTAATGGTACCAGGATCTTTCGCTTGGCAGCTGGGCATGCAGTACGGTACGAGGTTATATTTACAATGCAGGGCAGGCGCAAGCAATATAATTTACAGTACATATGCTGCCCTAGGGCGGGATTAAGGACAATACGTGCCTATATCGACAATTTAAAAGGCCATATGTACTGTAAACGTTGTACAATACACGTGCGAAAAGGTAATTCACACTTGTATCGTAATGTACTATTTCACCACACCAGCTGATAAAGGCTCCCTTGATGGTCCGAAAACTGATAAAAAAAAATGCATTTTATTCACCTGTGAGGCAAAGTAATCAAATAAAATGATTTTGGGTTGTTTTCTTATCTTTGCTGGTAAAATTGACTTTTAAATGATGGTTTTGAATAATAAATATTTAATAACTTTGATTTTTAATCGATTTACTTTGATTTTGTTTGATATTTTACAGTTAGTATTTTCCTTGTGTTGGTGTGGTGAAACATTTTGTTTTCACTCGGTGTCAAAATTTGTTCAACCCTCGTGCCTTGAAACCCTCGCAACGCCCAAGATTCCATTTTTCGAACAACCCGCTACGCTTGTGGTTCAATTTTGGAATCTTTCGCTTGCTCGTGTATCAATATTAGCACGAGAGGTTAACAACAATTTTGCCCTCTTGTAAAACAAATAACTATTAATATTTAATATCTAGAGTTTGCCTAATGATCATGAAATGCAATAGGTTCAATCTTTTTTGACATTGGAAATGTCTTTTCGTTCGCTCCAGTATAGGGTCCGATTTCACGAAAAAGTGCGATCCCCTTATATCTCGGAAAGTTGTGAAGATATGATATTTTAAAAAAGGCTCAAAAGACGCATAATCACGAGAGCTGTAAGGTGCAAAAATAATTATTCGAGAAAGTCAAAAACGAAAAAAGTTACGGTCGAAATACTGAAAATAAAATTCAATTTTTTCCGAATTTTTGATTTTGGTGCTCGATAATTTGGAAACGAAGAATGATATCAAAAATTTGAGAAAAACGGCTCTGGACAATTTAGTCAGCTACAATTTGAGCCTAAAACCTTAAAATAGTCAAAAAGTCGGAACGACATTTTTCACATGACATTTATGACTTCATGTTTCGCAGAGTTCGTTATCGGTGTTTGTTGTGAATTATCGGGATTATGACAGCAGAATAACACTTGCACTGCGTGGGCTATCAAAATCACTGCAGATTTAGAGGTGGAGGTGGAGGTGGAGGTAGAGGTAGGGGTAGAGGTAGAGGTAGAGGTAGAAATAGAAATAATTTTATTCGTGAGCACAAATACAAAATAAAAACTTATACAGAGAAACATAAAAAAGAGAAAGTGCTACGAAATGGTCTCACCTCAGCATGTTGCTGGCGGCTGCTAGCAGATAGCTGATGCTGAACCCTGGCAGTTTTGGCTGTTTTGGTCATCGAGCTCGTCTCGATGAGCACTTAGGAAAGTAGTACCCAAGATAGAGCTGATGCTGAACCCTGGCTGTACCTAAAGGAACTCAGGTTTGTTGCAACATAGGCACACGCTGTTTTGGTCATCCGACTCGTCTTGATGAGCACTTAGGAGAGTAGTACCCAAGATAGAGCTGATGCTGAACCCTGGTTGTACCTAGCGGAACTCAGGTTTGGTGCAACATAGGCACGCGCTGTTTTGGACATCCGATTCGTCATGATGATCACATGGTAGAGCATTACCCAAGATAGCTGATGCTGAACCCAGGTAGTACCTATTGGAACTCAGGTTTGGTGCAACATAGACAAACGCTGTTATGGTCATCTCTCGTTGCGTCAAACTGCTGTCAAGAAAATTTCATATCTTGCAGCAAATGGGCCGCTGCCGATCAAAGACTCGAGTGACGATAACGGCGATGTGGCTACCACTTCTCGAGTTGACTACGGATTTGCCGTGTAATAATTTTCTTGTACTTTGAACATTAATATATCCTGCTTATTAATCGAAAAATGAAATATGTGCCTATACTTATGCGCCACGGCGACAATTATTCAAACTTCGATACGCGTGTGGAAATTTTGAAATTTGTTTGTTCACATTCGTTATGTCCAGGATACTTGTGTTAATCTAAGAATAAAATAATTATCATTCCACATTGTAGTTTTATTTTGTAACTTTTTCCTTATCCAGACTTTCTCGTCGCTCAGCGACAATATTTTTTCGAATTCCGTAGATTAATTTCCAATGTGCTCGATAGTTCGTGTGAGGCACGAAACCTGTGAATTTTTCTTGTGCTTTGTATTTTTACCCATCCGGAAAAAGATGTCTAGGTAAAGAAAATGTTTTCTGCTGGTACCTAATATTCTCTTTAGATGTCCCATCATATCAAATATCGGGACCAACACAGAAGTTTTGGAGATCATTCCGGACACCTGTCAGGTATCGGGCGATAAATACTTTTTGCTTCGCTGCTTATGAAATGGCTAAGTCCATGCATATAGGATCGATATTATCAAGAGCATGTGAGTCATTTAGTAGGTACTCCAGATATTTCGTATATGTACGTAATATATTTTTATTTAACAAATGCAACTCTTGTAGAGTTAAGAATTATACACCGCTTTTCCCATTTATTATATTTATTAGATATTTTCTTAATTTTATTACTTATGTTAAAATAATAAACACTTATTTTATTATCGTAGGTCTTGTAAACGGTATATTAAAGCTCATAATATAAATGAATGCTTTGTAAGATAAGGAAATTAATCAACCAAAAAAAAAACGTTATCGCTATTGTTAGCTTAGCTGTCGAATTTTTCTTCGACCTTCGACCTTTAAGCTTTCATACAGCGTATACAGCAAACTGAGTGCGACCCGACTTCTGGCTTACTATCAGTTAAAGTTAAAAGCGACCTTTTGCTTTGCAGTGTCGTTTTACATCATTTTAAGCCAATTTCGTCAGTCAGAAACACTTGCTATAAGTTCGCTGCATGTTACTTTTCCAAGATATCAGTTTTTCAGTCCGCAACAGTTATTCGTTTTATTTTGTCTTTTCATTAGATACTGGGGATTCAGCCACAATGTACGTAGAGTGTATATTTTTTCCGATTAAGTATTAACATTGGTTAACTCGCTCACTCAGTGCTATTAAAACTATAAAATTATCTTACATTCAAATATTTCGAATTACTTACCGCTCGCTTTTATCCATTTTAGTAATATTTTTCGAATCACTTATCCCAAATCTTCGGTTGCAACACGGCTAAACTAAATCCCTTCTGGTTGCCCTCTGCACTATCCGTTAGCAACGAGGTATAGTTGGTTCGATAATGCTTAAATGGTTAGCTTTGGTAAAAATACTAATAGGTAGGATTTACATATATTACATAAATTATATTATATCGGGGATCCACTGCGACGTCACCATGTTTTACTGTCACTATAAAAATAAAAAAGACACTTAAATGTATGTATGTGTGTAATGTCAGGTATATTTAAATCGGATTTATATTGTAGTCGTAACTTATACTAACACTAAGCTAATTACGGTTTAAGTCACGAATTTTCAGTCACACACGCGACATGTTTCGGAGAGCCTAGGTCTCTACTTTCAAGCACGAGTAGCGTTCACGGTGGCCGCGTGTCGCTATGGCGTCGAGACGAGATTGGGCGGCGCCCTAATTTCAATCGGCTGTGCCGCCATCATGGAAGCCTGTTATCCTTTAGCAGAATGCTATTGAGTCTTATGACAGTGTAGTTGACATAGTGATACTGTTAGTCGCTACAAGTGCTGGGTGACCCAAACCCACTACCACGCCCGCCTACAACGACAGTGGAAGACCTCTCCCAACCGGTTAACTAATCGCGCGCCCAGCGGGGCGATTTTTGAATTTCGAGTGCTCGATTTCGTGTATTTCGTTCAATAATATCTCCACTACTAGGCATTTAAATTCTACTAATAGAATTGATAACGAGTGGTCAATACCAATTGATTCCAAATTTCTATCGCTCGTATTTCAAAAATTAACATTTCACCGTTTTCCACCGATTTTCGAGTGTCGAAATCGAGCAATCGAAATTCAAAAATCGCCCCCCTGCGCGCAACACGGCGTGCATCGTAAACTGTTAGTGCTTTAAAATGGAGACCTAGGCTCTCCGAAACACGACATGGCGAGTGACCTAAAATACGTCAGTTAAACCTTAAGCTTAGAGTTATGCTTTAAGAGCAAAGGGAATGACGTCACATGAGCGTTTCTCCATACAAACGTAGTCCCCATTTTTCTATCTGAATATTAACATTGTAGAAAATATGTTTACGCAATTTGATGTATATTAACCACAGCTATGCCCCATCTTTTAATTTTAACGATTTTTTATAAGAGTTAGGACGGAGCTTTCAAAAATTTGTAAGGACTTTGTTTTCGCTCCTAGCCCTTATAATAAAATTCGAACGAAGGAGCCTGACTAAGGTTAATAAATTGTATAAATATATTTTCCATAATGTCAATATCCAGGGAGATATGAGGAAAATGGGGGTACGTTTGTATGGAGAAGCGGTCGTCCGCTATCGTCTTAATTTGCCGTCGGTAGACGGCAAGAAGTGCGGTGGAAGTCATGGTCTACGTCAATCTAGTTAATAGCGTCTGCAAATCTGCATACAGTTATTGTTACGATAAAAAGTACCTTGACCGTGGAAATTTAAGATAAAGTAGACAAATACAAAAAATACCAGCGTAATATTTAAACGCTTAAGTACAGTAAAGTAGAAATACGTCGTATCTTGTATAATGTTTCGAATTGTTAAACGTAATATTTTTCATAATTGTTTCAAGTCAACAATGAGTGGTTGAACTCCAATTGCAACAAATACGTAAAGCCTTTCCCGTGATTGTGCTAAGACTAAGTAATCCCCCGTTTGCGGAAAACCGCTCATCCTGTTCAACTTTATTAGTACGGTTTCGTAGCTTTAATTCGGTCGTAGCAGAAATCATAAAACTTTCACGGGCAGAATAAATAGGGGGAAACGAAAACGAAGGGAGGGGGTTAACTTGCCACTTGTGTTAATTGTATTGTACCCATAAAAGCTAATATTTACATCAATGCAATTTTTCTTCTTAAAAATGGTTTTGATTGTAACGTAACCTAACCTATAAATAATTTACTTACCTATATTATTAGCATGAAACTTTTACAAGGTTAGTAATTTTTATTTTTATTTAAGATTTAGCGATGTATAGTGGACCAGGTTTGCATAATTATAAGTAGGAATTAATTATGTCGTAATCGAGGGTGGGTGCGCCTGAGGCAAGCGCCCCGATCTCGCCTGGCGATGGAAACGTGTAGGGGATAATGAAATCACGTGGCTCTCGAGGCGCCTCTTTAAATTAAATCACTCGTAATTATACGTCGCAGACGCCCTCATCGCGCCGCCGCCGCGCACCGCCGCTGCCAGCATCGTAGACGCTGGGGCCGCCTCTGATCCTCCTTGATTACGTCATGCATCCATACGAGTACCTGAGACCCACCACCAACAATGAAAAATTGAAAACCGTTTTAGGTTATGTCTATCGCTCTTGCATATTTGAGGGACGGAGAAGCAGATAATGATTTTCGATTTTTCGAGGTGGTGGTAGAGTCTATTTACTTTTACCAAGCTTCACTCTCTACTTCAAGTAAGTAATCCGACGCTGCGCAGTTGTGTAACTTGTGTAAGGCATGATAAGCAGGTGGAATTAAAAACAAGACTAAAGAAACAGTGTAATATCAATAATAAATAAATAAATTATTACTTGCTCTATGGACACATTTATGCTTTATTCTTTGGGCTACGGTTACATTATAACTTTAAATATGTAGAAGAGAAAACCTAATAATGGTTGGCTTAGCCACAGGGCCATCAGCTACTTAATAGAGTACCTATGCTAAACAAGCTTGAATTCAACCGTGCTATCTATTCTACATGCCTTGAATATTCATAATAATATGTTACTAAAGGTCACATTATTGCGGCACTTGAGATCTTGAGTCTTTTCAACAACTAAAAATTAACATACAACTTTCTAACAAATTACTCCAGCATCCAGTTATCAGGCATCTTTGTACCGAAAGTCCGAAGTGTAAGAAACTCTTGATTTCGCAAAAATAAAGTCTAATTAATGTCATCAAAAGGGAGGTCGCGGCAGTAGGAAAGTTGATTGGGTTCTTTATTTATAGCATTTCAATTTAACGAGAAATCGGACTGAAGCGCGCGCGCGGTGCGGAGAACCGGGCACCGCGGCGGCGGTGCGGAGAACCGGACACCGCGGCGGCGGTGCGGAGAACCGGACACCGCGCGGCCGTTTGGCTCGCTATGCTGCTGCTGCTCCGCTCCACGTCGAGCATGGATTCAATTATAGTCGCCTCCAGTGCCGCAATATCGATTTCCTGCCGACACGACGTCAAAGGCGTCTACTACATAAATACATCATTCACAAAAGGTTTCATATAAGGCGTGTAGAGCCTTGTACATTTGGCGAATTAACTAATAGGCGCTAAGCGTTCACTGCCGCGGGTGAACTCGCAAAAGAAGAAGTAAGACACACATCAATAATTTAACGTTTTACTGAACGTAATAGACACTATAAGAAGTGTTACAATATACTACTTTTCATTAGCTAACAATATATAATATATTTTAATGAACTTAATATTAATGTAAATAAATTATTATTCACAAAATAGCAGCTGGACTGTACAGTCGTGACATTATTATTTATAATATTATATTATAATAATCATAACAAATGGAACTAAACTAACAGGTCTGGTATCTAATATACCTACGTACGTAATTATTTCCTCTAATTAAGTATGGACATACGTTTAATTTTATTCATAGGAATCTCGATCAACTATGAAATGCATAAATTAAAGCAAACTGAATGTAAAATAATATGAGTATGGTTTCAGGTAGGTATTGTGTTTATCCGTAGAAAATGAGTAAGGAGCGATCACAGGCGCGCGTGCCGAGCTGGATGGCACGGGCCCGGGCGGTCGCAGTGTGTGACACTACCTTGTCAAACGAACACAAGCTGAACCGAAAGCTAAAATAGCATCTCGGCTAAATATACATCGGTAGCTGCAACAGCCACTTCGCGGTACATATATAGTAGGTACATTAATAAAATAAATCTATAAATGAAATACATGTGCCGGCGAAGAGTAGGTAACGTGGGTACTTATCATAGAGCTTGTATCGTAGACGGAGGGCTCCCGGCGGCGGCGAGGATGGAGCGTGGGCGCCGGTTGCTCTAGTTGTCGAAGGGAGCCGGACCAGAGTTCGCCCAAAATCCTGTTCACAATTTATCCATTAAAAAGTTAATAATTTTCTTGTAATTAACATCCAATAGTAGTTTATGTGACTGCTACATAATTAAAGGCATTAAAATACGAGCGCGGGTTTATAAAACAAAGGAAGTGAGTTTCATAAAAGGATCACACGAGTGTTTCATGCGTATTTCTGTACATTTACATACACTATTTTATCTACACACATATTATCACTTACATTGCGTGTACTATCAAAATCGTTGCGGACTTTTCTTGGTCTAATTCAAACTAACATATAATCCAATTAGTGGAGACAAAAAGAGGCTTGCTCTACAAAAGGTGATGTAGAAAATGTTTTAATTTGTATTGCTTAAGTATAGGCTAGTCATGAAAATTTTTAGTATTGACCTCGAGGGGTCAGAGCGTTAGCCGCCATCTTAAAATGAAGGGGCCAAAATTTGTTCTTTTTGACATAATGCTTCAACAGTTAACTTTATGACAAAAATATCTATGATAAGTATAAAAACAATAGACATTTGTTCCCAAAAAATTTACAGATCTAAAACTTTCAAACATGAATTGGGCAGAATCCTTCCTACCGGTACTGGCTACTTTCTACCACAAACTCTTTCTCGATACAACAAACTCTTTCTCGTCATGCAAATCCAGTACCGAGAGCATTCCCTACTACTGACTGTCTGAAGTGGACATTCGCTGTCTGCTTGATGGGCCTGATTAGGCATACCATCATTAATGTAGCAAGTGGGACGTACCGCGTTTGCCGACATTCTGCAGGAAGAGTCGGTTGGCCACGGCCTGCCGCTGGCTGGCTTCGCGCATCTGCTTGCGGGCCACCTCCAGCATGAGCCGCTGCCGCAACACTTCCATCGGGTTGTTGATTGACAGTGACGGCATCTTGCGCTTTGGTCGCGAGCGCCGTTCACCACTGCCGATCGCCCTCTGTGACATGACAATATTTTAATTGCGATTAACCACATAGTACGAGTACCTACACTAGTCAGTTTAGAGATTTTTTCTTTAAGTTGTTATCTTTCTAGTTAGGTAATTTAAAATGATGTTGTTAAAAGGAGCCTCCTGGTTTATCGTCACCTGCTAAATGTAGATTTGCTTGAAAAATATTTAGTTGCAACTGTTAATTTTTGGTGTAGCTTCGCGTAAATGGCAGCTGCAGTGATCTTAGTGCCTACGTCATTAATACTACAGCGTAAATGCGTCGTCAAATTATAGCTGCCACATGCAGTAAGCTATTCACACACTGAAAATTTAATACTATTCCTGCTTACAAAATAAAAAGTTCATAATAAGGCTACTTGTATAGGGTGGTATATTACAGGGTGACACCAATCAGCGTTTCCTATTCAGCTGTCTATGACTGTAACACGTCCATCTTATTCATTTTTATCTTTTTGTTTTTTAAGAATGAGCAAATTGAATAAAACAAAATTGTCTAAATAAAAAATACGTACTACTAGACATTTTATTTGGTTTGATTATTAAGTAACGGTGTTTTAGCCCATACCTTTAGCCAAATTTTCGGGATGAGTATTTTCGGGATCATACTGAGCAACTTTTATAGGACTAACCCCGAAATCCCGAAATAGAATTTATCTGCTTCATTCAGATTGACATATTTGTCTATCCCTTCAAGTGGCGGTCAATCCGTGAATGGTCGATGCGAAAACCAGTAAACTGTCATCCAACAGTGAGTGGTTAGTGAGGTGTTGACATATTTAGAGGTGAAATTGAAGGCATTTAAGTCTAGTTACGCTCTTCTAGCGCCCAAAATTAGGTAGCGAGTTAGAGAAGGATAGCATACCATAAGAAACACAAAAAAACTTGGTATAAAATTTGTTGGTGAGGACCATTGATTCGGGAGCAACCGCCTAGTCCGAGGTCAGTCTCGTTTTTTAAGAGGTTGTTTTGTAAGAGACATTGTATCTTAGGTCCCTTTTATTGATTTAATCTTAAAGATAAAAGTCTTCCTTTGATAATTAAATAGCAATTACCTCCAATAATCAATTCGTTTTATGGTGGTAGTCATTTTTAACAAGGAAGCTGGAAAACTGTCATTTTCCGGAGTTTGATTACGTCTGGCCAAATGTATAAGCATTAGAATAATTTAATTGCTATATTCAAATAGCCTATAAAACGCCGATTCTAACAATATGTGATTTAATATACAGTGAAACCTGGTTAAGTGGGACCTGGATAAGTGAGACACCTCTATAGCTGGGACTATTGGTGCGGTCCCGACACTTTAACACTGAATTACCTCTGTTAGTGAGATAAAACGAACCTCTATAACTGGGATTAGTTGTTGTGATTTTATAGTCAGATTTACCTCTATAATTGAGACGGAGAGTGTATTTTACCTCTTTTACTGAGACTATATTTTATAAGTATACATTTTCCTAATTGTTTTTTTAGAATTTTATAAGTTAAAACTATCGAAACGAAAGCTGAAATTTTGATAAGTAACACGAATAAACACATTATCATTTAATAATTTTCTAAGAGGCACGAAGTCCGTATCAAATTTAATTGAAAAAATCTATCATTTGAAAATAGAATCATTCGAAATAAATTTAAAGAAATAATTAAAGGACTAAAAAAATTTAGGGACAAGGATTATTTTACCTTATTTATTTTTAAAGATAATTACAAAATACTTTATTAACCACCTCTATAACTGAAATATCCTGTATTTTCACCTCTATTAATGGGACCCTCTGTAAATGAGACAGAAATTTATTTGTGCCTGGCTAACTGAGAGCCTGGGTAAGTGGAATACCTCTTTAAGTGAGACAAATCTGCTCGTCCCTTAAAGTTTCACTTATCCAGGTCTCACTGTACTTTCAAACATAGAAAAGCTTAAATCGACGATTTTGTAAAATGTTCTTAATCTGCGCTGACCACCCACCGGGGCCCCGCCACTTGACTACTTTTCGCGTTTTCGGTGGCGCCACTTAAAAGGCTTTGGATCTATCAAAAAAAATTTTTCAGTTGATCCCATAGTAGGTAAACGTTGCTCAGAAAGTCCTATATAATTAAGAAAAATATGAATAAGGGTTGATGAAACTGTATACTTGGTTTATTTCAGTATTAGAAAGAAGGTAAGCGATCGTGACGTGACTTATTATAACACTTTTGAAAAAAATCGTCTCAGCAATTATATAACAATTAATTATAAAACATTAAGGTCATTTACGTTCATTTGGTTTTCTGAAGTAATAGTTACAATTATTTAAAGCATTTTTAATAAAAAGACACCTCAAGGTTGTTCACCCTTTTGCTAATGCTGAAATAAACAAAGTATTTAAATACTCCACACTTATATTTTGGCTTGATGAAAATGATGAATAATGTTTATGTTGTCGCGTAAGAACTTAGCTTTGCTCGGAAAACATATAAAGACTCAAAAATGCGCGTTCTCCCAGAGATACCTAGCTAGATCGATTTATCGCCCCCGAAAACCCCCATATAGCAAATTTCATCGAAATCGTTAGAGCTGTTTCCGAGATCTCCGAAATATATATATAAATAATCAAGAGTTGCTCGTTTATATATTAGATTCTAATATTATGTACTTTAGTGAGAACAGTGAGTCAGTGCAGCTGTTGAAACAAAAGATAATTATTTTGGCGCAAGCCAGAGATAAATCATATTCGAAGATATTAATTATAATATACCTACACACGACGACTTATCACTGACTACACCTACAGCATTGATATCATTGCAGTAATAGCAAGCTATCTATAAATAGTAGTAAGGTACCTACCCAATCAGCGATATTAATATTTAAGGTGTATTCGGGTATTACCGAATGTCGGATAATTCCGAAATTCAGATGAAAATCACCCTTAATTCCATCATAATAAAAGTCTCTTTCGGAATTATCCGACAGTTTTCGACATTCAGAATTACCCGAGTAAACCTTACTTATATACCTATATATATGAGTATAAAGTAGATCAGAAATTGATATGGCTAATTAAGTATGAATTGCAAAGTGGCCACCTATTGTTTATAAAAATTATAAATATGTATCCAAACTGAACTGAGGCGTATTTATGCTCACTAAGAATAAGTATTTATCTTGTTATGTTCTTCGCTGCAGATAAATAATGGTTTATTTTAGAAATAATTATGAATCTATGTACCTACTCAAAAAGTTATTTCGTATTCGGATCAAAATTGTAAATATTGACGACACGTGAGTAGCTCCTCATTAGCAAGAAGTAATCAGTTCGTACAAAAGAGGCCGTCGTTTCAACCAGTTCAGTATTATGAAGAGCTACGTTTCCCTACCGTTTAATTGAAATTTCATTGTGGAAATTTCAATAAGCTACAATTACATTGCCATGTTTCTTGCCAGGCAGCTAGGAGAGTTGGAGGTTTATGTGAAAATATACTTATTCATTACTTTTCAATGTCTACTTTTAAAAGCGAAATTGCGTTGACGACGTATACACCTACTTACTAGGGTGACTGCTATAGCCACTACATAGTAATTGGCCACTTTTAACAGTAATACTTCTATTGGCTTGTTTCTTTCTGATTTCTTAGGAGCGGCCCATTACTATGTAGTGGCCAGTAACTATAGCAGTCACCCTACTATTTAGGCACTTTACAAATATGACTTTAGTAACTTTTCTTTCATGTTGGCAATAGCAATAATAAAGTATGCGGTTTTGCGTGCTACACCATGTATGTAGATGTTGATTATTAACTTCCATGTAAAGTTAACTCTTTGGTTTATTGTTTATGTACAGTACGTACATACCTTTAAAGCCTCTACAAACCTTGCAACAAATTACATGTGTTTTTCATATACATTGCCGGCTAAGTAGGTAGGTTCAACGAATTGGACGATTAAAATGTATCAGGTTTTGTTGCAAGGTGGGTAGACGCCTTTAAGATAGGTTTTCCTAGGATAGCGGTGCCGTCATATAGCGGCCGTCTCCATACAAAATAATATGGCTAAATATGGATGTCGTAGTATTTGTATGGAGACGGCCGCTATATGACGGCATCGCTATCCTAGGAAACTAGAGCATTAGTGAGTACAAATTTCGATACTGACTACCTAGTAGGTAAAATATGCTGAAAAACGTAATCCGGTCTTTGCTGACGCACAGCCAATTGAAAACAAATATCTATTTAGTACGTACAATATTATTTGATATATCTATCGAGTATTATTGAATTT
This sequence comes from Cydia splendana, assembly GCF_910591565.1. Classification (NCBI taxonomy): domain Eukaryota; kingdom Metazoa; phylum Arthropoda; class Insecta; order Lepidoptera; family Tortricidae; genus Cydia; species Cydia splendana. The sequence continues at coordinate 14,144,894 of NC_085987.1, read as the reverse complement.
AGGTTGTTTATAATATTTATTTTATTTAATAGTCATTGTTAATCTCAATTAGATATTAAACGTTTGTCTTAATAATCTGTCATTTTGATTTATATGTATTTGTGAGAACATAAAATAACTAATTGAAGCTGGTAAAATTGTATGAATAAGGGGCTAGTCCGCACCGTTGGATCTCTACAACACAGGCATAATAAAATTAATAAATATGTTTATAAATCTAGTTATATACAATTTATTACTCGTAAAAGATTGAATAGCTCCCTATCCGACCCGTTAGCATAACAGGTCTTGGATTTTTGAATGGACCGCAAATCATCACTCATGGTCATCAGTCATCACTGTCATCAGTTAAGGTAGTTAAGCCATATAATATTTAACTTTAGCTTTATAGATTAGGTATTAGCGCGTAGTTACTAATTTACTGACATTTAATTGTTATATGTATATTATATTATCACATACGACACGACAATCTTCGATAATTTTATAGATCAAAGTTTAACTTCGGTATGGAAATGTGTCATGCCAGTAGGCCTAGCACATGATTGGCGCGACAGTATCTCGCGGCGAGATAGACTACCCCTTTTTTCTAATAACTATGTTATTAAAAGAGGGACGGGTAGTCTATCTCTCCGCGAGATACTGTCGCGCCAACCATGTGCTAGCCCGGCAGGTGTGATTCAATAAAACTAAACATGGGTGTAATATTATTTATTGTTTCTAATTTTACATACATATATAAGTTAGTTTAATACCTTGAAGAATGAAATGGCACTATAATATTCTACAGAGTGGCTAAAAAATAACTGCATTCCTGTTGCCAGGGAGGTTTTGGGATTAGGTATACTGAGCAACTTTTACTATGGGACCAAACCCGAAATTGCGAAAAAAATTGGCTGTTTCCACAGAATAAATAATAGTACTAGGTACAGAAAACTCACTCTCTAACAAAGCGCGTCTGTTACGATCTGGACAGATATGGCCGCTAGGTGGCGACAGCGCCACGCGCAGCTTATAACTAGCCACCAAAATTGGTGTGGAACGGATGTACTTTTAGCTACCTGTAGCAAAGCGACGAAATCGCGGAGTGAGCCACACCTGCTGTTTCATACATTTTGGCTGGTCCATTTTCTATGCGAGGGTAATTTTTTTTTCGCTATTTCGGGGTTGGGCCCATATTCAAAGTTGCTCAGTATAATCCCAAAACCTCCCTGGGAACAGGAATACAGTTATTTGTTAGCCACCCTGTATATAGATAAAATTATTTACAATCGTAAACAGTTTCTTTAATTTAAATGAGTCAAATCGTTACGAGTATACTTTTTTATACAGTATAACATGTTGTACGACATTGTAGGACAATTATGAATTTTAAAATATATTCATAACTACTATACCTATCAGAACTTATAATCTTGTGATCAGAAGGAAGATCAAAGAAGTATTAAATAATTAAGTCATTATTAATTAAATTTACAATTAATGTTTCTGACATGCGACGCTACATTATTGATGTTAGGTAAAGGTTAATTTGGTTGGTTATACAATACAGTAATATTTCCAATGTACTTCAAAAATACCAGAATTGACAATACATTTCTGTATCTACGACGGCCAGAATTTATAATCTAGTAATACTTCTGCAATTCCAGAGATGAGTCCCATTGAAAACCTGCAACAGAAAATAATTTACGTTATTTTTGTTTATGGTCTGTTTAAATAAAAAAGATCAATGTCATTTTCCAAGATTATTTCGAAAACCATCCTTATTTTTCCTAATGACTATTTATTGTACACAGATACTACGACACTACCTAACTGAATATTGCTAGTTCACTGTTAGCAAAATAAAACGAGCCAACGAAAAACTTTTTTGCTTGTTTTATTTCCATTGTCATAGAGCCGCTGTACGGTACAGTGAAATTGAAGTTCTGTTGCTCACCTCGTTTGCCGATCTCGTTCAGAAAGCTCCTGTTTTCGGCGGCCCGCAGCGCCTGCGCCTTGCGCGCCTGCTCCAGGCCCAGCTTGTGGCGCAGCACCGCCATGGGCAGGTCGATGGACAGCGTGGGCGCGCGGCGCTTGCTGCGCCCGCTCCACTCCTTCATTGCACCGCGATCATTAGTCAAACCATAATTATACTGGGATGGGCAGGTCAAGTCATTTTAATTTGTACTTTTATTTTTTCTTTAATCACATCGGACTTTGTTCTGCCTTTCTAACAGTTTTTTTCATGAGTAATAAAATTATTGGTTGTTGTTAAGGTTAATAGCATTTTTTGTACCTATATATAAATGTAAACTTGTGCTTAATTTTACATGATAATGCGAACATGATCTAAATTCAGCTTAATTTTTTCAAATAGGTATGATCAGTGATATTGAGACAGGAACCAATTGGTTTATCAGCACGTTCATTAGACGGTGGGCGCGAAATAAACCCGCACATCAAAACAAGTCAATCTTGTTTAATATCCGAAACATTATATAATGCTAAAATTTATCTCAACCTGAAAGTGAACAAACTAGCAAGGATTATTTTAGTTTTTTTTTATCTTGACCTGCATCTTCCCTTGACTCTATTTGGTTTTTCTAGAGAGGATGCTTAATATAAAAATAAGCTTAAGGTAGGTATCTATAGATGGTCAAGCAAATCTTGTCAGTAGAAAAAGGCGGCAAATTTAAAAAATGTAGGCGCGAACGGTTATCGTTCTTAGAAAATTTAAATTTCGCGCCTTTTTCTACTCACAAGATTTGCTTGACCAACTATAGTTAATAATATATTGTATACCTACACTAGCTGTTGCCCGCGACTTCGTACCTATGCGTGGATTTGTAAGTTGATGGTTATCACTAATCCAGTAGGGACGGTTAATCATTTGTTAAATTATGCAACGCATGAAATTTGTCTTTCACAAACTACGAAGTTTAAACCTCCAAGTTAGACCAAGAAAAGTCTGCAGAGATTTTGATAGCCCACGCAGTGCAAGTGTTGTAACAGTCAAACTTCTATGAATTTATAACGTATAAATGAGTCGCTTAACTTCAAACTCGGGTTAATCCATAATACAAACTTTTCAAAAACGGTGTAATCAGTTTTCATCTATTTTAATATAATGCCCTTTTACCAAGTTTCAAGTTCCTCGCTTAAAAGATACCACATACATATATAAACTTACATCCCCTTTTTAACCCTTTTTAACGTTGAAATAACTTTTTTGTAATTTTATACAATGCCTTTCTAAGAAGTTTAAAAGCATGTGTAATGGATTCAAACTTTCAACCCCCTTTTAACCCTGTTGAAGAAGGCTGAATTTAAGAAAAAAAATTGTGTTCCAGTAATACGCCCTTTTAAAATCCAGCCCTCGAATATTTTTTTGATATCCATACACGACTGATAATATTTTGGAAGCTCAGGACCGGGGACAAGGTACTATACTCACATTATTGGACTTCTCCACAGCTTTTGATACTATCGACCTTTCGCTCTTGTTGTCAAAGCTATCATATTACGGTTTCGAAACTGATACCTTGAAATGGTTTGTAAGTTACCTCAGTAATCGGAGCCAGCTAGTTGAACTTCAAGCATCTAATGGTAAGAAAGTCGTATCTGAAATACTTTCGGTAACTAGAGGCGTGCCACAAGGTTCCATTTTAGGTCCAATATTATTCATATTGTACAGCAGTGACATAATTAATGTAATCAAACACTGTAATTACCATATTTATGCTGACGACTTACAGTTTCGTGCAGTTCGAGTAACGTGGACTCAGGAATACGTAAGTTAAACGATGATCTCGAGCGCATTGCTGGATGGTCACAAGCAAACGCACTTGCACTAAACCCTACAAAGTCCAAGGTTATGTTACTGGGTACAAAAAAACAAATAAACAGACTTTCTATGTGCAATTTCGAAGTGTTCATAAACGACACCATTCTTGAACATGTTAAAGAGGTTAGAAACTTGGGGCTGGTTATGGACGGGGAACTGAGGTTTGAAAAACATTTACTTAGCACAGTTCGAAATTGCTTTTACAGGTTAAAATTACTTTATAAAATAAGATATTTCCTTAGTGTTGAACTTAGGGTGAGGTTATGCGATGCACTTGTCCTCTCACGGTTTGATTACTGTGACACAGTCTACGGGCCACGCCTCCTGGCGAGTACCCAGAGGTTAATACAGAGAGTGCAAAATGCCTGTGCACGCTTTTGCTTTGATATCCCTCCCCGCTCGCACGTAACACCATACTTGAATAAAAACCACGTTATGAAAATGTCCACGCGTCAAAAGGTCCATTTAGCGTCGCTTATGTTTGGCATTGTGCACTACCGGGTGCCTTCGTACCTTTACGATAAGCTAACCTGGGCTCATAACTCCAGATCCTCAGATGTCAGATCATCCAGGTATCTGCAACTTGTTTGCCCTCGTTACCATTCTACGGCCATTCGCGGCAGTTTTCGGTACGCTGCCACGAAGTGTTGGAATGACCTGCCTCCACCAATCCGTTCGCTGAAGTCGTTGAGTGGCTTCAAGTCAAAATGTCGTTCTCACTTATTACAAACACAAATTGAAACATCACTGCAATATAAGTAACACACGTAGACGTTAACCACTTTATCTCTCTGGAGACGTATGTAGCTGTTTGCGATTTGATACCGTCATTCTATTAAAATAACGATAATTTGTTTGTGGGTAGTTTTTAAGTTTTTAGGTTACAGTTTTTCTTTTTCTTTTTAATATTTTTAAATTTGATGTATATTTTATAATTCAGTGTGGTTTTTTTATATGTTTCTTAGTATGTTTTTTTTTTGTTTTCCTTTTCTTTCGTTGTTGTTCAGTATGTATACATTTTAGTGTCTCTCTCTTTTTTATGTCTGTTTTTTGTGTGTCGCTGGCGTATGTGTTGTCGTCTCATAGTTTTAAGTCAGGTCCCCACTGAAAACCAGCGCCACGGATTGCCGCGGCATTATGCTGAGTGGGGTCCTATTTTAGCGTCCAATGTTTTTTATGTTTGTATGTCTTTGTTTTCTAGATGTAATATGTTGTGGCGTTAAATAAATGTATTTTCTTTCTTTCTTTCTTTCTTTCTTTCTATACAAACATACAACCCCTTTTTCAACACACACGAAGTTTAAAAAGGCCTAGCTTAAATAAAATTTGAACCCCGTACAAACTTTCATCCCCTTTTTAACCCCTTTAGGGGTGGAATTTCTCAAAATCGCTTCTTATCTCTTGTACACTTTATAAATGCAACCTAGAGTACTAATTTCAACTTTCTAGCTTTTGTAGTTTCGGCGCCGCGTTGATGAATCAGTCAGTCAGTTAGTCAGGACACACGCATTTATATATAATATAATATATATATAAATAATATGTGTATATATATATAAATATGTGTATATATATATATAGAAGATATTATATATTATTGATTATTACAATAACACTTCAACTAACTAACATTGTATTCTTGTTTGTATGTATCAGTGTTTCTATATTACGAAATAAAGTCTATATTTATTCAAGTTTTGGCATACTAATTTTTACTAAACTTATTAGGTGTGATAAATAAGGAGGCAATACATAATGAACTAGTTTTTTTTTATATCGGTCTTATATTTACAGTAAATATTTTAGCACAATAATATAATAATTTTAGATCCATTACTAATTAAGAGGGGGCGTAAAGCCAGGGAATTGCGAGTATACTTGAGGTAGGTAACAAAAGATATACCTACCTATAGCGCCGCGTGACACTTGCGACGGAAAATATGGCTGTAATGTTTATAACTCTGAAAATATATTTTTGCTTGCTTACAATTTTTCTCATCACCTCCCTCGGCTGTTACTACAAAAAAATTAAAAATGTCAAATGTAGTGGATAATTGTTTTCCATCGTATTTTCTCGGAAACGTTCGTATTTGTCATGCTACTTCAGTCAACCTCAGTACTTTTTGTACCGAGACTGACTGAAAAAGCTATCTTATACTGAAATTATATACTGTTGTGAAATGCAAGAACATATAATTGAAATGAAATGAAAATTAGACATGTTTTCTTTATTTTTCTTATGTTATAAGAGACCAAAAAGCAGACAAATGTCCTAATAATAAGCGATTACCTTTGCCCATTCGCACAACACCTACAACAAGGGTTGTAAGTGCAAGCCAACTTTAACATAGTGAGGAGTTGGTGGGAGACAGCCCATGCAAATATAATCTTATTTCCGTGAGATTTTTTAACCTTTAAATATTAAAACTACAATTTTGCATTAGCCCCCTCTTAAACAAATACATAAAGTGCGCACAATACATATTATATACACAGAATAAATAAACTACATCGCTGTGCATCTCGCCAGGCAGTTTATTTGACTATAAGTAGAGAGGCGTGTTTGGACGGCAGCTGAGCATGTTTGCGTTTAAGTTTACTTTCCGAATGTTTTCTTAAAGCAATCTTCAGGACCACTCCAGGGGTCTGTAAAATGAGAAAACATTTACTGTATATTATGAAATGTGTTTAAAATTTCGATTAGATAGGTAGTATAGCATAGCAATTACAATAAAAAGTATTATAGATCTTACCTCGCTTGCCTACGCATTTAAGGAGTTCCCTGTTGGCGTGCGTGAGGTGTAGGCGCCGCGCCTTGTCGGCGTAGGCGTCCGTCAGGAGATCCACGGCCGGGTTCACGGAGAAGTCGCGGCGCGCGCGCACACTTGTCACCTTGATTACATGTATACTTGGTTGTAGACCACATTTATATTGACACAACGGTAGATCGAACAAGCCAATGCTAACATCCGTTCATCCAATTTAGTCAGAATTTGGGCAGCTGCAGCCTAGACGCCTACTATTGCTATATATTACACGCTTGACCTGTATATGCGCTACATACATCGTTGCCAGTACCCACCCAAAACACATGCCTTATTGAGCTTACTGTGGCTACTTAGAGTAAGAATGGCTATAATATTTATTTATTGAAAGTGAAGGTTGATCTCGCGCTGTATTGAAGCCCTAAACTCACTCGGCACACAGATGCAAGCACTAGAATATAATTATTTTCTTTATGTTTGGGACAGTAGGTAAACGTACCGTAAGGTTGGGCCACAGTAAGTTAACACAATTTAACCTGTTATTCAAAATACCAGGTGACTTAATGCATTTTCTTGGAAAACATTCGATAATACGCTTAAAGCTAAAAGAATCTCATAAACTGTAGAAACTGTTTCTGTTTAGGGTTTGCAATACATATTTTTAGACAAGGTAAGTATTACACTAGGTTTAAAAGTTGAGCATTAACAAAATATCAAAGTTATTATCAATATATTTGACCCGTATTAAAAACCCGGCACAACGCAAGGAAGATGATTTATTAGTAAAATTATCGTAGGTATAGTATAACGAGTATGTTGTATTGTAAAATGACGAGAAAAGTTTGTTTCAAACGATAACAATAATTTTATCAAAATAGATTTCAACAATGAAATGGGTTCTACCACTCGAAGAAGCAATTGAAATTAATTTCAATAAGCTCTCACAGAATACAAAGTCTCAAGTTGACACTGTAATTTGTTCACTTAATTACTGTCTCCTAACTTTTACTCCAAGTCAAAACGAAAAGGGTATGGCCAAAGTAAATACCGGTTTATAATAAATAAAGTAAATTATAGAACTCGGTATTCATCAATTCCCATCACTCCATTGTATGATGATTTGTAGCCGAAAGAATATTAACATCACTCATTGTCTAACTTAGTTTCTTTAAGTATCATTCTTTTTTAATTATCTATAGACTACTTAAGTCCCTAAGGCTTCTTATGTTTAAATAGGTACTTACCTACAGACGGATATTATGCTTCAGTTAGAGTACCTAAGTAGGTACTGATTTACATACTTAACTAGTCACAGTTCTGTTACGGAAGTTTAAAACCGCGCCTTTTCACCTTATCCTCATAGGTAGTGAGGTAGTGACATAGTTAATTTTAAAAAATCCTCTTCAAATTCATTCATGTGCCTATAATATATTGCTGCATATATATACCGTGTTGCATGTAACACGAACAAATAATTAAAATATATATTATACTCCTCCTACAATAAAACTTTTGTCAAACAACTTTTTGTCATACAAAATAAATATTGCCTTCAATGTACGCTGTCATCAGTGTGTTTGACGTTGCTTGGCACGCTTTAAACATAACAAAATTTGCAATACATTGCGTCTTACAATAAACTTTTCACCACACCAGCTCGGAAAGGCTTACTTTGCACTTCAAAAACTGATAGCAAAGTTGCATTTTATTCACATGTGAGGCAAAGTAATAAAACGCAAATTTTGAGTTGTTTTCTTATCTTTGCTGGTAGAATTGACTTTTAAATGATGATTTTGGATGATACATATTTAATAACATTCATTTGGATTTGATTTGGTTTGATTTTGTTTGATATTTTACATTTAATATTTGCTTCGGGTTGGTGTGGTGAAAAATTTTGTGTTTCACTCGGAGGCAAATTTTGTTTAACCCTCGTGCTTTGAAACCCTCGCAACGCTCAAGATTCAATTTTTCTAACCACTCGCTACGCTCGTGGTTCAATTTTGCAATCTTTCGCTTGCTCGGGTATCAATATTAGCACGAGCGGTTAAACAACAACTTTGCCCCCTTGTAAAACAAATAACTATTAAAGTGTAATAAAAATCAAAACATAAGTTATTTTTAAAGTAAAGTAAAAGTTGCTAAACAAGTGTTGATCAGTGTGAGGAGTATAGCCTATTTACTGTTTAATTTATTGCTCCTGTTACAGGAAACATCCGGTATTCTATTCATTCGGGGTTGAAATCAATCCAGTTATCAACCTTATTCAAATATTTGGAAAGACTCTGATACGATCAACACTGAATTTGGATCAAATGGACCCCTATGTAACACAATAATGCATGATTTAATTTTAACATGTATAGGTACGTAATTTTATTTCCTTTTTTAACAAAGTTGTATTAAATTATTTCATTATTTCAGTAGACGTATTCATTGATTAAAGTTTAATTAGTGCACATTCCTAGACGCCGAGCGTAGCCTGCGGCATTGGTAAATAAACATCATTCTTAGTGGCTATTCAAACTATTCATACAGTAGGCAAGTAGTATATGAGCAAAAAATTAAACTGTAAGCTCTACTCCTCATACTGACCAACATTTGTTCAGCAACTTTTAAAATAACTTGTGGTTTGATTTTTAATACACTTTAAAGTTTATTCTAAGACGCAATGTATTGCGAGTTTTGTTATGTTTAAGGCGTGACAAGCAACGTCAATCACAATGATATGACGTGGCGATGGCGTCCATTGAAGATAATATTTATTTTGTATGAAAAATAGCGAGTCTAAATACTTCATAATTTTTTAAAGTTGTTGAACAAAAGTGTCACCGTTTGAGGAGTACAATCTATGTTTTAATTATTTGCTCGTGTTACAGGCCACACCCGGTATAGTAGGCATATTCAGACAGAAGTCTTTTTGGCAAAATAAAGTCATTGACAAAATAAAATATCGACATGTCTGTTATCGATGTTACCTTCACGTTATACTTATATATTTATTACATATATTTTATAAGAAGATAGCTACCGAGAAATACACAACACATTCGATATCTTCTTCTCTTTTGATATATTGTTGGTTTTCTATTATTTTGGTACTGTATACCTACTACAGTTTACGTTTTAATTTTTAAGTGCTAAATATATGTAATAAAGAAATTATGTACCGGTTTGTAATTGATTTCCACTATTGAAATTTCTCTGTAATTTACCTACAGCAAGTAGAAGTTACATATTTTAAATATTAATCTACCTATGACTTATCGATAACAGATTTATCAATGTTTCATTTTCTCAAACACTCGTTTTTGCCACAAAAACTTCTATGTCTGGGCATATTTCATTTTTTATACTAATCTGAATATATGTATATACAATCCTGAATCATGCTTCATTGTCATATAGAGTTAGACAAAGATAAGTCTGCGACGATTTTGATAGCACACGCAGTGCAAGTGTTATTTTATACGTCATAATTTCATAGAAGTTTGACGTTTAAATAACACTTGCACTGCGTGTGCTATCAAAATCGTTGCAGACTTGTCTTGGTCTAACTCTATTACTCTAAACTTTATATAGGTACAGTGTGTAAATCCAATACGGGCGATAAATTAAACTAGATATAGAATTTATCCTTGTAATCATTAATTAAGATATTTTTTTTATTACACTTAGGTAATTAGATATGGTTACCCCGTAATTAATTTATTGAAAATTTACCGAGCAGCAATGTACTGCAAACATTACGAGACATAACATGACCAGGGAAACTTCTCTCTTCGGGCGAACTTGGCTCCGTTCTGGTCTAAGATCCCACATATATGGTCGACCTTCACCAATACGTCTGACGGATGAAACTTATATTTTATGAAAGAAAATATGTTTCAGAACATAAATAAATAGGGTTGCCTAAAGAAATATGGTCAAGGCTATTTTTAATAAATTTTTGAAAAAAATCTTATTCGTCAAATTTCACCGATTTGTCTGACGAACGAAATAAGTTTCAATGGAAAGTATACAACTTGTACAACATAAATCAACTAGGTTGCCTATCTTTTTCCGGTCACTATTATGTGGTTGCCGTGTTTAAAGAGGTGATTTTACATCGTTAATTGCACTCATCTGTCTGACGCTTGAATTATACATCAAAATGATGGTAATTTTATTGCAAATACAATGGTATAGGGTTGCCTGCAAAAATCCGGTCCGTATTGACATTACACGCTGTATAATAATGAAGTTGATTGTTCTTGAAATAAAAATAATCATGGGAAAATACTGATGAGAGTGACGATTGATGAAATACCTGCGCGTCGCGGGACATGTCGGGCAGTAGGTAGACCAGCGGCGCGGACGCAGCGTAGCGACCTGCCGGCCCCGCGTAGCTCATCAGGCTCTCCTGCCAATAACACAGAAAGATTATACGTTCTTATAATAGTTGAAAATGTACTGAGGTACGAAATTTTTTCGGCTCATACCTTAATATGTTAAACAAAGAGCATTGTTTATTTTATGCAGTGCGGCTAGCTACCCAAAATGCCTTCCACACCAATTTACCTCACGAGTGAAAAGAACGAGCCCGCTTATACCTAAATAAAACAATTTTACAGTTAGAACTGTATACCTATTAGTAGAACTAGAGTTCTACTTACATGGTTCAAATTCATGTAACAGCTTATTCGGAGATAACAAGTTAAGAAGATATAAGTTTAGGAAAATACATATTGACCTAGTAAAACAAAAAAAAAACAGATTAAGTTAGTGTTACCGCGATTGAACACCTTAGTTTTCTACACGCCCTACACGGATCTAAAATTAAAGCTACTATGATGAACTACCTACTTACGTATTGAAGATATATTGGAATATGGTAAAAAACTTCGATCAGCATTCAAACGGCGGAGAGAAGTGCCACTTCATGAGCTCCGTAGGTATGTAAGTACACAACAGAGCCCGTACGAAATGTACGAATAGCCGGAAAATATTTCAACAAACTCCAATTTAACCTAGTGGCCCCTCTTGTCAATTGGTACAGCTAACTATATGCTCGCTAAGCTACCTACTATACAATTGAAGCACTTTTGATGTTAACATTTAACAAAACAACATCGACTTCCGAATTTTACTTTTTTTAGTCGGAATCACGAGGAATATCGATTTAAAAAGGAGAAAGTGTCCGAAAAAGGTGACAGGTGTGTGACGCATTTTCATATACATTTTGTATGAAGCGTCACAAAAGTGACTCCCAAAATTTGCATTAAACAACTGACCAAAACACTTTTATTCTTTCTTTTAATCAACAGTCCTCGTCATTCTGAGTCGAAGTAGGTATTATGTAACCCAACAATTGTTAGCTTTTCGAAAAAAAGTTAATGGTACACTTTTTTCTGAAAATCTACCAAATGTCAATGTTTATCAAGCCAAGCAGTGTTTGGTGTGGAAGGCATTTTTGCAGTTTACGGTAATCTAATATGAATACTAATAATAATAACACTCCACAATTTAGAAGCACAGAAGATTGTTTTTACCATGTGATTAGCGTGACTAATATAAGAATAACATAATATGCCTGTATTTTATAAGGTGATTGTTAATGCCAAGTTTCATGTAATTTAATAAAGTTTTTTGGGTATATTTATACCAAATAAGGCCAATAAAATAAAATAATAATATGCCTTAGAACATTTAACTCACGTCGTCAGGCGTAAGGGAATCGATCTGTGGCAGGTCGAGCGCGAGGGGCGCTAGCGCGTCGGCGGCTGGCGCGGCAGCGGCTCCGGCCACCACCGCAGCACACCATATTGCCCACCACATCTGCAACAATACATAATGTATTTTTTAATACAGTTGCTCAAAAAGTGCTACTTTACGTAGCTGTTTAGCGTTCGCAAAGTTGTTTTGACATTGGAAATGTGTTGGTAGGTTGCTATGAAACCGTTGTTGTTGTAATGTCTGTACAATCAACCGTCAGTCATCTGATTTTATGTATCAAATATATTCCTCGATATTCCACTGCGACTTATTATTCTTCAGGTCATGTCCCAGTTTACAAAATTTTCTGTTACCAAATTAAACGGATTAGAAGATTATACGTCATGGAAGTTCGCAATTAAAATGCTACTCGTTCGCGAAAAATGTTTCAAGTACACGTCAACGCTACCGAAGCAACTAGATACTGCAGAAATAGAAAAGGATCAGGAGGCTTTCACGTTAATATGTCTACACCTGGAGCCGCATCTGTACCCGTATGTGCAAAATCTATCTTACGCTAAGGAGGTGTGGGACGCGTTGGCAGCTATATTCGAAGATAAAGGTATTAACCGGCGGATATCTTTGATGAATAATCTCTTGGATGAAAAGCTAGAAAATCACAAGTCTATGCATGAATATGTTGCATCCGTGATGAGCCACGCTCAAAAGCTGAAAGAGATTAATCAGAGCTTTGATGACGATCTGATAGCCGTAGTGTTATTGAGAGGTCTACCTGATGAGTATAGACCATTGCGAATGGCATTAGAACACTCAGGTATGAAGCTTACCTCTGAAAATGTCCGTCAGAAGCTGTTACAAGAGGATTCCGGCCAGAGTTCTTCGAATGATTCCTCAGTTGCGAATTCGGCGTTAGTAGCAAAGGAACAAGGTCAACATTCAGTATTAAAGCTCAAATGCTTCAGATGTGGCAAGAAAGGTCATAAGAAGTCAGATTGCCCGAAGCTGGTAAAGGAAATGGATGGTGAAGGCGTATCAACGGTTTCTTCAAAGTCGAAGAAAGTTGCTTTACACTGTTCACTGTCGGTACACGATTCCTTCAGCCCCTCGGCATTTTATCTGGACAGCGGTGCGTCGAACCACATGAGTTTTAAGAAGCACTGGTTTAGAGACTTTATGATAACTGATAAGAATGTTGTGACATGTGCGAATGATGACAAAATGTCAAGTGAGGGTAAGGGTGACATTATGGTAAGTCTAAAAGGAGTATTGTTTCCCGTAAAAGATTGTTACTATGTACCCGACTTGAAAGTTAATCTTTTATCGATATCGAAGTTGGTAAAGAATGGGTGGAAGGTTATATTTGATTATAATGGTTGTAGGATGATTCACCAGTCGATAGGCCAAATTACGAGTAAACTTGTGGTGACTGCTAGTGAAGTCTCAGGTATCTATAAGTTGGATGATTGTTTTCCTGTTGTAGAAGGGGCTTTGGCTACAGTTCAAGTTGAGGACTCGTTGGCGCTTTGGCATCGGAGGCTTGGGCACGTGAATCTGAGCGATTTACGGAAGCTTCTACAGATCGAGCTTGGAGGTAAAAGCGTAATGGAACCTTGTGTCGCTTGTATAAGAGGTAAGGCACATAGATTACCTTTTCCAAAGGGTGAAGCAGGACGAGCTGATGACAAACTCGGCTTATTACACGCCGATTTGTGTGGACCAATGTCGGAACGTTCTTACGGGGGTGCTCATTACATGTTTGTCATTGTGGATGATTTCACTAGGAAAATGTTTGCTTATTTTCTTAAGGAAAAGTCGCAAACTTTAAGCTTCTTTAAGGATTTTGTGACGCATGTGGAGAATGAGACAGGTTTGACAGTTAAACAACTGAGAACGGACAATGGTACCGAATTCGTTAATAAAGATTTTAATGCATTTCTTTCCAGCAAGGGAATAAGGCACCAGTTGACAGTTCCCTACACGGCAGAACAGAACGGAGTCGCGGAAAGGTCCCTGCGTTCGATTACGGAGATGGCACGGACCATGCTTATGGACAAAGGCTTAAATAAGAAGTTTTGGGCGGAAGCTTGTAACACAGCGGGTAACAAGTGGGTCTACAAGTACAAGTATGACGCCGATGGAAACCTGACATACAAAGCCAGACTTGTCGCAAAAGGCTTCACGCAGTCATACGGTGTGGATTATTTTGAAACGTTTTCACCCGTCGTAAGAAGATCAACTTTAAGGTTATTGCTAGCGTTGGCTGCAGAAAATGATTTACAGGTACATCATTTTGATGTAAATACCGCTTTTCTGAATGGGGATTTACAAGAAATAGTTTATATGCGACTACCGGAAGGATTTGACAGCGAAGGTCAGTATAAAAAGGTTTGTCTATTGAAAAAGGCAATATATGGCCTCAAACAAGCAAGTCGCTCGTGGTACGAAAAAGTCAATGATGTTTTGCTGTCAACAATGTCATTTCAACGTTCTGAATATGATAATTGTCTATATTTCAAAGATGATATTTTCATTTGCTTGTATGTAGATGATTTCATAATATTTTTTGAAAATATGAAAAGCAAAGTGGCATTGTTGAATGGGTTGCGAAAATTCTTCAAAGTTAAGGATTTGAAACAAGCGCGCCAATGTTTAGGCATGACTTTAGAACGAGGAAAAGAAGGTACGTTTTTCCTACATCAGAGGAAGTTTATTGAAACCGTTCTAAAGGATCATGGTATGGATCAATGCAAACCAGCGAAAACTCCGCTAGAACTGGATCTGGATGCTGTATACCAATTTGCCGATGATACGTGCTTGGTCACATACGGCAGAAACATCAGTGAGGCACAGGAAATGATGCAATACAATTTTGATACTCTGTGTAAGTGGGCTCACGACGTAGGCTTAGTTATAAATGCCAACAAAACAAAACTTTTACACATACGCTCCCCATACGCAAAAAGTGTCAACCCTATAGTTATAGCTCATGCGCACCCCTGCTGGCACGACCCGCGCGCGTGCGCGTGCGAGCCGCTCCAGCTGGTGGACCAACACACCTACCTGGGCCTTGTCATCGACAAACACCTCAACTGGAAGCCTCACATTGAACATGTATGTGACAAATTACGGTCTCTGCGTTCCCAAATGAACATACTTAAATATAAACTCCCTTATAATATATTACGATTACTATACCTGTCTCTGGCAGACACGGTCATAAGTTATGGGCTAAGTAGCTACGGACGAACATATAAAACATACATAGATAACATATATAAACTACAACTTAGCATACTTAAAACTATTTTACCAACATACTTAAATAGATTTGATAACGAATGTGATATTTTTAAACACTGTAAAGTAATGTCTATCTTTGACAAAATCAACATGTCGATAGTTCTCGATGAATATGATAAAATAAAACTACTAGAAATGAAATACAGACATAAAAAATTACGTAGCACAGTTGTTCAATCTAGATATATTCTCCCAAAGTACGTAAACGTGTATGGCAGGAGGACGTGGAAATATATGCTATCTAGCATACTAAATAATATACCAGAAGAAATATATAAAAATACCCTCGAAAATAAAACTAAATGTAAAAACGCTTTTAAGAAATATTACAGATGACAGGTGTTACCTGATACTTGTTTACTTACGAACTTAGTTTTTCCTTTATGTGTCTAGTATATAAGTACCATATACAAA